>NW_006774065.1:857982-865144 GCF_000442215.2 Lipotes vexillifer
GTTGTGGCCTCTCCCGTTGCAGAGCACAGGCTCCGGACGCGCAGGCTCAGCGGCCACGGCTCACGGGCCCAGCCGCTCCGCGGCACGTGGGATCCTCCCGGACTGGGGCACGAACCCGCGTCCCCTGCATCGGCAGGTGGACTCTCAACCACTGCGCCACCAGGGAAGTCCCCCTGCTTCCAACCTTATCTCGGAGCCTGGCCGGGTCAGGAGGCAGCCACATGGGGAGGCAGTGAGTGGGGATCCCTTCCACTTGGAGCTGGATGCTGAGTGGGATCTGTGACTGTGGGTCTCCTCTGGTCCCTTGAGCCCCCCCAGAGGTGTAGTTTCTCTTAACCCTGACAGAGACAACAGGCAGGCGTGCCCCATTTCAGAGCTGAGCAGACTGATGTCTGCAGAGGCTGGGGGTCTTACCCAGGGCCACTTGGTCTAGGGACCCCTCCTGCCTCTTTTTGGGGACCCCGTGCTTCTCTGGCCCCCATCCCAGTGTATCCTGTAACGTCTTCACTTATTTTTTCCACCGTCCAAATCTTTGCCCGAAGACAGGTTCCTAGAAATACATGTTGGCGAATCTTGGTTTTTGTCAGAGCCCCGAGGGATGCTCACCCTCAGAGGCTTGGGGGATGAGGCCTTCTTTTGCTAAGCAGACGACCACACACTAACTTATTCTGAATGTAAACTTGGTTTTGGTGACTGGCTCTGCCTAGAGGGGGCTGCCAGGGTCTGTTTCTGGTTTGTGATGGTTTGCCATCTTCATAGAGTCACTCAGCAAACCATTTGCTACCCAGCTTCTTGGAGGAGAGAGACACAAAAAGTGACCCCGGAATGACACAGCCCAGCGTCAAACCTGCCCAAAGCATAAATAGCTCTGGTGGGGTTGTGGATGTGTTACTCCTGATTCCAGGGCCAGCCTCTGAGAAAGTCTGGGTGCGGGTCTGTGTCAAAAGAAACAGAAAAGAACAAAAGGAACCCGTGCGTTTTGAGCCTGCTGCTTTGGGCCCCGCCACCTGCCCGTGTTTTGGTGGGGCTGGTTTGGCCCGTTCCTGAGTTTCATGGCCTCCTGGCAGTCAGGGTGAAAGTCAATGGGCGGAATCTTTGGTCTAAAAATATAGCTTTTGGTCGCTCACGTCTTTCTGTGCCTCGTTTTCCCCACCTATAAAAGAAGGCAGATCTGTAGAACTCTTCCACAAAACTCTGGGAGAGGCTGGAGGGTGTTTTCTTGGGAGAGGCTGGAGGATGAGCTGATGAAAGTCAGCACATATGTGGCCTCCACGGGGGCCTCTTCACAGGTCACCTAGTGGCCATTCCAGTCCCCTGGCCAGTTCAGTGGCCAAGGACCTTTGTCACATACAAATGTGATCCGCCCAAAACACTCTATGAATCCCTGCTGACTATACCCAGTGGCAGGGTTGATGCAAGCCAGATTTGCCTGGTTCAAACCTCAGCTCAGCCACTTTCCAGCTGTGTGACCTTGGGCAAGCCACTTGACCTCTCTGGGCCTGTTTCCTTCTTTGTATATTGGGTGCCCCTGCCTTTTGTTGTGCTGTCCTGAGGACAGATGGGTTAACATGTGAAGTGCTTACACAGCGCTGGACACACAGTACGTGTTCCCGTTAACTGTCGTTGTCATTATTATTCTGGGGAGGGTCTCCAGTCCACAGAGTTCCGTGATTTGCCCAGGGTTCTCATGCTGTTCCTCCCCCACTCCTCTCCCATCACTCCCTGACCTTGACTTCTAATGCTCTCCCCGCTTCACCACTGCACTCGGCCACACCATTTTTCTCTGTGGTTTTGCAACACACCGAACTCGATCCGGCCTCCAGACCTTTGCAGTTGCTGTGCCTTTCCGCCTGTGTTGCCTGTCCCCGCATCTGTATCCCGTGGGACCCCTCGGCATCGCTCAGGATGCCATCTCAGGCAAACGGCATTGGGCCCAACTCCTGGTTGCTGGGGGCAGGGGAGCGAGCCTGGAGATCCCTCTGGAGCTTCCCCTGACACCTCATCGCTGGTGCTCGGAGCGCTGGGGCAGCAGAGCAGAGCCCGCCCGGCTGCAGATGGGAAACTGGCACCCAGAGAAGCTCAGACCTGTCTCTGAGTCACACAGCTAGTTGCAGCCAAGGTTCAGACCCCTGGCTGACCACCAAGCCGTCCATTTTGGACTGTGTGCATGAGTGCGTGCGTGTTTGTGACTGTCGTTTTTCACCCTCTGGGCCTGTCACTGTTACAACCCTGGTTCAGAATACCAATGTGAGGGGGTCATGTTTGCTTTTCCTGAGATGACAAGGACAGAAATATATTAAAGACAGAGCCTGCCCAGTGGCCATGTCACCCTGGAGACTGGAGGGCCGGGAAGGGACAGGGGCAGCGGCTTCGGTTCACTCCAGGTGCGGGCTGGGCCGGCCATGCTGCCCTCTGGGTGGACGGTCCGGCTGGGAGGAGACGGGTTAAGGAGGAGGCACTGGCCTGGAGCTCGCTTTCGCCTGCGAGCAGTGAACAGTGCGGTTTTTCTACCGAGCTATAAAAAGGCCTCCCCGTGTTTCAGCTCCCGAGTGTCGGCTGGAAGCCCGCCAGGGTTACCATGGCGATGAGGAATTATTACTTACTGCCAAGGCTAGGAGAAAAAGCTCGTACTTTTGGCTTCCCAACGAGAGGAGTGGACTTATGTAATTCCCTGTGTTTATAGGCCCGGAGGGGCAGGAGGCAAGCAGGGATCCTGGGGCCCAACGCCGCGCTTTCACCCTGCTGTGGGTCGGGTGGTCCCGTGGGTGGTCCCTGGGGGACCTCTGCCCACCCCGTCTAAGGTGGGCATCGGGCCGGGGGCCTGGGGGAACGGGCCGGCTGCAGGGCCCCCCCAGCCGGGGCGGGAGCCCGCAGTCTCGCGGGAAGGCGGCACGGCTGCTCGGCGGGGCCGCCCCTCTCCCGGGTCAGCCCTGGAGGAAGGATGGGTTTGAGGTTGGACGCGGCGTATCCTCTGGAAGCCAGCAGAACAATGTGTGTGTGTGGACTCCGCTGACCCACTTGCTGGCACCTTCTACTTCTCTTTCTTTTTCTTTTCTTTTTGTTTTTTCTGTTTTTGTGGGAGAGTTCCTTCAAGTTGTGTTTGGAGCTGACGTGAGCGAGAGGCCGGTCATGTGCTCGGGTAAGAGAAGTTTCCGGGCTTGGCAGTGGGCAGGGAGATGTGGTGTGACCCGGCCGCCTGGCGGGGGGAGAGGGGGCAGAGATTGGGGGCCACAGATCGCAGGAGGACCGGGACCTGCGCCGGAGACCCCATTTGGTGGCCGACGGGCTTGTGCTCTGACGCCCCAGTTCTGCCCCGGCAGGTGGGCGATGGCTGGGGCACAGTGGTCCCTGACGCCTTATCAGAGTTGCTGAAGCCCCAGAAAGGGTGCTGGGCAGGCAGGTGGCCTGGGAGGATGGGAGTGATGCGTGGGGGCACAGTGCTGCTTTTCTGGAGCCCCTGTACTGTGCGCGTCCCTGTGGGGGAGCGGGTAGGACCAGGGATGTGGTGCTCCTGGCGTCTGTTCATCGGTGTTGGCCCCGGGGGGTGGGTTGGGGGCCTGGGGATTTGGGGGGCGGGTGCCTCGGTGGCCATGGAGCAGGGGAAGGGGCCAGGTGCAGGCAGCGCTGCGGCTGCCCCGGCGCCCGGCTCCCACCGCGGTGGCTCTTGGCTGGGCGCCCGTGTCTGGTTTGAAATCAGCGCCACTGGCCCAGGCTTGCCCAGGGACCTGGCAGCGAGGAGCTGGGATAAACACTGGAAAGTTGGAGCTCACAAGGAGCCCTCAGTTGCAAGCGGAGGGGATGAGGGAGTGATTTGTCCTGAGGTCTGGGTGCGCTGGGGCCGTTGGGAGGCAGCGGGACGGCTCGTGGGGTGTGTGAGCACAGGCCGGGGAGGGCTGGGTTCCTAGACGGCGTGGCTTGGTTGCCACGGACCTGGGTCTGAATCCTGGTTCTGTCCCTTTGTACATTGGGCCTCCCCTGTGCGAACCTCAGTTTCCTTGCCTGTCAAATGGGGCAGTAATAGGGGCCACACAGGCGTGAGGATGAGGTGGGGGGAGGGATGCAGGCTCCTGGTTCGCTATGTGGCCAGACTGCCTGGGTTCACATCCCGGCTGTGTTTGAACAAGTCACTTCACAGCTCTGAGCCTCGGTTTCCCCATCTGGCAAATGGATGCTTTATCTGTCTCCACACCTAAGTTGTTGAATGGCGTTAAGGGGGCTAATGAATGGTCCCTGCTCCACCCCTCACAGACAGGGTGACCTTGGACAGGTCGTGGAGCCCCATGGAGCCTCAGTTCTCCTGTCCATTCAGGGAGAGCAGCCCACACATTGCCTTGGAGAAAGTCGAGACACACCCGCAGGGGCCTCAAGCGGGCAGGTGTGGGGAGGCTCCGTCATTGTAGACCACAAGCTTGCATTAAGTTAGTTACATCTTGGTCTCCATCGGTTTTTCTTTTCTTCCCTGTTGAGAGCCCTCCTATTTTATAGAAGTGAAACTCCAGCGACGTGAGAGGTGTCCCTCCCCAGCCCCAGCCTCGGTCTGCATTTGGACCTGGGCTGCGGTCCCTGGGGCTTCCCCAGTGCGTGCCTATTTCTGCCCTGTCCCTCACCAAGCCTGGGCCAGGCACCCCGACGGTGCCTGGCGTGGCTGGGGGCCGGGTGCACAGGGCTGGCTCTCCCGCCGAGGGTGGCAACTGTCCTGTGTTTGTAAGTGACACCGGATGCTGGGCCAGTGGCTGGCTCGGGGCCTCTCCTCTGAGGCCAGCAGGAACCAGTGGGGAATTCCCTGGTGTCCAGGCTGCCCACTCCAGCTGCCTGCTGTCCCACTGTCCTCAGGCCTCTCCTGGGGACCTCGGGAAAGGCCTGTGCAGCAGAGGATCCCACGAATGTCCCTCTGCTGCCCCCAAGCCCTCAGTGCCCACCTGGGTCAGCCACAGAGCTATGTTGTTGCCACCACTACCCTGCCCTGAGGGTCTTGGGGACTCGATCCCCCATCCACAGAGAAAGACAGTCACATGTGGTGGCTCAGACCAGAGGTTGCAGAGGAGACCCTTGCGGTGGAACTGTCCTGCATCGTCAGTGGTGGCCACACGAATGTACACTGAGATAACAGTGCATAGATCTACACACACGCACACACACTCACAAGTGAGCACATGTAAACCCCCGAGATCTGAATAAGGCCAGTTGCATCAATGTCAGTTTCCTGGTTGCAGCTATTATAAGGATGATACCACTGGGGGGAGCTGGCTAAAGGGTCCATGGGATCCAGCTGTATTATTTCTTACAGCTGCATGTGAATCTACAGTGATCTAAAAAGAAAGAGAGCACAGGCTCTGGGGCCTGGCTGTCCTGGGTTTGATCCCAGTGTGCTCCTTTGTAGCTGTGTGACTTACAGCAGGTGGCTTAACCCTGCAGTGCCTCAGTATTCCTCATCTGTAAAAGGGGGGTAGTGCTTGGTACCTCACTAGGTTGGCACGAAGATTAGATGTGTTGATTCATGCTAAGTGCTTAGGAAGGTGCTGGCACGTGCAGAGGGGGGAGGGGTGCTGTCACTGGTACTATTATAACCCTGATGTGATGGCTGTGGTTTGCCCCGCGCTATCTCATTTCATGCCGAAATCAGCCACGGGAAGGGAGCGTGCTGTATGAGCCCCACTTCTCAGAGGATGACACTGAGGCTCGGGTCAGGTGACCCACCCAAGGGCACACAGTTTGTAAGGGTCGGAGCTGGGACTCAAACCCCAAGCCAGAGCCTGTGTGTGGAGGTTCTTTGGCTGGGTGACCCTGGGGAGGTTGTTGGCCCTCTCTGAGCCTCGGTCCCCTCCTTCTCTCCCCATTTGTCAGCTGGACAGGGCGCTGGGCTCATGACCTGTGAAAGCCGGAAAGCCTAGACTCTGGGCCCCCTCCCTCACTTCCTGGGCCCACCCAGAGCTCACACGTCTCAGTCACCTCCTCTGAGGCCTGTCTTTGCAGCCCCAAGGTGGGACTTGTTCTCAGCTCTGTCTGTGGGCTCACTCCTGGGGCGGCTGACCTCGCCTTTACTCTGAGCACTTTGACCTCCTTGCTCTGTCCTGTGGGTGCAGCCGTACCTCCTGCTGTTCCCTGTGGTAGGTACTGGTTTCCCTCGGACTCCTTCCTGCCTCTAGCAGTGGTGAGAAGGCCTTTGGGGTGTAACCAGCTAACCCTAGAGTGAGCTGGGTTATCTCCGTTGGCACTCAGCGTGAGAAGAGCATTCCTGTCCGGCCGAAGCTGATCCGAGGGTAGACGCTTCTCCAGGGGCTCCTGGGAGAGGGTCAGCAGATGGTTGTGCCCCCTTATAGCCGGCTAGTAACTGAGCGTGGGCCCTTGGGCATCTCAAGAGGTCCAGGAAGGGGACGTTTTGTGCCTCAGGATTCTGGAGGCTTTCAGAGCATCCCAAGCTGGAGACACGTGGGCGTCCGTAGGACCTGGGGCAGGGGTCTGAGCTGCTGAGAGGGGTTCCACCGTCGTGTTGGAGTGATGGAGGCTTGTGTTGGCAGGGAGGACATCAGTCACAGCTGAGCGTCTCAGGTTCTGGCTTTGCTGGGCAGAGCCTGGAGGGGCGGGGAGTTGGGTGGGGGGTTAGGGGCGTTCCAGCCCCACGAGCCTCTTTGCTGTTTCTTAGAAGCCCCGATCATGGTCCTGCCTCAGGACCTTTGTACTTGCTGTGCTCTTCTCGAGATGCTGTTCTATGAGATCTTCACAGCTTCCTCTCAATGAGCCTCTGCTCACATGTCACCTCCGTCATCACTCCTGCCACCTTGCCACTGTCATCACCTGGGATTTACATATGTCCATCAGCCGTGTCCCCCCAAACCCTCCAGGTGGGATTTTGTTCATCTTGGTAACCGCTGTGTCCCTGGCACTGGGCACACAGTAGGTGCTTAGCAAACAGTTGTTCCTGACTCAGTGTCCCCCACAAGCTGTGGACCTGGGCCTGTCCCCTCGAGGTGAATGGGGACAGATATGCACACCTGCGAGGGCTCCGGCTAGGGAGACCCAGGCCCCTCGAGCTGGAATTCATGGTGAGCTCATCTCCCTGCACCCCAGACGTTCTGCTCCCAGGGGGTGAGAATGCATTTGGGGGCATTCTTGGAAAACTAGAGTCCTTGGAAAAGCAGTAATTGTATGTTTGCTCAGGAAT
>NW_006774065.1:865369-880307 GCF_000442215.2 Lipotes vexillifer
AAGTCTGCACCTCCTAGATAGTCAGAGAGGTGGGGCTGGTGAGCAAGGAAAGTGGTGGTGGTGGGGGGCCCTGAGGGGTCCAGGGTGCAGGGGAGGGGTGCTGACAGCATCTGCTTCATGTGCGGAAGACTGACCAGGTGGGGCGGCTATTCTGCACAGCTTAGCATATTGAGTCCTTCCAACACCCCTGTGATGGGGGCCCTGAATCACCCTTTCCAGATGAGGCACAGAGAGGGTAAGCAGCTTGCCCAAAGACACACAGCCGCAGGCACTCAGTACTCAGAGGCGTAATAGGTAGTGGTGCATGTACACACTGCTGTATTTAAAATAGATAACCCACAAGGACCTACTGCATAGCACAGGGAACCCTGCTCAATACTCTGTAATAACCTAAATGGGAAAAGAATTTGAAAAAGAACAGATACGTGTATATGTGTAACTGAATCACTTTGCTGTACACCTGAAACTAACACAACGTTGTTAATCAACTCTACTCCAATATAAAATAAAAAGTTAAAAAAAATAGGTAGTGGCGTTTCCTGTGCAGTTGTTTCTGTGCGCAGGGCACCGCTCAGCTCTTTGAGATGATTTTATTTCACCCTCAGAGTCCCTTTGGCCATCCCTGTCTCAGAGGACAGTGGCACAGCTGTAGAGAAGGCAGGATTGGAACCCAGGTTCTGTTGGGGACCGTCCTCAGAGCAGGTGCTATTTTCCAGGGATCTGGCTCAGACCTGGGAAAGGGCCCACTTCCCAGTCTGAGAGAGCCTCCGAGGCCTGGAGATGCCCGAACTCTTCTGGAAGGCTGGGAGTCGGTTTCTCAGCGCAGCTCTGAAGCTGGAAGGCAGGAGGGGCTGCCTCCTACCCGCCCCCCCCCCAGTCGTGGATTTACATGACAATGAGCCCTTTGTGCCTGGGTCCTGCCTCCTTCCCAGGCTAATAACATAATTCCAGGCCTGTGATGTCATAATGACCCTTTCTGTGCTGAGGTGGGAGGCTGGGTGGGCAGCTGTGTGAGCATCACCAGGGGTGGTGATTATCAGGGGGCAGAGGCTCTCGCCTTCCAGGACCCCCTTTCATCCTTCAGGCGTGGGATTTGCTCCCATTTGACTCAGGAGCAAACTGAGACTCTGGGGTTTGTGTCCTTCCCCACCCCCCGCCCCCCAACAGTGCGGAAGCACTTCTTGGCCTGTGAAGCGGGAGTGAGTCATCAGCGGTGGGCCCGCTCCTGGAGGCGTGGGTGTGAGAGCGTTTTGCTTCCTCTAAACGGGAGGGAGGCCCTTGTGCCCTGCTCAGAGGAAATGGGTTCAAACCCTGGGCATGTGGCTTAACTCTCTGCACCTCAGTTTTCTCATCTTCTTAATGCGGATTGTGCTGGGCCTTGGCTGTCAGGCCGAACAGGGAGTGAGCTCTCAGTAGGTGGGCAATCAGAGAAAAGCTGAGGCCAGTGTAGTGGGGTGAATGGAGGCCCCCAAAACACATGTGCACCTGTTAATACCCAGCCCATCTAAATGTGACCTGCTTTGGAAAAAGGGTCTTTGCAGATGTGTCTTGAGGTGATCCTGGGTTACCTGGGTGAGCCCTAAATTCAGTGACCTTGTCCTTATGAGAGACAGAAAGAGCAAGAAGACACACAGAGGGGTGGCCGTGTGACGATGGGCAGAAACTGGAGGGATGCGGCTACAAGCCAAGGAATGCCTGGAGCCACCAGGAGCTGGAAGAGGCCAGGAAGAATCCTTCCCTAGAGGCTTTGGAGGGTGTGGGTCTACAGACACCTTGATCTCGGACTTCTGGCCTCCAGAGCAGTTAGAGAATAAATTTCGGTGGTTTTAAGCCACCCGGATTGTGATTATTTGTTTACAGTGGATCTAGGGAAACTAATACCGCCCCCCGGTGATCCCCAGTCTTTGGAGGTTGGGAGAGCTCTCCCTGGGATGGGTTTGTGTGGTGCCTTTCCCCACCCAAGCCTGAGGGCCCAGGACAAAGTGAGGTGGTTGGGTGCCCAGCGGTGTGACGAGCCCCATCTGAGGAGCCTGGAGCCCGCCTCCCTCACTCAGAAGCCAAATCCACAAATTCCGGAACCACCCACTGCCTGCTGCTACCTCTCCCGCCCCTAATGAGGAGGCCCAGGACCTGGAGGCTCCCTGGTTCCACGCTGGACCCTCCCCAAGCCCAGAATGCCCATTCCCCACGTGCCTGGCAGCTCACCTAGCACCCAGATTGCAGCCATTCCCTAGCGAGCTGCCTCATTTGCCAGGTGCCCTTGAGAAATGGATACACCAAGGCTCATCGAGGGCGGGCTACCTAGAGAAGGCCACACAGCCCCTCGGTGGTGGTGACGGCCTTCAGAGTCCCAGTCATGGCTAATGGATGGGCTGGCATCGCAGCTCCCAGGAGGGAGAGATCAGAGTCCTGGGCCACCTTGAAAATGGAGCAGACGGTGTAGATGTGGATCGGTTTCTGGGACACGTTGGCCCAGTGCAGATGACACCCTGAAATCTGGCTTTACGTAGATCCTGTCTTGGCTTCGGTTTCTCTGTTTACAAAGTGGTCTTTGAGCTTCAGCCCAGAGCCTGGAATTTTGCTCTTAGAGTGTTTGTAGATATAACAAGCATTTATTGAGCGCCTGCTGTGTGCAGCATGCTGGGACTCAGCGATGGACAAAACAGATGTGGTTCCTGCTTTCATGGACCTTGTATTTGGGCTTGTGGGGGGATGGGAAATAAGGCAGCAGGACTTTGGCAACAAGGACTCCAGGTCCTGATAAGGGCTGGGGGCTGCGGTGGAGGCAAGGATGCTGTCTGCCTTCCCCTTCTGAGGCCTGGGGTTGGTGGTTTGCGGCAAGCTTTGGGGGCTGGGTGGTTAGACGTGGAGATGGTCGCAGCCCATCTGCAGTGATCCTTGGTCGCCTCCAGCTGGCAAAACTTGACCTGGACCCATGAGCAGTGATGTTGGGTATGCCACCTGGAGCCTGGTAGGGTAGATGGGTCTCCCCCAGCCTGAGCAGGGTGGCAGGGGTACAGAGGTGATGGGGTCCCATCACACATTGGATAAGAGGTGGATGCTGGAGAGGGCTTACCTGGGTTTGCATCCAGGCTGTGCCACTTGCTTGCTGTGTGACCTCAGACAAGTTACTTAGCCTCTCTGTGCGTCAATCTTGCCTCCCAGGGATGTTGGGATGATCAGATGAACTGATGCCAGCGAGCAGCGTGTTAGGGATTAGCTGTGATCATGAGTGTGAGGTGCTCACCTTGGATCTAATGTAGTGACTGCTGAGAACCTGGGAGCTAGAAGTCGTGTTTGTTAATCTTTCCCTGGCTGCGTTCCTATCTGTGGGACATTGGACAGGCTTCTTCGCTCCCAGACCCTCAGTCTCTCTGTCTTTGAAATGGGAGCCAGCGCAAGTCTGTGGCCGCATGGAGGCCGGGAGGAAAGGGATGGTGGAAGTTAGCATTTATGGGGTTGAGGGGGGTGGGGTCAGGATCTCCACCTGCTGGTTCAAGCCTTGGCCACCTTCCAGGCCAGGAGCAGCTGCCCGTTTTACAGCCCAGGGAACTGAGGCCGCAGCGGGAATGGGATCCATGGCACGCCTGTAGGTGGGTGCAGCCCACGTGGCCTCCTGGCTGCAGACAATGCCTGCCTTCTGTCCTGGCTGGGGCTGCCGGGACCTGCTCAAGCGGCCTCTGTTTATCAGCACATTCAGTTCAGGATAGCAGATGTTCAGAGAGAGAGAGAGAGAGAGAGAGAGAGAGCGCGGGAGAGAGAGGGAGACAAGTGCACTCGGGATGTTACTCCAGAAACTGAGGCTGGAGGCTAAATTTACTGCGCAGGGCAGTGTGGGTGGAGTGTGCCTGCGGCTGAGGAGTGACCCAGATCTGAGTCAGCCAGGAGGGGCACCTTTATCTGCAAAGCCGCTGTCTGCTGTATCCCCATTAGAGCCACTGACGGCTCAGGACTGGGCTGGGAGACGCCACTTCTGGGTGAGAGACAGGGCGGGCGAGGAGACAGACTCCTCCTACGTTGAGTCTGGCGCGGGCTCCATCTCAGTTCTCCTTGCCCCCTCCTGGCTGGCTGTAGACCTCTCCCTACCTGTACAGGTGAGGAGACCAGAGCGTGGGGGAGATGTGATTCTGGGGAGAGATTTCATGGGGCTTAGAAGCTGGGCTT
This sequence comes from Lipotes vexillifer, assembly GCF_000442215.2. Lineage (NCBI taxonomy): Eukaryota > Metazoa > Chordata > Mammalia > Artiodactyla > Lipotidae > Lipotes > Lipotes vexillifer. Next base: position 869,534 of record NW_006774065.1, read on the forward strand.
TAGGGCGTTGCAGGTCTCTTGGTTGCAATTGTCAGACTCCCTGCTTCTCCTGTATTTAACACAAAAGGCTCAGGTAAGCTTCAGGCAAGGTTGGATCTAGGGGCTCAGGTGACGAGGTGCTTTTTCCTTGTCCAGTCCCTGGTAGCACAGCCTCATCCCAGCTCGGCGGCCCTAGTGGAAGGTAAGCCTGTTGTTCCCGGAACTTTTATCAGCTCAGCTTGAGAGTAAAGCCCCTCCCAAATCAATCAGGGCAGCTGGTGCTGCTGTGACCGGTGCTGATTGGCCAGACCTGGGAGGTGGGGTCAGCCTCCCCCAAGGCCAGGAGTGAGGGCTGCAGGAGGGTTGGTGGCCCAAGGACAATGGCGTTTGGTTTGCCATGGACAGCTCCATGTGTTGGAGATGAGCCAGCCCCCCTTTCACAGCCAGTGTGTGTCCTGTTGGGGTTAGGGTGGTGTCGCTGATGGGTAAGTGGCCCAGCCCCTCTCATTCCCTGTTGTCATTAGGGGCCTCCCGGGCCCCGCCTCCAGCCTTTGCCCAGGTCGAACACTTGCCATCCCCCCTCCCTGAAGCTCCCCAGGCTTTGCTGGACCCTCTCTTGTGGCTCCCAGCTGACCACATGTCAGAAGCCACAGGTCACATCATCCTGGCAGTGTGAGGGCTGGATTTGGATGTCAGACTGATTTATTGCATTGGGTTTATAGTCAGTGTTTTTGTTTTTCTTTTAAAGATTTTTCTTTTTTGATGTGGACCATTTTTAAAGTCTTTATGGAATTTGTTACAGTATTGCTTCTGTTTTACGTTTTTGTTTTTTGGCTGCACGGCATGCGGGACCTTAGCTCCCCGACTAGGGATCAACCCCAGACCCCCTGCATTGGAAGGCAAAATCTTAACCACTAGACCGCCAGGGAAGTCCCCGAGTCAGTGTTTTTTAAATAAAAATTGCAATTGAGGGATGTCTGAAAATCAGACTTTCAGCTGTGATCCCCTGGGCCACCCCCTTTCACACAGACACACACACACACACCACACACACACCACACACACACACACCACACACACACACACACCACACACACACACCACATACACACACACCACACACACACACACACACACACACACACACCACACACACACACACACACACACCCCTACAAACCAGCCATAAGAACACGCTTCTCGGAAGGCTATGGTCTCTCTCTGTTTTGTTAAACATCAGATCTAAAGAAATCCTACCACAGGGTAAAACACACACATACACACACACAGACACACACACACACACACACACACACACAGCCCTACCTGCCCCTCCTTGTAACGGCCCCAGCCTGGCCTGAGGGTATTGCAGGCTGGCGGATGTGCACAGCCCTCCTTTCTCTTTCCGCCTCCCTACTTCCGGCCTGGGACCCTCCGCCCTGGAGCCTTTTTGATTCTCCTGACCCTCCCTGAACCAATAATCAGCTCCCTGGGGCGCTCTTGCCGCTCCTGGGCAGGGAAGCCGTTTGCTGTCTGGAACTCCTGGCTGCAGGGCTGGAGGACCTTTTGGATTCCTGATCACTCCTCCATCATCAGAGACTCAGCAACGAATGCCCTCGAGCTAATTCAGTGGCCTGGTTGCGTCCACATTTGTCCAGAGCTGATCAAAGTGGATCCTTTCTCCCTCGGCCTGTGCATCTGGGTGGCAGTAGGGGCCCCCCAGCCAGGCCTGTGGGAGGTGGGCCTGCAGGGGTCCAGACTGGTGGTTTGCTGGGGGTCCAGGGCGGGGGCGGGGGATGCATGGGAGGGCGGTAGGTGAGTGGGTGGGCTCCCGGCCTAGAGCAGCTGTTCTTAGCAGCAGAAACATTTGTCCTTGTTCACATGTGGCGGAGGACGTCCCCCAGAGATCTGCCCTGAAATATTAGGGACGACCCCATAAATTCTTCGGAAAGCCGTCCTTGAGGGCTTGTGTGTGTGGAGGAGGCGTTTTCTGCAGCTGCACAGCTGTGGACACGTTTGCCAGATGTTGGTGCAGGGGAGTTGGTGGGAACCCAGGGGCTGCCGCCCTCACCCTCGGGGTCTCTGCACTGGCTGTGAGCCATGGGGTGGAGACCGCAGTCCAGTGGGCATTGAGAGAGCTGCTTTGGGCCTGGCCTCAGGTTTCAGGGTCCAGGGGCCCATCTCAAGGGGCAGAGAGTTTCTGGTCAGCCCTTCCCTGGGTCCAGGCCATATGGTTGGAGGCGGCTGGTCAGTGGAGACTTCTGAGGGACCAGAGCTGTGAGGCGCTGGTCTGCAGGCCCAGTTGTGCCCCATGGCCATTGGGTGCTGAGGTGAGATGGGCTGAGACCGGCATTTGACTGTGGTCCCTCTTAGCCCTTGGCTGTGAGGGGCTGCTGAGTGCTAGGCAGCACCCTTGGCCACACTGTCTTTTTTCATGGGGGCTGCTCTGGCAGTGGGAACCACCACAGAGCAGCTGGGTGCTCTTAGCTAGCAGTCAGGGAGTCCTCCCTGGAGGAGGTGTGTGTGTGTGTGTGTGTGTGTGTGTGTGCGCGCGCGTGTGTGTGTGTTCAAAATTTAAAGGAAAAAATTTTGAACTGTGGCACTACACACATAACACAAAGCTGACCATCTCGACCATTTTTAAATGTACAGTCCAGTAGTGTTCAGTACGCTCACACTGCTGTGCAACCATCCTCACCATCCTCTCCAGAACTTTTTTTATCTTGCAAAGCTCTGTGCCCATTAAACACGAACTCCCCCTATGCCTCCCCCAGGCCCTGGCACCCACCCTTTTACCTTCTGTGACTCTGACTCCTCTGGGCACCTCATTTGGGCGGAATCTACAGTGTTTGCCCTTTTGTGTCTGGCTTATTTCACTTAGCAGAATGTCAAGCGCTGGGTTCTGTGGCCTCTTTTCTCTTCGGTTGTTGGTTCAGTCCGACCCAGGCAGCCAAGTGGATGGACCCAGGACCCCAGCCCCTCATCCTTTAGAATCCCAGGGTCCTCCTGGGGACCCCCTTCATAGGCGTACCCCGCATCCCAGCCTCAGGGCAGGGGGTTAATCGGTTTGCCCAGGTCACACAGCCGCCGCCCAGACACCAGCCTCTTCTCTGTGTCCCGTCCCCCACCTCCACCGCTTCCCTCTGCAGAGAAAATTGCCATTTGGAAGGCCAGATGGAGGAGCCGGGTCTAATGGAAACCACGTCCCTCCCGGGGTGCCCAGAACTTAATGAGGAAGAGCCTGGAAAAATCCGGCGTAATGTTTGTGAAATACCCCAGAGGGAGGTCGTGTCGCAAGGCAAGGGTTCTCATGCGGAACCCTGTGACCTGGTGTGCCAGGAGGTTTGTCAGGGCTGTGGTTTCTCTTTCAACCTCTCTCTCTCTTCCTTTTAAAATTAAAAGGGGAAAAAAGAAAAAGAGTCGCAGAGGAAATGATTTTGAGCAGATCTTGCCCTGGCAGGGAAGCAGGGCCGGGCGGCTGAGCTGGCCGCAGCCCAGCGGACACAAACGTACCAATTAAATTGGAAACAGAAGCGGGCCTCCTTGACAGCTCCAACCAGCGCCGCATCCCTGCTTGCTTTGGGAGGGGGCGTGGGGTGTGCGGGGCCTGGGCTGGCGGTTCTGGGGATCAGAATGACGCCTGGCAGCTTTCTGGCTGTGTGACCTTGGGCAAGTGAGTTCACCTCTCTGAGCCTCGGTTTCCTGATCTGTTGAATGGGGATAATCATGTTTGGTGAGGGAAATCAGATTCTTCCGGTGAGTGGGAGCCTGTGGATGAGGTAGAACCTTCCGGTAGCGAGGGGCGGGTATGAGGGACCTGGGAGGGCTTCTCGAAGCAGAATCAGTGGCAGGGCGTGGGCGGAGGTTCTCCCAGTGGCTGAGGTAAGAGGTGGGGCAGGTGCTGGGGGCATGTTTTTCCCTGGAAGTTTTCTTGTTTTCTTTTTCCTTCTTTTTTTCTTTTTCTTTTTTTCTTTTTTTTTTATTGGCCGAGCTATGCAGCTTGCAGGATCTTCGTTCCCCAGCCAGGGATCGAACCCATACCCCCTACAGTGGAAGCGCAGAGTCCTAACTACTGGACCTCCAGGGAAGCCCCTTCCCTGAAGGTTTGATGCAGGATGTGGCGTTTGGGGGTCTCTCCTCCACGGCCTCCCAGCCAGGCTGCAGCGGCATTTCTGTCGCGGGACCTGGCTGTCCTGGTGCAGCTGGAGCCCGTCCCCGCGTGGCCCCTGGGCTCAGCGCAGGTCATTATGCCCACCTCCTCAGATGCCTGGACCACGTGGGCCAAGCGATCCAGCTGGAGGGCGGAGTCTGGCCATGCAGCACCAGCCTGCTGACCCTCTTTCGGCCTCAGTTTCCCATCTGTAACAAGAGGGCAACGAGTGAGACGTTGTATAGACAAGGTCTCAGGGCTGAGAAGAGCAGCCCCCCCTTCTCCTTGTTTCCAGACTGCGAGGGCCTGCTCACCCCGGGAAGCACCCTCTGCTTTTTCTGTTTTCAGGTGTGGGTGTCCCTGGTCTCACCTCCTAATTAGGGACTCACTCTACCGTTTAGTTGGCTCACCTCCCCCAGCCTCAGTTGGCTCATCTGCAAAGTGGGGATAGTCAAGGTCACTACCTCTGCTAGTAACATCATCACTATCGTGGCGGTAACCTTGCCTGCCCCCCTCCCTCGTCCCAGTTTTTGGAGCAGCGCAGGGTAGTAACAGCCACAGCTCTTGTTTTGGGGACTCATTTATGGGTGTTGAACTTCCCATAGATCTTTTCCCAATGAATCCTCTTTCCACTGGCCCTTGGAAGAGAGTTTTACAGATGGGACAGTAAAGCCCAGAGAAGTCGGGACTGTGCCCAAGGTCACACAGCTACATCGTGGCAGAGTTGGGATTTGAACCCATTTGGTCACTTTCCACACGTGGGAGCCCTTTGGCCACTTTCCACACGTAGCAACGCACGGGCAGGAGGTGGCTTGGTGGAGAGGGTACATGTCTAGGATTAGGGCGGCCTGCTGGACGGCACCACCTTTCCTTAGTGACTGAGGGGCTGTGACAGCTCACAGCCTCCAGGGCTCCTACTATGCATGTGATACCAGGTGGGGCTCAAACTGCAGGTCAGGAGCTCAGTCTGGGGGCAGGGAGACAGCGGGTAAACAGACGGTCGTGGTGCATGGCGTTGGGCCCACGGGAGCGGTGGGAAGAGAGAGGCTTGCGGGAGCCCAGGCTGGCAAGTTGGAGTTGGGGTCGGGTTCTCAGGAAGTGATGGTGGAGGTGAGAGCTCCAGCCAGCCAGCCAGGCCGGACGGAGAAGGGGAACTGAGCCCTGGGCCTTTGAGTACCGTTGGCCTGGCTGAGGATAGAAGCGAACGTAGCTGACCAGGAGAGGGTATGTCCATCCCATGTGGGTGGCTCCTGCCCGCCTCCAGCCGGTCATGCCCCTAAGTGATTTTGTTGTGGGAAAATACACATACGATTTACCATTTGAACCATATTAAAGTGTGCGGTGCATGGGCATTTAGTAGAGTGAGTGGTGTGTCACCATCACCACTGTCTCGTGCCACAGCGTGTTCATCACCCCAAGGGAAACCTAATAGCCACTAATAGTCGCTCCCCTTCCTCCCCTCCCCCAGCCCCTGGCAGCCACCAGCCTGCATCTGACTCAATGGATTTGCCTTTTCTGCACATTACACATAAATGGCATCATTCAACATGTGGCTTTTGGCATAATGTTTTCATGGTTTATGTGCCCCTTTTTATGGCTAAATAATATTCCAATGAATGGATGGACCACATTCTATTTATCTGCTCATCAGTTGATGGATATTTGGGTTGTTTCTATTGATACTTTTTGGCTGTTGTGAATATAGTGCTGCTGTGAACATTCATGTGCGTTTTGTCTCATCACCTGTTTTCATTTCTTGGGCTGTATGCCTGGGAGTGGAATTGCTGGGTCATATGGTGTCTCTGTGTTTAGCTTAGCGAGGCGCTGCCAGACTGGTTTCCGTAGAGATTGCACCATTTTACGTCCCCACTGGCAACATGTGAGAGTCCCTGGTTTTCAGAGAAGCCAGAAATTGGGGTTTTTCTGTGAAATCCTCTTTATAACGCCTCATGCTGAGCTGGTCGCTGGGGCCTGGCTGAGCTGGATGGGGAGGGGGAAGCAGGTCCCTGGAAAACTGCCCGGCGGGAGCAATCTGGGGCCTGTGCCACAGTCTGGGCCCACGGGAAGCTGTTTTTCTGGCTGTTGCTTGGCGCATGCGTGTGGCGTGATGGATCGTGTTACCCGGGGCTGTAAATCCCGCTGGCCACAGGGGAGCTGTTTCTGAGGCTGGAGTGGGCTGGCTTTTCTTTTCTCCTTTTCCCCAGGAGGGAGGGGTGCTGGCTATGCCTTGAGGAAGAGAAGCGGTGCCCAGGGGAGGGTGGGCCTCGAGTCCCTCCCATTGCGCTTCTGGAGTTCGGGACCAGAGGCAGTTTTCCCCAGGGATTCTGTGCCCAGCAGCCTGGGGCTTGGGGAGCACTTGTATGGGCTTGGGCCATGGGGAGGATGGTGCTTATGTGTGTCCCCCATGGTGGCTGGCAGGGAGCCTGATGTGGGGGGATATTAGTGGAATAAAGACACGCTTGGCTCTGGGGGTTGGTTAAAAAAGTAAGACCAGAAACCCCCTGGAAAATGGAACAGTTAAACTGATATGCATTGGTTGATTAGTCATCCATCCATCTGTCCATCCGTCCATCCGTCCTCCCTCTCCCTTCCCTTTATCTCTCCTTTATCCATCCACCTCTCATTCATCTTAGCATCAATCCTTCATCCGTCCATCCATTCTCCCTTCGTCCGTCCATCCCTCCATTTCCCGGTGAACACCCGGCTGGGAGCTTTCCCTGTTGGGACAGACCTGTCACTGGATGTCAGCTCTGATTGGCAAAGCTTTTTGTCTGACTGGTTCACTGCTGTAGCTCCAGTGTTTGGAACAGTGCCTGCGCATCGTAGATACCCAAATAATTTCCTGATTGGCCAGAATGTGTGGAGACCCCATTGGCATGGGTTTGTTTAGCTTGGTCCCAGCTTGCGGGGGGGCAGGTGGCACCTCTGTGGGCAGCAGCCTGAGTTGGCTCTGAGTATGGTGACCCTCAGCTACTGCAGGCCACCGCCCCTCGGGCAGGACCAAGGACAGGCTGTGATTGGGGTCCTGGCTCCTCCTTAGGGAGCCCAGTGACCTCTTTGCCAGGTAAGGGGCAAGGAAGCTGGTCTTCCTCCTTTAACAGAGTTAGGATTACAGGTGGGTCAGCCCTTTTACGCACAGAGGCCTGCACCTGTGGCTCCTTGACAGGGGGCGCAGCTGAAGTTTCCTTGAGCCCAGAGATGCCAGGGGCAGGTTTGATATAGGAGACCCTTCACATCACCCCTGCCCAGAGGTGTGGCATCCTTCCCATCTCACTTGGAGTGAAAGCCCCATGTGACCTCCACTCTCGCCATTCAGGTCTCCCTGCTGTTCCTCTCCCACCTCAGGGCCTTTGCACTTGCTGTTCCCTCTGCCTGGAACACCCTTCCAAGACATCTGCTGGTTCCCTCTCTCCCCTCCTCCACATCTTTACTTACAGATGCCTTCCGGTGAGGCTGTCCCAGACCACCCACTTTAAAACTGCACCTCACACCCCATGCCCTGCCTACCCACCTCACGCTTCTGTTTTTCTCCATAGCACAGATACTGTCCACCACCCTATAATTACTCCCGTCTCACCCAGTGGAATGTCAGCTCTGCGAGGGCGGGGAGTTTGGGTCTGTTATTTGCTGCTGCGTCCCGGCACCTGTCCCACAGGAGGCGCCTATGAAGCGTGGTTGACAGCGGGCAGCAGCCAGGGCAGGGGCAGGAACTTTGCCTTTGCCCCTGTCCATGTGGGCCATACAGGCTCCTGTGAGCCAGGCCGGGTGAGGCTCACCCATGCCACGTCCCATCTTCAACTTATGACGTAGTTCAGAGCTGGGTTCCTGGGCATCTGTTCTGTGCCATGAGCCCCTGCTGAAGATGGCCATCAAATGCTTGGCCGGTCCCCGATTTTTACAGCATGCCAGAAGCTAGAAACACAAGGTGGGAACAGTCAGCTTCATTCTAGCTGGTGTTTCCATAGCAGCTTAACCTCACACCCCAGAATTGCTTCTGTCCTCAAGTCCTGTCCCATCCCCCCTCCACTGCCCCAGTGCTGGCTTCCGGGTCTCCATTCTCCTCGGGCCAAGCTGCCTGGCACCTTTTTGTTTAGTAGATATTTATTGGGTGCCTACTTTGTGCCAGGCTCTGGGATATAGCAGTGAACAAAGCAAATGTTTATTGAGCACCTATTGTATTGGGTTAAATGACGTCCTCCCTAAATTCATGTCCACCCGGAACCTATGAGTGTGATTTGATTGGGAGAGAGGGTCTCTGCAGATGTAATTAGTTAAGATGAGGTCACACTGGAGAGGGTGGGCCTTAAATATAATTGGACTCCTTATAAGAAGGGCAAGCATAGGCACACGGGAAAAAAGGCCATGCGAAGATGGGCAGAGATTGGAGCAATGGGGCCATAAGTCAAGGAAACCTGGAGCCGCCAGGAGCTGGAAGGGATAAGGAAGGATCATCCTCCCCTGGAGCCTCTGGAGGGAGTGTGGCCCTGCTGACACCTGGATTTTGGACTTCTGGCCTCCAGATCAGTGAGAGGATCCATTTCCGTTGTTTTTAGCCATCCACTTCGTGGCAGTTTGTTATGGCAGCTCCAGGAAAATAATATACCTACTGTGTGCCAGGCACCATGCCCCTCATGGGGGATTCAGCAGACAATTAAAACAAACATTTATGGAGCAGCTACTATATGTCAGACACTGAGGAGACCGGCAGGGTCCCTGCCCACAGGCTCCCAGCACATGTGTGTGTCCTTGGCCCGAGACAGGCTGGCTGGGGCGGGGTGTCATAGACCGTGTCCCCTCTGTGGGACTGGCGGCCACTTGAGCGCCGCGGGGGGTTCTGAGGAGCGCGGGGGTCAGCGCTGGGGCCGGGGGCCTCTCTCCTGCCTGGCAGCTGATTTTAAATTCTGAAGCTTCCCCACCTGCCACAAGTCCCAGCGTCGGTCCCGTTAGTTCCAAGAAAATGTCAGGCGTGTGCAGTGCAGACAGCTCCCCTTTCATCTTCCTGGGCTCAGGTCTGAAGGCTCCCAGGCACATTTTAGCTTCCGTTCCGGCCCCTTAACAAACACCCCCTCCGCCTCCCCATGCCCTCAGAGACATCCCAGCCCCAGTGGCTATAACCCCACCCTCCCCGATCTGAGCCTGGCTGCTCTGACTCGGAAGATCTGTGGAATGTGTCTTGGTGTGGCCTCCCTGGCCGTCTTGCCTGGGGCCCGAGAGGGGATGTCCGGGCAGGACGGAAACTTCCCTCCGGAAAGAGGCCTCTGCCCAGCAGGGTCAGGGGATGCAGGTGTGGCGGGCTCCAGCCTCACCTCGTGTTACTGGCGCTCACCTCCGCCTGACAGTTTCGTTCGTTGAGCACCTGCTGTGTGCCCGGTGCTATGCTAGGCCCTGCAAGGCAGACACAGAATCACAGGCAGTGAGCTTTCTCCGTGGATGGAACACGGGCTTGGCAGGCTTGTGGGGTGCTGCCGAATCAGACCCACAGCCTATGGGGCTCTCCCAGGGCGGCTGCGTGGCCCTGGCCATGTGCACGGGTGCTCCCAGCATGGGCTGGGCCTGCAGTTTGCAGCCCTCCTCTAGCCGGCTCTGTGGGCCCGTGGTTTTTGGTTTGGATATGTGAGGCCTGGTGGGGCTTGCGGTGTCTCCGTCCTATGGGACTCGGGAACATCGCATGCCACCTGGCAAAGCCAGTCCTTAACCTCACCAGAGCGCTCTCTCTTCCCCGTGGAGCCCTGACTTGGCTGAGTTTGCCTTATTGAGCACCTGCTGTTTACCAGGCACCCTTCACAAGTGTGCTGTCCTCCTGGGTCCGTGGAGCAGAGACACGCATGTTCCCTGTCTACAGTGGAGGAAACTGAGGACAGAGCCCCGAGGCACCTTGCCTGAGGGGGGAATGACAGGCCCCTGTCCCTGGGGGGCCGCTCGGCCTCCCTCACCCCCAGAGCAAGACGTGTCTTTGGCTGGCAGGCTCCTTCTCGACTTGCACGCCGTCTGCTGCTGCTTCTCTGTTCCTGCTATCCCGACCCCACCGGTGTCATCTCGTGCAGGGATGCTTGCGAGAGCCCCCCAGGCCTCTGGGTTACACACTCGCTCTTCACGGCGCCTGCTTGTCAAACACCCCGATCCTTTCCTCTCTCCCTCAACAACCTTCCGTGGCTCCCCATTGCCCTTTGAACAAAATCCATCCTTTCCGTGGCTCCCCATTGCCCTTTGAACAAAATCCATCCTTTCTGTGGTCTGTGGGCCTTGAATGACTTGATGAATTTCTCAAGCATGAGATTCCTGGTCTCATCTCCGGGTTCTTGCTCAGGTGGTGGCCTCTGCCTGGAGCCCCCTCCACTTCCCCCTCCCCCGGCTGTGTCTTGTTCACGCTCCAGAAAGTTCTCTCTGCCACCCCCTCGCCCTCCCCAAGGCTTCCAGAGCCCCCAGCCTGCTCTCAGAAGTCACTATTTGCTGCTTGTCTGCACTCCGCCGGGGCACCGAGACCCTCTGTGGCCTGGACCCTGGCTCATTCACTAGCCTGGAGCTCAGTTCACAGTGGGGACCCCAAAGGGTCTGGAGATCAACGGATGTCCATCACCCTCTCCTGACCCCAAAGCTCCCAGACCCTGCAGTGACATTGGGGCCACTGTATCGCATTCCTGCTCT
>NW_006774065.1:880881-896686 GCF_000442215.2 Lipotes vexillifer
CTCTAACCTGGATCCATTTCTCAGAACCCTTTTCAGCCAAGACCAGATCCAGGAGACCCCACGTTGCCCCATGGATTGCTGTCATCCTCTCCTACCCTTGTCTTTGATGAAGTAACGTCATATTTTTTCCTGGCATGCACCTCCAAATGTTGCTGATGAGGTCAAAGCTTAACCCCCACCCCTGCCCCGCCGTTCACAGTGTTATGCAAACACCACTTTTATCTAGTTTCGAAACATTTCCGTCATTGCATGGTAACCCCCATACCCATGAGTCGCTCCACACCCCTCCATCCCACCCCCCGCCCTTGGCAACCACCAGTCTGCTTTCTGTCTCTGTGGATTTATCCTTCTGGACATTTCCTGTAAGTGGAATCACATGGTATCTGTCCTTTCGTGTCTGGCTTCTTTCACTTAGCATCACGTGTGCAAGGTTCATCCACGTTGTGACATGTGTCAGTGCTTGGTTCTTTTTTATAGCTGAATCATATTCCGTTGTACAGATAGACCACGTTCTGTTTATTTCTCCACTCATTGGTTAATGGGCACTTGGGTTGTTTCCACCTTTGGCTATACTGAATACTGCTGCTGTGAATACCTTGATTTGTTTCAGTCTCTGTTTTCCATTCTTTTGGGTATATGCCTAGGAGTGGAATTGCTGGGTCCTACCGTAATTCTATGTTTAACATTTTTAGGAACTGTCAAACTATTTTCCTAAAAATAAATCTTTTTTTCAAGTTGGCAAAAGATGTGGCTAAGGTTGGGGGAGATAGAAAATAAGCTCGTGGTGACTGCAGGAGGTGCAAGATCCCCAGAGTCCCCTGGCTTCGGGGACAACCTGCATGTGAGGATGCTGGGCCGTGGAGCTGGCGGGGTGATCCTCTGACAGGTGGGTGGTGGGGGCATGAACCCCAAGCTCGGCGGTGGACACTCTGTGAACATTGAGGTCGTGGGAAGCCAGGCCTTGGCACGAGGAGGGTGGGGAAGTGGCTGAGGATTCTCCAGGGCTGCTTTGAAAAGGTGTCACTTCCCTGGCTTCTGGAGCCCACATGCAGTGCACGCCGTGAGCATCTTTCCGGGGCTGCCATCCCTCAGTCGGCCTTTCATTAGGCAAAGGGGGTTAGAAATCTACGGGTAAATTAGACTTGTCACCGCCTCATGCAATGCGAGGTCACATAGCAACTTGGAAGTTGCGTGTGGTGCCCTTGGAAAGGCAAGCAGATTGAACTTCTCTCTGCCCAGGTGCTGCTCTCTTCCTCTTTCAGAGAGCGGGCAACCATTTAAAACCCAGAGAGAGGCCGGAGTAGAACTGGCTTTGCTGCATCAGACCACCAGGGTCTGCTGGGCTTTGTGATGAGCTGGGACACAGGGAATTCTGGGACAGGGTCCAGCGCTGGTGGTCACAACTGACCCCTCTCCCAAGGCCAGTCTCTTGTCTCTGGGCTGCAGGAGGGCTGCCGCATTGCTCTTGGTGGGGACTGGCGGGGGCAGCTCTGCCTCCCTTCCATGTCCACAACATCGCTGTGACCGGGCTGCAGCTACTGCAGTGACAGAACTAGTGACTGTAGTAATAGTAGCTCCCATTTGCTGAGCAGGACTGTTCCCACGTTCATAAGAATTACACAGTGCATCCTGTCGCGGTGTCTGGGAAAAGTCCACGTGGGCTTTTTTCCTGAGGTGGTCATAGGTGTGGCAGTTTGGGCTCTGGAATTCTTTGGCTTTGCAGTGTTGGAAGGATTGAAAGCACCCGACGGAAAGGTTGCCTCCTTTGTGACTCCCTCCTTCTCTGGGTGAGTCAGAACTTTTGATGGCAAGTGACAGAAAGTTGGGTTGGGCTGGCAAAGGCAAAACACACAGAAGGAGTGCCTTGGCTTCCCTAAATGAAAAAGCAGCTTTGATCTGCCTTCAGGCATGGCTGTATCAGGACCCAACTGTGCTCTCTCTACCCTTCAGATCTGCCTTCCTGGGGGTATGGTCTCGGGTAGGTCCCTGCCAAGTGGTGGCCCCCAAGAGCTCCATGCTTTCATCCTCTTGGCGTACAGCCCCAGTGGATAGTGCCTGTTTCTGGTTCCTTCTCAGAGTCTCAAGACTGACTCTCATTGGCCCAGATTGGGTCAGATGCCCATCCCTGAACCAGTCGCTGGCCCAGGGGAAGCAGGAATCTGATTGGCCAGGCCCAGATCACATGATCACTCCTGGAGTCTGGGGAGGGAAGATGGTTCCTAAAAAAAAAGTTGAGTCTACTGTAGTAGGAGATGGGGGTGGGAAGTGGGATGCAGTCCTGGCCCCCAGGTGGGAGGGAAGGGGGTCTTGTTCTTCCTTTGACCATCATAATCTCAATCTTCCCTTCCAATATCCCTCCACATCAGACCTCCAAAGGGCAGAGGTTTAGGGCGTCCACGCCCTTGAAAGACAGTTGTCAGTGGAGGGCAGGGCGATGAGGGCCGTTGTGATGAAAGTACAGGGAGCTGGGGGTACACATGAGATGCAACCCTGGCCCGAGAGGGTACATCATATGGGAGCATCCAGGTGCCGGGCCCCTGCGCCATCTTGGATTCTCCTTAGCTCCTGGGTGGCAGGTGTGAGTCGGGGGTTTGCACATGGCAGGGGCCTGATGGACAGCCCTTTTCTGAGTGGCTGAGTGTGGCGGAGGCCTGAGACCTGCCCGGCTTTCAGCCCGGGCCTGGGCAGCGGAGCCAGTTATAACCTTGGGCAGGCTGCATGGAGCAGTGGCTGGTGGAGAAGGGAGAGAAGGGTCCTGGGGAGGTTGAGGGCCCCCGGAGATTTCTGGGCAAAGGCCCCTTCTGACCAGGGGCTCTCTTGCTCTCTTGACTTGAGTCCTTTCTTCTTCCTGGGCCTCAGTTTCCCCATCTGTAAAGCCAGTGGATTCCTTCCATCATGGACACATGAGTGCTTCCCCGTGGACAGCATCCTTTGCCTGCCCCTCTGGGAGCCACAGGGGGCCCAGCCGGCTCTCATCTGTGTCCTCAGCTGTTTCCCCAGCGTGGCCCTCGGGCTCCCAGTCGCTTCGCTCTCAGTTCACGTCCGGGCCAACCTCACATCTGTCCTGCTCCCCCTTCGTAGTGTCACTCACCCTCCCCAGAGGGTCACTGGGAGGCCCAGGCAGGCCCGACCTTGCCCGGGGTTACACTATGACCTGTGTTCTGCCCGAGCCGACCCTGTTCACCACCATCACCCTGGACGGTTGTACGGACTTTTCCCCTCCTGGGACAGCAGGTGCCTGCCTGAGCTGCCAGGTGCTTTTGGGGAACCTTGCCCTGGTGACTCAAACTGGCAGAGGACTTGGGATGGGGTTGGGTGGGCTGAGGGTGCTTGGGAGCCATAGGGGGGTCGTGGGGGCAATGCCCGCAGAGTTCGAGCTCCCGTGCCTGCTGAGCGAGGGCCTTGGCAGCGGGGGAGGACATGGCTGTCACTGATGTGGCTTGTGCCACAGCTGCTGGCCTGTGGCTTGGAGAGGCCTCAGACACCACGTGGCGTCTCCCACTGCTGTCAGTGGGCACGGAGCTTGCTAGTGGCATGGAGGAGGGTCCCGGAGGACCCCTGTCTGCTCTCTCTTCCTCACAGGGGCCACAGGAAGGAATTGGGGCCCCGCCAGGGTCTGCAAGGAGCAGCCGCCCTGTGACTGATCTCGCTTTTGCTTTTCTGGTCTCCTCACAGGTGCCTGGCACAGGGTGGCCCTCGAGCAGATGACGAAGACTGGCTTTTAATCCTTGGAGACCATTGAGAGGGAACTTACAGGGGCCCACGAGCCCCCCTGGACGCCCACCACCATGTCGGGGTCCACGCAGCCCGTGGCACAGACGTGGAGGGCCACCGAGCCCCGTTACCCACCCCACGGCGTTTCCTACCCCGTGCAGATCGCCCGGCCACACACGGTAAGCGGCACGAATGTGCGCCTGGGGTCACCTTTGGGGCCTTCTCTTGTCCCTGGGTTCCTATTTCTCCCCATTGTTGTGTGAGTGTGTGGGGGGGTGGCCTGCTGGGGAGGGAGCGGGCGTGCCCTTGGTCAGCTTTTTTTTTAAAAAAAAAAAATGTTTTGCTGCGTCGCATGGCCTGTGAGATCTTAGTTCCCTGACCAGGGATCGAACCCGTGCCCCCTGCAGTGGAAGTGTAGAGTCTTAAACATTGGACCGCCAGGGAAGTACCATTGGTCAGCTCTTTCGAGCTGCACCCCACTCTGTCCACCTCCTAGTGGGGGCCCCCTTTCCTGACTTTATCTCTAGTTGCATGTGGCCCTGAGGATGAGGCTTGGTTATGTTCTGTATCCTCAGGGGCTTGCCAGAGGGCTCTCAGGGTCCTGGGCCTCCCCCGTTTGACCTCCTGGCTGCTTGGTGAAGGAATGTGAGGGTTTGCGGTTGCAGCTGTGGTCAAAGCTTGCTGTGCTGGCCCCTATGTGAACACGCCTGTATCTGTCCTGCCTGGCTGGTGTGGTCCCTCGTAAGATGCAGAGAGGAAGTGGCATGGGAGGGTTTTTCTGTCTTCCATGAGCGAGATGTTTTTGCATGTGAGCCCACTGGACCAGCCTGAGGGTGTCCCAAGAACAGTGGCCTCTTGAGGATTTGGGCCCCCAAGATGCTTTTGAGAGCCAGCTGTGGTAAACGGGCACATTCTGGATGGGGTCGTCGAATTCTCACAAACAACCCGATGAAAGAGCACCTTGCATTATCATCCCATTTTGCAGATGAGGAGACTGAGGCTGGGAGGTTAAACAATAGGCCTCGGGTTAAATCACCATGAGAAGGCAGTCGGCTTCAGCTTCAGGACTCTGAGCGCCTGTGAAATGGATGACTATTTATTGGTCACCTACTGTGTGCCCAGGGCCGAGGACTGTGCTCCTGGGGGTCCTTTACTATTATGTGTGGTTATCACCTTTACCATAATCACAATAACAAAATTAAGCATTGTCGTCGGAGTGCTTACTACAGGGTGAGCATTTTGTTTATGCCCTTTATGTATATAGTTGCACTTGCTTCTCTTTATCACTGAAGTGACGGTACTCTTATGCTCTGCACTTTGTAGACGGGGAACATTTTGCAGGTGAGGAAACAGGACAAGTCGCTTAATGATTCTGAGCCTCGGTTGTTCATCCATAAAATGGAGTAATGAGAGCATCTGTCTCCTAGATTCTCCTGGGGATTAAACGTGATGATCTGTGGAAGGTCCTTATGACAGTGCCTGGCAGACACTCAGCCAGGTGTGTCCACTTGCAATATTGTCACTGTCACTACAGCTGCTTGGAGGGGCTGCCTCCCCTGGGGGCTCCTGGCGGTTGCCTCTGGTTTCTCTTCTTTCTTGTCCCCTCCTGCCAGATTCCTACCCCTCTCCCACTCCCTCCCCAAGGGCCCAGACTCCGTTAGTCCTTGAGTCCCTATGGCCCCTGCCATCCTGCAATCCCCCCATCCTTTGCCCCAGCTGGGCCCTCTCGCAGTCACTTGGAGTCACCAGCTGATCTCAGACACTGCCCGCGCTTTTCCCGCTGGGCCGTCAGTGACGCAGGATGTGGCCGGGTAGGACCCAGTGGTCACTTCCTCCGGGCAGGAGGCTGACGCTGGGGGTGGGCAGGGGCCCTGGGTAGCTACGAGGCAGGGCATCCTTATCCTGTGTGGTGGCAGCAGTGGGGCCCCACTTCCTGATCACCCTGCCTTGTGCTTGGGCGACCCAGCTGGGGGCCCCTGCTTGTTACTGGAAAGGCAGGAACAAGAATTCTAGGCATCCTGGGGGGGTCTTGCTCTCCTGGGCATGTGTCTGGGGCTGGAGCCACTTTTCTTTGGCTGGTGGGAGGTGAGTGTTGGGACTGTAATCTGGAGGTCCCCCTGCAGCCCTGTGCCCCCTAACCCCTTACCGCCAGCCCACTGTACAGGCAGGGTTTGTGAGATGCCCCCATTTTGGGGGGCAGAGGGTTTTTGGAAGACAGAGGGCGGAGGAAAAGGGAAAAAGGCGTGGAAGGCAAATGCCCCATCCAAGGGCCAGGTGGGAACCCAGGGGTCCCAGCTCCTTGTACAGTAGTTGAGGCAGGTCTGCTGGGCTGAGGGGGCGGGGCCTGGACCCCGTGGCCTGTGACCTTCCTGGGACTCAGCTCACTCCCGTACCTGCTCCCAACAGGCTTCCATCCAGGGTGGCACCTCCTGGCCCTGGAGGCTTCTTCCAGGGTGTCTGGGCATGGGGCTGCTTTGATGGTGAGTTCCCGCCCCCCCTCCCCCCCACCCCGGAGCCCAGAAGAACCTCCAGATGTGGCTTTGAATCCCTGTTCCTCCCAACTCACCGAGTGACATTTGGCTGCTCACTTAACCCCGTGGGGGCAGCCCCAGTTTTCCCATCTGCAATATGGGTGTTGTGGGCCTAAGCATCACTGGCAGATGTTTGCGAGGTGCCCGGGGCGGTGTCTGTATGTGGCAGCCGCCTCTTTCCTCCTGGCGGGGTGGCAGGAGACCAAAGAGGCTCTGCACTCTGAGAGGGGCGGTGGGAGCCGCCTTCTCTGCTGGCCTGTGCCTCAGCCTGCGTCATGTCCAGGCTGCCTGGAGTGTTACGCCGGCGCAGATGGAGGGCTTAATTCCAGGTGTGCTTCCCCTGACCCAGCCTCAGGCACACTCCGAGCCTCTCTTCATGGTGCCGGTACGCATGGCTCGTTCAATCCCACCTGCTCCACCCTCAGAGCCTCTCTGAGCCCTGTTCTCTCCTTCTCTGTGGTCTCGGCTTCCCTCGCCCACAGTATCAGGACCCCACATCTTTCCCTGAGGGTCCTGGTGGGCTCCTGGCACTGAGGGTCTCCCAGGATTGAGGGTCCCAACACATCCTCCCCTCCTTGTCTCCTTTCCAGCTTTCTAGAGCCCAGCTCACTTCTGCCTTCTCTCCCAAGCCCTGCGGGACCCCCTGAGCTCTCTTGAGTTCCTGCAAGCTTTGCACTAAATGAATGTGTTAAATAAAGTCCAAAGACACGGGTGTCGATCCCAGCGCCACTCCTGCCTGCTGTGTGGCCTTAGGCAAGTTACTTAGCCTCTCTGTGCCTTAGTGTTAGAAGGGCTTTTCAGAGCACAGACTCTGGAGCCAGACCGCTGGCATTCACGTCCTGCCTCAGTGACTTCCTAGCTGTGAAACTTTGGACGAGTGGTCTTACCGCCCTGTTGCTCAGTTTCCCCATCAGTTGAGCGAGGGTAGTTATAAGACCCTGAGGATCAAGTTAGTTGACATGTGCAGAGGCCTCTGCACAACGCCCGGGCTGATAAGCGCGACTGATACAGTGCAGTGTTGATGACTTTGATGCTGCTGCTGTCATGACAACGTGCCCGCTAGTATCCTTTTCCGAATGGCCCCCAGGGTACACTGTGGGCTTTTCCTCTAGAGGAGGGACTGGCAAACCTTCTCTGCAAATATTTCAGGCTTTTCTGGCCACTCGGTCTCGGTCACAACTACTCCGGCACTGTTGCCGTCCTAGCGTGAAAGCAGCTCAGCCAACACGTACAGGAATGGCCATGGCCGTGTGCCAGTGACACCTGACGATACAGGCCGAGCCTGGCTTTGGCCTTGGGCCCCGTTTGCTGACTCCTGCCCTAGATCAGTGCTTATCAGGCTCTCTGTGGGAAGGACCAGTCTGTTTCATTTCCAGTTCGTCACAAATGGATACATGGTCCTTCCGCACGTGACGCAGTTCGCGGGCACGGGGACGGGTCTAGGCCGAGGCCAGCAGGACTGTGTTGGCCGTGCACTCAGATGCCGCGGTCCCGTCAACAAGCTCTCAAGTAGGATCTGAATCCTCTCGTCTTCAGCGCTCCCCCCAGACCAAGGGTCATGGACGCAGGAGCCTGCTTGGGCCACGTACATGTGTGAGGGCAGCAGGTGGGGTTGGAATGTTTTGTTAACACGTGGAGGGTTCTCGTGTTCTGAGACGTGGCTGGAGGTTTCCAGCCTGAGTGCCTGGTGTCTTCAGGCTCCTGTGACCACAGTGAGCCCCACCTTCGGTCTCTCTTGGGATCTCCCCAGTTCTTGCCTTCCTGTAGAGATGCAGGGACCCTCGGTGGTCCCTGGACTCAGAGCCCTGGGGTGCAGATCAGTGTGGACACCACAGAAATGGCCCCCAAGATGTTCCTTGGAGGGACCGTGCTAATGAGGTCATCCTGCTTGGTTCCCAGACTGAGAAACTGAGGCCAGAAGGGTTCCTGCAAGTGGCCGCCACATGCCCCTGCCTCGGGAGCCCTGGGGGCCATGTGCCTTTTCCCGCTTCTGTTGGCAGTGGTAGGCGCCGTCCTGCCGGGGCCCTCTCCCAAGGGATTGGACCGTCTGCCTCTCTGCTGCTTTGTTCATTTTGCTTTTGTGTGAGAGGGAATTTTCCTCCCAGCAGACTGCAGTGCTTGCTGATTTCTTCTCACACCTCTGCGTGCGTGTGCACACCGGATCTGTACCTGGCAGCCGCGCCGGCATGATCCCAGAAACTGCCGCCCCCTCCCTCCAGCCCTTTCTTCTTGTTCCTTCATTAGCACCTGGTGCCTTGTGCACGACATCGTGGAGTGTGGTGGAGGGGGCAGGCTGAGTCCTCTGCCTTCGGGAAGCTGCCCTCAGTCTTAAGGGAAACCCTTGGAGAGTTAAGGGGGATGCTTGGTGGGAGACACAGAGGCCTCCTTCCATCTGGGTCAGGCATCCATTTCAGTTTTCTTTCTTTTTCTGGTGGGCGTGCCGCGTGGCATGCGGAATCTTAGTTCCCCGGCCAGGGATTGAACCCATGCCCCCTGCAGTGGAAGCGCGGAGTCCCAACCACTAGACCGCCAGGGAATTCAGGGATCCATTTCACTGATGGAGAAACTGAGGCTCAGAGAGTTTAAGGGATGGACAGATACCTCTAGCCCGAGGCCGTGCAGCTTCTTGCTTCCACATTGGGCTGCCCAGGAAGGCCCTTCCCTCATTTCCAGCCTCTGAGGTTGACAGGATCCCTCTTGATTCTAGTTACTCATCCTCTCTCGCCTCCAGCCTCCCAGCCTCTTACATGTGTTTGTTTTGGAGGGTCTGAAACACATACATTTCCAACACACCTACGTGGTATCATCTAATTCTCTCTGCAGAAATAACTGCTTAAATAAAAAAAAAAAAAAAAGCCAGACAGCAAAAGAATGACTAGATTTTTTTGGAAAATTGGGAGAATTAAGAAGGGTGCCAAGAAGAAAACAAATCACCTACAATCCCACGCTTTCCCAAGCCTTACTGAGTCAGACATCACTAATTGATTGCCACCCCACAGTATAACTGGGTGTTCTCTGCAGGCACAACTAATCGATTTGGATTGGTACACATAGGAAGCCTGTCCTGTTTTCTCCTTTTTAAGGCTTCTTTTTTCTATCTTTGTTTTTTTTTTTCTTTAAACATTTTAACGTGTCTCAAATCAGGGTGTAGTTGCTAATCGGGGTACATCTAATTTGTTAGTGTTTCCACAGGTGGCAATGGGCAATGGGTGGCATATTACTGAAGAAAGCATGTTTTGCCTGGAGTTTATCCTTCTGACTTCGAGCTGTGCTTGCCTATGTGACACACGTTTGTAGGCTTTCCCTCTGTAGGATGGGGGACTCCCACGTCGGGGCTTTGTTTCGGAATCTGGTCTTTGAGCCTTGCAGACCGTCAGCATTTGCCGTGTCATCCACAGTCCCCTGGCGTGGATGCCCGTGTCTTGCTGTGTCACTTGCACCCATGGCAGACGTGCAGGTTGTGCCTTTTTCCATTTGTCTCTGCTAACACGTGGGCTCGGTTGTCTCATCTGGAAAGAGGGCAGGACCAGCTGTCCTTTAGCTGAATGTGTCACTTCTCCTTGGCGATTGGCCCCAGGAATGTCCTCTGGCTGGACTGGGTCGGAGGGCCGGGAAAGGACGTGGGAGGGTCCGCGGGTACAGAAGCAGCACCGGGCAGGGGGCTCTGGCCCTGCCTCGCCGTGTGGGCTGCACTGCGGCGGGATGGGTGCTCACTGGTCTGTGTCCTCTGCTGCAGGACGTCGGGCTGCTTGAGTACCAGCACCACCCCCGTGACTACACCTCACACCTGTCGCCTGGCTCCATCATCCAGCCCCAGCGGAGGAGGCCCTCCCTGCTGTCCGAATTTCAGCCTGGGAATGAAAGGTGAGGAGGGGTTTGCGCATCCATTGCTCAGATGGGGAAGTGGAGGCCTGTGCTCACGAAGAGCTCGCAGGGTTGGTGTTAAACGAAGGGGTGTCAGGCTGTGCCCTTGTCCTGGTGCGGCTGTGACTGGGACAGGGCTGGGGATGGGCAGGGAAGAGCCAAGTGGCCCTTGGACTTCCCGCTGTGAGCCTGCAGTGGCCTCTGCGTGTGTGGCCCAGGCAGGAGGGGGTGACCACCAAGAAGTAGGGGAGTGGGGCTCGGTTGCTGGTTGGGAGTGATGTGTCCACAGCTGGGTGCACGTGGGGAGCCCCCTTCCTCCCCTCCCTTTGTCATCCCCTTTTCTCCGAGTCCTCTGCCATCCCTCAGCTGGCAGACTGGGCCTGTGGGCCTCCCTTGGCCTTCCTGAAATCCAGGTGGGAGAGAGCAAGCCATACGGCGGGTGGGGACCCAGTGAGGGGAGGGCCAAGGCCAGAGCAGGGCCCCAAGGTGCCTGAGACAGTAACAGCTCTAATTGCTAAGAGTTGTGAGCTGCTGCTGCTGCTTTTTTTTTTTTTTTGGCGGTATCGCGGTGCGCGGGCCTCTCACTATCACGGCCTCTCTTGTTGCAGAGCACAGGCTCCAGACGCACAGGCTCAGTAATTGTGGCTCACGGGCCTGGGCCTAGCCGACCTGCGGCATGTGGGATCCTCCCAGACCAGGGCTCGAACCCGTGTCCACTGCATTAGCAGGCAGACTCTCAACCACTGCGCCACCAGGGAAGCCCCTGCTTCTTTTTTTTTTTTTAATGCTTGAAAATCTTTTATTGATCACACTATCTTACTTCTTTGTGACAAAATTATGTATATAAATTTTTTTTAACATCTTTGTTGGAGTATAATTGCTTTACAATGGTGTGTTAGTTTCTGCTGTATAACAA
Source organism: Lipotes vexillifer (assembly GCF_000442215.2). Lineage (NCBI taxonomy): Eukaryota > Metazoa > Chordata > Mammalia > Artiodactyla > Lipotidae > Lipotes > Lipotes vexillifer. The sequence continues at coordinate 891,907 of NW_006774065.1, forward strand.
AGTGAATCAGTTATACATATACATATGTTCCCATATCTCTTCCCTCTTGCGTCTCCCTGCCTCCCACCCTCCCTATCCCACCCCTCTAGGTGGTCTGCTGCTTCTTTTTGTCACACCACGTCGCTTGTGGGATCTCAGTTCCCCGACCAGGGATTGAACCCAGGCCACGGCACTGAAAGCCTGGAATCCTAACCACTAGGCCACCAGGGAACTCTTGAGAGTCCTGAGCTTCTAACATGCGATGGCCTACTGTAGGCTGCGGGCTGCCAGCAGACACTTAGACAGGCAGCCCTGCCTGCAGGAAGCCCACAGTCTAGCAGGGGAGATGCAACAAACACACAAGGTGACCCCAGAATGAGGCAGGTGACCTGTTTCCTGCAGGGCAGGGAAGGGCTACTATTTGGCTGGAGAGGCCGCGAAAGGCCTCTCAGGGGAGAGATGCTTGGCCACTAAGTAGCCAGCCGCTCAGAGAGCCGGGTGAAGACCTTCCAGGTGGAGGGAGCAACACGCGCAAAGGCCTGGAGGTGGGCATGTGCTTGGAGTGTTCCAGAAAGGCGAGGAGGCCGGGTGGCTGGGCTGAGCCAGGTGGCTGGGGGCCAGGAGGGTGAACTTCGAGGGGACTATGGGAGGGTTTGGAGCTTTGGAGGGCCGGGATATAACTTCCACCCTCAGATCCTTCCAGCCATGTGCAGTGATTCTAGGGGCAAGCAGGGACCGCTGAGGCTGGGCTGGCCCAGGGGCCCCGTCCCATCATCTCTTCCTTTGTCACCTTGCTGAGGCTGCGAGGTTGAGGGGTGGCCTAGGTGGCACCAGAATTCCGGAGAGCTGGCCTGGGCCTTTTGTGCTGCCACAACTGCATGGAGGCATCCAGGGCCCCACGGGGAGGCCACTGCCGCGGGCCATGGCTTCAGTCCCTCTGCACCGGGTGGCTTAAAACAGCAGAAACGTGTTTTCTCCCAGTTCCTGAGGGACAGAAGTCTGAAAGCCAGATGCCAGCAGGGCCGCACTCTCTCTGAAGGCTCTAGGAGAGGACCTGTTCCTGGCCTCTTCCAGCTTCTGGAGCCCTAAGGTGTTCCTTGGCCTCCTGCTGCATCACCCCAGTCTCTGCCCCTCTCTGTGTCTGTGTCCTCGGCCCTTCTTAGGAGGACACTTGTCATCGAATTTAGGTCCCAACTGAATCCAGTATGACCTCATCTCAGTTAACTACATCTGCAAAGACCTCCAGAGAAGGTCACATTCTGATGTTCTGAGATGACATGACACTAACCTATTACGGTGCCCTTTTCATGTTTCAGTGTAGACGCCACCTGCTTCCTGCAGGGCATCTTGTAATTGTGAAGTTGTGGGTTCTCAGGTGGGCAGGAGGGGCATCTTGTGACCTGGCTTTGGCGAGAGACGGGCCCCCCAGGAAGGAGAGGACAGCAGCATAGCCTCAGCCCACACTGCAGTCAGTAACCATCGTTCAGCCTACGTGCACTGATGGAGCGCCTGCTGTATGCCAGGCACTAGACAGATGAATGTCCCTGCCCTTGTGGAGCAGACACTCTGGGACGGGGGAGGCAGCCGCCAGACATGCGTGAAGCAACAAGCAAATGGTGATGGCTGCAAACAAAGAAAGAGAAAACGAGATGGGCTGAGATGGGGTGTATCTGGTGGGCAGGGAGACTGCTGTTAGGAGGAGACGCCCCATGCACTGGGACAGGAAGGAGCTGGTGTGGAAGTGTTCCGGCCTAGCCAGTGTACAGCCCCTGAGGCAGGTATGCAGTGGGCAAGGTGAACAAGGGCCAGACCAGACAGGGCCTCAGGGTGGGGGGAATACATTTGGATTCTATTCTAAGTTTGTTGGGCAAAAAACATCAACTGGAAAAGCATTTCAGCAGGGGCAGTATTTGGGCAGGAGCTGGAGGTGGAGGCTGGGAGTCGTGGCTCAGCTGTGTGTGCTCAGGCAAGGCCATGGCCTCTCTGGGCCAGTTTCCTCCTCTGCAAACTGGGGAGGAGGGTTAAGGAGAGTTAGTTGGGAGTGATTAGGCTGGACAGCTCCTATCTCTGCATAAGGCTGCTGGGCTGACTTGAAAAGGAGGCAAGGCCAGGTTGAGCAGCCAGAGTGCTGTGATCAGCTAGTGATGTCTGCTTTGGGTGAGTGATTTGCAAACAGCATCATGTGTGTTATTGTCTGTGTTAGACCCACAGTGTTTTTCAGACTTTCCCCGTGAATCACCAGGGATCTTGTTTCAATGCAGAGTCAGATTCAATAGGTCTGGGGTGGCATTCAAGATTCTGAATTTGTAACCAGCCTCAGGAGGGGCTGAGGCTGCTGGGCTGGGGGCCACACTCAGTGAGGGAGCAGGGAATCAATCACCAGTACATTCTCTTGCTGTAAACGTAGTTAGTGAATGCTGACTTGGAGGAAGACAGAGCTGTATTTGAGTCCTGCCTCTCTGTGTGCCCTTGAGCAGATGGGCACTCCTCCCGCAGGATGGGCAGCAGACGTGATGCCGTGTGCCTTTGCCCCCCACAGGTCCCAGGAGCTTCACCTGAGAGCCGAGTCGCACTCATACCTGCCTGAGCTGGGCAAGTCGGAGATGGAATTCCTGGAGAGCAAGCGCCCTCGCCTGGAGCTGCTGCCTGACCCCCTGCTGCGGCCCTCGCCCCTGTTGGCCGCTGGCCAGCCCGGGGGCTCCGAGGACCTGTCCAAGGTAAGGCCTGGCCTCAGCCGGGAGCTCCTCTGAGGGTTTGGGTGCTGCTGCGATTGGGCGGGGAACAAGAGAGGGGGTAGGCGTGCTGGGCTGGGGGGATGGCTTAGGCGAAAGCTGGGAGAAGGGCTGAGCCTGGGGGCGCGCAGAGGCTGGGCAGCCAGAGGGGGGTCCAGGGACGAGCTTGGCTCCATTTCTTGGCCGGAGAGGGACAGCTTCCCCCACTGCCCCCTCCAGCTGCCCGAGTGTGTCCAGCCCGTGGGGACCACTGTGCCCTGGAGGGCGCCTGCCTTTTACTATTCTTTAGGCAGAAAGTCGAGCTGAGTTGGAGGGGGAGAATGTGCACAGATTAAGTGCTCATGGTTTGCTGCTGAGAGAGGTTTTTCTGCTATTTCAGTGAACCTCAGGACCGTCCACGCTAGAAGCGCATCTGCTCTCTATCTAAATAGAGGAATCACAGCCAGTGGCCCAGATGCTTCTGTCCCCTAGGGTCCCCCAGTTGCCTCAGAGGCTGTCATTTCACTGTCACTGCCTAGGGTGGGGCAGGGACTGTGGCCGGATGATCTGCTCATCCTTGGCCGGCTGCGTGATGGATGTCCTTTCCGCACGTGCTGAGCAGTGTCTTTATGCTCCTTCATGACCATGAGGACGCACATTAGCTCATTAACGGCCGCCCAGCTGCTGGGTGAGGTCAGTGCTCATCTCACTGCAGCACCAGTGGGGGTGGGTGGGGCCTGGGAGCCAGGACAGGGGAGGGAAGTGGCCCACTCGGACCTGCTGGATCCTCTTCTCTGCCTGACACTGGATTGGTGGGATTTCAGGCTGAGGCCAGTTCTCTCGGGGGGCTGACAGGAAAGGGGTTTCCCGGGGTGGTCACGATGATGATGACAAGCTAACATGGAGGCCCTGGCTGAGCATGAGTGTCCTTCCGTTATGCCTTCCCAGCCTGATGAAGCCCGGCCTGCGATCACCTTTTATAGGCAGGGCCCCAGGCTAAGAGAGCCACTCACCCACGGTCACTGGGAAGTGGGGAGCGGGCCCTGAAGCCCAGGCAGCCCGGGTCTGTAGCCCAGACCTGCCCACCAGGCTGTCCCGCCTCGGGCTTCCCCTCTGGTCCCCCATGCCTGCCATTCTGCCATCCCTACGTTAGCCTACTCCTCATAGATTCCATCACTGCTCAGCCTCCTGGGAGGGATGTTGCCATTGGAAAAGCTATTCCCTGAAGTGGGTCTTGGGCAGTAGGGAGTGGGGTGCATGTGAAGGGGGGCACAGGGCCACACCAGGGATGCTTGATGTCCACCCCCTGCGAGGGACCAGAGCCCCGAGTGGGCCATATCCCTGTGCTCACGTCTGGTTCTGCCCAGAGAACAGGCTGACGGGTGTCTCTGGACAGCCCTTTCGGGCCTCTGCTGCCTGCCGCGCATCGCTCCAGAACTGGGCTCTGAGTCCTCAGACCTGTGGGTCCATCTGAGGGTCTCCAGGCCTGACAGTGGCTCTGTGCTTGCCCTTCTCCTTAGGGCTCCCTGGGGCTGCTTCCTCTCCCTCTGTGGGTCTTTCTCAGTCTTCACTTCTGTCTCTGTATGTCTCTGTCTCTCTGTCCCTGTGTCTCTGTCTTTCTCTGCCTGGGGTGTGTGTGTGTGTCTGTGTCTGTCTCCGTATTTCTGTTTCTCTCTATCTCTGTCTCTGTGTCTGTCTGTCTGTCTTTCTCTCTCTTCTCTTCCTGGACCCCATGGGTGTGGGGGAGTGATGGGCCCAGTGTAGGGGCCTGGCTGGACCAACTACAGTAATTGCTCCAGGCTGTTAAGAACATTTGGAAAGTATGAGCAAATTTTGGGCAAGGGAAGTAGCCAGGGGAGAATCACAACTCTGAGGGAGTTCAGATGTTTTTTGCATCTGCTGTTGTAGAATTCAGTTGGGTACGTGAGACGGGAATTTGATGGGATTTTTTTTTTTTTTTTTTTTGCCATATGTGGGCCTCTCACTGTCGTGGCCTTTTCCGTTGCCGGACGCGCAAGCTCAGCGGCCATGGCTCACGGGCCCAGCCGCTCCGCGGCATGTGGGATCCTCCCGGACCGGGGCACGAACCC
>NW_006774065.1:897531-901829 GCF_000442215.2 Lipotes vexillifer
ATTTGGGATCCTCCCGGACCAGGGCCCGAACCCGCGTCCCCTGCATCGGCAGGCGGACTCTCAACCACTGCGCCCCCAGGGAGGCCCTTTTTTTTTTTTTTAACAGTACCTCCCTCCCCACCGGCCCCGGCTGTGTTCCTTTTTCATATAAAAATATGAAATATAAAAATGTCCTGTTTTATAATGCTTCTGTGGCCTTCAGCCTCTGGAGTCCTGTGGCATCAGAGGCGTCCTTTGGAATTCACCAAACTTTGTTCTGGGACTTTAGAATCAGCACCATTTCTGAAAATCTCTTTTGTCTGTTGGGGCCCCGTTGGCTGAAAGGGACAGAAAACCCATGTCAGACTGGTTTAGGCAGGAGTCCTGGCTCATATAACTGAAATCGAGGGGTTGTTGGCTTCAGGCACAGCTTGTTCCAGGTGACCTGTTACCAGGTCTCTATCTCTGTGCATTTCTTGGCTCTGCCATCTTGCACGTGGCCTTGGTGTATTAACAGGGAGGCAGTTGGAGTTTCCAGGCCTCCTCCTTCCCACATTCAAGGCCAAAAAAAGAACTTTCCCTCTGTCTCCACATTTCCAGGCCAAAGCCGTTCATCTCCCTGCCTTTGACTGAGGCCCATGCCTGTCCTGGAGCCCATCATTGTGACTGGGGGAGAGGACTGTGGGTGCCTGAGGCTGGCCCTGCCCTTTCCCGGGTCTGAGACAGGGGGAGCCCCAGTGGGTCCTCTCCAGCCCCCAAGGCTTTTGCTGTCTCTGTGTCTGTAATTTTACATAATGAGTTTTTCCTGTTCCACGTTGGCCTGAATTTTTACACCGAGGGCGTCTGATGGGGAAAATGGTGCCGACTGCTACCTAGCGGTGACTGGTGAGGGTATAGGATTGTTGTTTTCCTCCTGTGGCTTTGGGCCTAAATGAAGGCCAGCAGCCATCAGGAGAACCATCTGGAGGCCCGGTAGCCAGGCTCCCTTGGTCCCATTCCTGGAAAACTCAGCACTGCAGAAAGCACCCGGCGCCCTTCAGGCTTGCATCATCTTCTATTCAGATTGAGGTGAAATTCACGTAACATGAAATTAACCACTTTGAAGTGAACAATTCAGTGGCATTTAGTATAGTCACGGTGTTGGGCACCACCTCTGTCTAGTTCCAGAGCATTTTCATCACCCCAGAAGTAAACCTGGTACCCATTAAACAGTCACTTCCTCCTTGCAGCCCCTGGCAACCACTGATCTGTTTTCTGTCTCTATGGATTTGCCTGTTCTGGACACTTCATATCAATGGGATCATGCGATATGCGGCTTTTTATGTTTGGCTTCTCTCACTCAGCATCATGTTCTTAAGGTTCATCTGTGTTTTACCATGCGTTTGTACGTCACTCTGAATCATATTCCATTGCATGGAGAGACCACACTTTATTTGTCAGTTGATGGATCTGCCTGTGTGGTTTTGCTTAGAATAAAAGCTAAGCCTGAACCTTAAGGAAAAAGTCATTGAAGATGGATTTTCCCCATCAAGAATTTAAGAAAAAGTTTCCAGCGACTTTTGCAGCAGTTCCTAGCGGTTGCCAACTGCTTTGTCTCACCCCTGCGCTGCTCCTCTCGGGTTTGGGGATGGAAGCCTTCTTTTTGCTCATGTCATTTTGAGAATTATCCCTGGGTTGGATGAACTGTTTCAGGGTGTCCTGGCCCCGAAAGCCTTCTGTCCACAGCCCTTGTTCTTGCTGTGCTCCTCTCCGTCCCTTCTCAGTCCTGGTGGAAGATCAGAGGTGGGCAGAAGAGTGGTTTCCTACAGCAGGTAGCAGGACTGGGCTCCAGGAACCATATCGCCAAAGCCTTTTGTCTCAAGAAGCCTGAGAAATGGGACTTACCTGGTGGCACGGTGGTTAACAATATGCCTGCCAATGCCGGGGACGCAGGTTCGAGCCCTGGTGCAGGAAGATCCCACGTGCCGTGGAGCAGTTGAGCCCGTGTGCCACGACTACTGAGCCTGCGCTCTGTAGAGCCCGCGAGCCACAACTACTGAGCCCACGCGCCTAGAGCCCGTGCTCCGCGACGAGAAGCCACTGCAGTGAGAAGCCCCGCGCACCGCATCGAAGACCCAACGCAGCCACCCCCAGCAAAAAAAAGAACCCTGAGAAATGATTGAGGCTGTGGAGGGAGACCAGCCAAGTGCCCTGGGGCACAGAGGGAAGGGGCGGATCTCAGTTAAGGGCTGGAGGAGGGGGCGTGGATGGGGGGGGGTCTGATTTCAGGTGGCAAAAAGGTGCAGTTGGGAGAGGGAGTGGCTGGTACAAAGGTCCGGAGATGCCACGGTGCACAGGCTGCTTCTGGCCTGGCGTGTGTGGGGTCAGGTGCTTGCAGCCCCTGTGTCTGCCCTCCGCCCTCCTCTCTGGGAGCAGTTAGGGCCAAACACACGCGTGTGCGCGCGCACACACACACGCACACGTGCACACACGTGCGCACACACGCACACACACACTCCTTCTGAGTATTTCTCTAGGGGATCTGTCTTCTGTGCACAGTTTTGCCTCTAATTTCAGGGGGTCTTAGACCCTGGAAGGGATTTTACTCTTGCTTTTCTGCCCAGACACATGGTTCTGAGGGATGAATGAATGCATGGTGGTGACCCCGCTTCTGGAGAGTTCTGAATGAGGCCTGGTCTCTCCCGTCCTGTGCCCTCCAAGCCAAGGCTCCATCGCTATGTGGCTGGTGACCTCGGGCACGTCGTTGAATCTCACTGGACCTTAGTTTCCTCATCTGGAAAATGGGGAAAACCATATTTTCACTTCCAGGGTGGGCTGTGACAATTATGTGAGTTAAGAGCACAGGTTGGCAAACTCGGCAAGCTCCAACCTGGCCCTCAGCGTGGGTCTGTAAATAAAGTGTTATTGGCACTCAGCCATGCCCATTCTTTCGTGTCCTGTCCGTGGCTGCATTCCCACTACAGTGGTGGGTGAGTAGTTGGGACAGAGGCCGTCTGACCTACAAAGACTGAAGTGTTTTTCCATCGGCCCTTTACAGAAAGTGTGCCGACCGCTGGCTTAGAGCCGTGCCAGGCCTGTGTCTGCAGGTTCCCCGTACCCTCATCTGTGCAATGGGGATGCAGTGGCAGCCCCCTGGGAGAGCCGCAGCCGGGGCCAGGGTGTGGGATGTGCCGAGGACTGGGACGGTGCCTGGTTCGGTTTCCTAGGCATCCCTGAGGAGTGTGGAGGCCCACCTCAGAGCCATGGGGCAGGGCCACATCAGAGCTGTTGAAGGGCTTGAGATCTTTTCTGCCTTTGCCCCCAGGGCTCTGGGTGTGTGGAGGGCCTGGGAGTTTCGACGCCAGCTCTCCCACGTCTCAGATGGCAACGATGAGGCCAGGGTGATCCCCAGACACTGGAGCCCTGTGGGCTTCGGTGGTGTGTGTGTGTGTGTGTGTGTATGTGTGTGTGTGGGTGTGTGTAGGACCAAGACCCTGAGGCCCGGAGGGGTGGACTTAGAATGGCACAGCCTCTGCTCAACTCGAGCTGGGGGGGTGGGGTGGCACTTGGCAGCCCTGGGGCTGCAGTTGTCCCCGGGAATAATGTGTCCTCTGTCCTCTGGCTGCAGCTGCCTTGGGGGTGGGGAGGCAGCGGCCTGGAGCTCCTCCTGGGGCCTCCTCTGCCAGCAGCTGCTGGCTTGGCCTTGAGGATGGCACAGGGCGGGGCTGGGTTTGGGGGCAGGACAACCCCAGCCAATGCCTGTGGAGCTCTGACAGTGTGCCAGGCTCTGAGCTGAGTGCTCTGCACATATTAACTCATTCAAGCCTCACAGCAGGCAGGAGGTGGGAATTGTCCCATTGTACAGATGAGGAAACGGAGGCAGATGATCTGCTTGTGGTCATGATGATGCTGGCAGGTGGCAGAGTGGGTGGGGATTTGAACCCGGGGCTGTACAGGTGAGTGCTCCGGGACAAGGACTGGGTTTTATATTTTTATTGAGCATCCAGCACAGCTTGGATGCTCAATAAACTTTTGTTGGTGGAATGAAGGAGTCGCCGAATAACCCAATGAAGGATTCCCTTGTTTGTTTAACACATTTTTGAAAGCAACTTCATTACACAGAGTAATACTCATGAAGGAAAATCAGAAAAACGCTGGTAAATTAAAAAGAAGAAAGTGAAAATACCCGCCTTCTCCCCCGCTGCCCCGGTCACTACTCTTGACATCTCTGTATCCCGTTCTCATGGTTTTCCTGTGTGTTTGCGTATATTGTCTACAAAACTGGGTCTGCTTGCACTGTGTATGATATTCTGTAACGTGCTGGTTTGGACTGAGCGTCG
>NW_006774065.1:901946-926236 GCF_000442215.2 Lipotes vexillifer
GCGTCGTGAATAAGTGTTCACGGAACATCAGTCTGGAGGTTGTGGGTCTTGGTTCTCGAGGAGTTTGGTCTGGTGGGAGGGCACAGACGGGGTAAGTGGGGTAAGAGAGAGGTGTGTTATGGGGAAAGGAAAGAGGGAGGGCTTCACGACTTGAGGGACGGTTGGGGAAACTTGCGTGTGGGAGGATAAAGAGAATCTGCACTTTGGAAAAGGCTGGGGAAGGAACACCTGGCAGGAGGACGAGTGACGGCAAAGGCAGAGAGGTGGGATCAGTAAGCAACCCTGTATTTGGCACATGGGGGCTGGCACGACAGATGCCCGGTGTGTTGGTGCCTGAAGTCATGGCTGGAAACTTGCGGTTTTGGGGGGGATGGGGGTGCCCCCTGCACTGACTCCACACCTGTTTTTCCTCCACCACAGGACCGCAGCCTGACAGGCAAGCTGGAGCCGGTGTCTCCTCCCAGCCCCCCACATGCCGACCCGGAGCTGGAGCTGGTACCTCCACGGCTCTCCAAGGAGGAGCTGATCCAGAATATGGATCGGGTGGACCGCGAGATCACCATGGTAGAGCAGCAGATCTCCAAGCTGAAGAAGAAACAGGTGCGTGTGGGTGGGGCAGTGGCGGCTCTCAGCTCCCGATTCAGCAGCAGCTGCCGCTGAGAAGATAACAACACTAGTAGTTATAGCAGTTGCGAACGTGTGCTGAGCACTGCCCATTGTACTGGCTCATTTTTATGCCCTTTACGTTTATTGGACAAGAGAGCTGTTTTGTGTGGTGCTGTCCGAGGGAGCTTTCTGCAATGACGGAAATGTTCTAGATCTGCACTGTCCACAATGGTAGCCACTACCCGTATGTGACTGTTGAGCCCTTGAAATGTGCCTAGTGCAGCTGAGGAACAGAATTTTTAATGTCGTTGAACTTGAATTGAAATGAAATTTACACTTGAATAGCCACATGTGGCTACTGTACTGGGAGGGCACAGGAACGATGGGTTGGGAGGTCAGCATTTACAGCCAGGCTGTCCAGACATGTGGGGTGGGCAGTTACTTCTCTGTGCCTCAGTTTCCTCATCCATAATGTGGGGGGAAATATCACGTGACTCTGACCCTGGCTCTGGAATCTCTATGAGCTGGGCCTCCTAACTCTGCCTTGGAACATTCACCTCTCTGAGCCTCGGTTTCTTGTCTGTAAGATGGGCACAGATATGACACCACCTCATAAGGTTGTGAGGGGGGAACAGGGTCATGTGGTGAGAAGAAGTCCTCGTTGTCACTGTCGAAACCAAAGAAAAGTTAACGTAAAGATTAATAATATTAACTTTACAATTTTATTTTTAATATTAATTGATAGAAAGTTAGTTGATAATCTGCCTTTTCCTGGGTCTTCTGCTGCTTCCCTCTGTGGCATCTTCAGGTGTCTGCTCAGATGTCCCTTCCACAGAGGGACCCGCCCTAGCCTTTACAGGAGTCCTCATCCCCAGCCATCCTCTACCCTGGGGGTCAGCAAATCCAGCCAGATCCAGCTCGGTGCCTGTTTTTGTAAATAAGGTTTCATTGGCACACAGCCACGTCCATTTGTTTACACATCATCTGTGGCTGCTTTTATGATACAGCCGCAGAGCTGGCTGGTCACAACAGAGACTGTGTGGCCAACAAAGCCCAAGATATTTACTCCCTGGTCCTTTACAGAAAAAGTTTGCCACCCCTGCCCTAGCCCGTTATCCTGCCTGATGGTGTCACCATTTGAACTAATACATATCTTGCTCTGTGACACTGTGGTCGTCTCACAACAATGGTGTAAAAGCAGAGTTCCTGTCTCCTGTTCCCTGCTGTGCTCCTAGCAATGCCAGCACGTAGTAGGTGCTCCTTAAAAACTGTGGACTGAGATAGTGTGACACATGTGTTGACCCTGGGGGAAGCAGGGTCACACCCGATCCCCTCCAGGTAAGGATGTATGGGCTCCATAGAGGATCAAGGACCCTCTCTGGCCACCACGGGCAGTAGAGGGAAGGCTGGTGAGAGATGCTTCCCGGAAGCCAGTTCAGGGCTATGTGAGTGGAATTGGAAAGATGTGCAGTGGGAGGGAGCATTGATTCCAAGAGGCCTCGGGGCTGTCGTTCGCATGGGGGGACCTGAGGATGGTCCAGAAGCTGGACTGGTCAGTGAGGCTCGGCCAGCTGTGGGTGGTAGGTGGGTTTCCAGGATGGCAGCTCAGCATGCAGTGGGGCTGGGCCCCGGTTTGAGTCGGGCAGGCGTTGCCAAGGCCCGTGGAGTGCTGGGACCTTTAGTCCCCCTGGGCCTGGCTTTGGGCCCAGGCTGAAGCCACAGGCCATGTGCACACGTTTGTGACTGCAGCCAGAAGCCACGTGGCTCAGGGCAGCCCTCGATAGATTTTTGGGTTTTAATTCCACTTTGGCATTTTTCTTTTTTAACTAAAATCCACAAAACATAGAATGACTCATTTTAAGGTGAACAACCCAGCAGCATTTAGTACATTCACAGCGTTGTACAGCCACCCATTCTATCTAGTTCTAGTTCCAAGACATTTTCATGACCCCAGAAGGAGGCCCCGTACACATTCGCAGTCACTTCCAGTTTCCTTTCCCCACCAGCCACTCATCTGCTTTCTGTCTCTATGGATTTGTCTGGACATTTTCTATAAGTGGGATCAAACACTGTGTGGCATTTTGTGTCTGGCATCTTTCACTCAGCATCATGTTTTCAAGGTTCGTCCATGTTGCAGCCTGTGCCAGTGTTTCATTCCTTTTACTGCCAAGTAATATTCCACTGTATGGATGGATGGACCACATTTGTTTATCCATGCATCAGTTGATGGACGTTTGGGTTATCTCCACCTTTTGACTGTCGTGAACCACGCTGTGAACTTTCGTGCTCATGTTTCTGAGAACCTGTTTTCAATTCTTTGGGTCTGTACCTAGGGGTGGAATTGCTGGGTCCCATGGTAACTCCGTGTTTAACGTTTGGTGCCTCAGGGAGGGCCACCTTCACTGACTGGCGAGAGTCTCCTTTGTGGCTATGTATGCCTTCCGTTTCTTGGCTTAGTTTGTTTTGCACTGTTTGGAGGGATTTCAGTGTTTTGCCAGGTGCTGGCTGCCCTTCTGAAAGCTACCAACAGGGGTCACTGTGGGACTGAGGCAGCTCGGCTCAACCCTCCAGGCCTTTGTGCCGGCAGAAGCCCAAACTGGATTTTCTGGCTCTTTCTGCATTACTCTCCTCTTGGCCGTGTTTTTGAGTTCATGATGGTTTGCTCCATGGTCATGGGCAGGATGGGTGAGCCTTGTGAGCAAAGAACAGTGTTCTCATCTCACTCAAGACGCCCTGTCAGATTGTACACCTGGGCACTGGCCTCCTGTGTGACCTTGGACCAGTGTCTTAAGCTCTCTGGTCGTTGCTTTGCCTTTTTGGTATAAAGCAGACAGCAGCATGAAGGTAAGTCCTTTATGGTGTTTGGAGGAGGAGGGTCCAGTATGAAGCCCGCGGGGCAGATGACGATAACGATGATGATGAGAAGCTGCTTTTTAGGTGCTGAGTGCTTTGCGTGCACCAGCTTGTTTAATTCTCATATCAACTCTCTAGGAGAGAAACTTTAATTATCCCCACTTTGCAGATGAGGAGAGTGAGGCTCAGGAGTTTAGCGAGCTCCCAAGCTTACATGGCAAGTAAGTAGTAGAAATAGTGTTCTTGTCTGGACAGTTTGGGTCCAGAGTCTCCACAGCCTCTCCTGAGGATGACGGTACTGATGGTGGAAATAATGGATAACGGCTGGCCTTCAGCGAGCCCCCAGTCTGCACAGTACATACATTAACTCATCAGGGAGGCACAGCCACGAGCCCCACTTTACAGATGAGGAAACTGAGGCACAGCGGAGTTAAGCTGCTTGCCGATGCTCACCTAGCTGATAAATCACCAAGGTTGGACTTGAACCCGGGAAGGCTGGCTGCAGAGCCTGGAGTTGGCCCTGGTTGGGCCCTCCCCTTTGGGAGCTAGGGCCTCTCTGGGGCTCGGAGTCCCTGCGGGTGACTCAGGGGAAATGGTTAGCAGCCTGACTTCCTGTGTGGGGCCACCAGCCCCGCTGCGCGGGGGTGCCGCCCTCCCGCGCAGGGGTGCTGCCCTCCTGCCCAGGGGCAGGGGGCGCTGTCTCTCCTTCCTCCTGCTGGCGTGCTCACCACTCCACTCTCCCCGCTTGCTCCCCACAGCAACAGCTGGAGGAGGAGGCCGCCAAGCCACCGGAGCCCGAGAAGCCCGTGTCACCACCACCCATTGAGTCAAAGCATCGCAGTCTGGTGCAGATCATCTACGACGAGAACCGGGTACGCCCTGACCTGCCCCGCAGAGCCCCTACACCACCTTCTCTTGCTCTCCCTGTGCCGGCCACCAGGTGGGATGCAGGTGTCGCTGTGAAGGGCCTCTCTCCCGGGGCCTTGGTGTTCCCATCTGTGAAATGGGAACCTGTATGACACGCCCCCCCGCCTCCCACAAACCTGGGTTTGTGTGTGGGAGGGGGAAAGGGTGGCCAGTGGAGACCCATCTTGGTGTGGCTGTGGTTTGTTCTGCTCAGACATGCCGACTGGTGGGGACCGTGGCTGGCCTGTGGGATGCAAATGAAAATGCAGGCATTAGGTCATAGGAGAGCTTCAGAGGCCAGTTGGTCAGTGCGGGGGGGGGGGGGGGGGGCAGGGGCGGGGGGGCCGCTCCGCCCTCAGTCACTTGGGGGAGGGAGCAGAATGCACGGCCCCACCCCTAGCGGGTTCCTGGAGGGGGGGGGGGGGGGGGGAACAGGCAGTCACTTAGGTACTCATGCGGAAGAAATTCCTGTAATGCAGAAAACAATAGTAATACTATTCATCACAACAGCAAACATTAGTTGAACAGCTCCTCCAGGCTACGGGCCAGGTTTTTTCCATAGCAGTCCTCAGAGGGTAGGTATGGTGATTGTTTCCATTTAACACAGGGAGAAATTGAGGCCCAGAGAGGTTAAGTGACTTGTCCAAAGTCACACAGCTGGGAAGTGGTGGACCTGGGATTTGAACCCGTGGGCCATCAGATCCCAGGGCCTGATTCGTCAGCACTGGCCTCTGCTTACATTTAGCCCTGGAAAGGGCTGTTGGATGGTTGAACGCAGGGTCTGTAGCAGACGGTGGGGGCTCATAGAGATCTGTGGAGGGCAGCTGCTGGGTGCCTGGAGGGGGAGGGGCTCAGGGCACCCAGAGCAGAGTGTCTCCCAGGGGCTGAACCCCAAGGCTTGAGCTGCTCCAGAGCCTGGGAACATGTGATTGGTGCCTAGGGCTATAGCTCTAGGCAGGAAGCTGTTGGATCAACTGGTTTGGCTCTGCCTCCACCTCTTGAAGCTACAACAGATGCAGGATGAGACTGAACCTGCTGGAGGCCTGGGAACTGTGTGCTGGGCCTTGCAGGGCTGGTCACCCTTCCATGCCCTGGTTCCCTACCCCAAATAACACTAATAACAATCACAATGATAGGAGAACTAAGGGGCCACATGTGCTTTAGCCAGATGTCCTGGGTTCAAATCCCATCTCTACCACTTCTTGGCACTGTGACCTTGGGCAAATTAATTAAGTCTCCCTGCAACCCACGTTCCTCACCAGTAAAATGATGATAATTATAGCACCTACCTTATACCATGGTGTGGGGATTAAATGAGTTCATTATGTAGTGCCCTTAGAACAATGCCTGGCACCATGTAGGTGCTAGCTGGCACTGTTAATTGTTGTCATTGTTGTAGTCTTTGTTACTCTGTTCTTCTTGTTATCGTTTATATTTTGCATGATTTCATTTATTCCTCTCCAGACCCATTTAAGATAGGTCCTATTATTCTCTCCATTTCACTCATAAAGAAGCCATGGCATTAAAAAAAAAAAGAAGCCATGGCTCAGAGAGGGAAGGTGACCTATCTGAGGCTGCACAGCAAGTGAGCTTTGAGGCTGGGGATCGGAACCAGGGTTGAGTTGGCTCCAGGAGCCCGTGGTAGGGGGGACAAAAGCAGAGCTCCTGGATCTGTCACCCCGGCAGCCCCTCTGCCTGGCCTCCCTGATCTTTGGGTGGGAAAGCAGGCACAGTTCCTTCCAGCAGCTGTGGTGGCAAGTTGATGGCCACAGTGCCCTTGGCCCTTTTTGGGGGCTCAGTCTTTTGGGGGCTGGCAGACTCTAGCAGGCTGGAGCCCTCAGCCCTCCCCAGCCAGACTCGAAGGCACAGGCCTTTGGTGCCCCCTGTGGGAAATTTGCTCCACGTTCCATCCCAGCCACTCGTCCCCACTTCCCTGGGGCTTTGCCTAAGCAGTAATTTGGGGGGTCCCCTCCGGGTCTCACCAGGTTCTCCCCAAAGAGCTATAGCTACAGATCTGATTGGTCTTTGGTTCCTTGGCCTCAGTGCTCCCCCTCCCCCAACAGCAGTTAAGACACCCCTTCCCAGGTCTTACCCTGGGTGGTCTCCCTGCCAGAATTCCCGCTTCCTCCTGCCCTGATTTTCTGCAGCTCTGTGTGAGGGAGGGTGGTGGGTGGGCCTGGATTCCAGTCCAGCCTGTGCCCTCATGAGCTGGGTGGTTTATTTCACTTCCAGGTCTTCCATCGTCCCGGGTCCTGGCCAAAGTCTGTTTTTTTTTTTTTTTCTTTTTTTAAATAAATTTATTTATTTCATTTTTGCCTGCGTTGGTCTTCGTTGCTGCACGCGGGCTTTCTCTAGTTGCGGTGAACTGTGGCTACCCTTCATTGTGGTGCGCGGGCTTCTCATTGTGGTGGCTTCTCTTGTTGCGGAGCACGGGCTCTAGGCGCACGGGCTTCAGTAGTTGTGGCGCGCGGGCTCAGTTGTGGCTCACGAGCTCTAGAGCGCAGGCTCAGTAGTTGTGGCGCACGGGCTTAGTTGCTCCGCGGCATGTGGGACCTTCCCGGACCAGGGCTCGAACCCACGTCCCCTGCGTTGGCAGGAGGACTCTTATCCACTGCGCCACCAGGCAAGTCCCCCTGGCCACATTCTTGAGGCCACAGAGTTGATGTGGCTGAGACGGTGACTGGAAGGGCTTTGTAAACTGTGAAGTGCTGTGCCAGGAAGGGTCCAGGAAGTCAAGGTTCTTGGGTACAAGAGGCAAAAACTCAGCTCAGACTGGTTGAGGCTAAAGAGGGGGGTTATTGAGTCTCGCGATGAAAGTTGATGTTAGTTTACTTCAAGTATGTGTGGACTCAGGTGCTCAAACGAAGATGTTTGGGAACGCTCTGTCCCCACCTCTGCTCTCTCTGTGCCAGTGTCATTCCCAGGCGGGGTTTCCCAGGACATGGAGAACTGACTGCCCGCAGCTCTAGGCCCACTGACCCCTCCCAGGCCAGGTGGGAAACTCTTCCCAGACGTCTCAGCAACAGTCCCAGGGTTGGCTCTCATTGGCTGGCTGGAGTCACAAGCCCACTTCTCAGCCAGTGGAGGCCAGTGGATTTGAGTACGCTGCTTGGTCAGGGCTGGATCGTAGGCCAACCTCTGGAGTCTGGTGGTGGAGTCAGCCCCATCCCCACCCTGCCCCAGGGAATAGATAGAGGAAGGGGGCGCTTCTACCAAGAGGAGGTCAGAGGCAGTGGAGCGGAGGCTGGCGGGGCCTATGCAGCCTGTGCCCCCGACCCTGGGCTGGTGCTTACCAAGTTGGGGTCCCAGAGCACAGGCATTGTCCTCTCTCCCCCCCCGCACCGCCTCAGGCTGGGGGCTTTATGCCCATTTATGCTGATTTCATCCTGATGGGATTCTGACAGTAAGTGGGCATCACTGGCCTCCCCTCAGCACCCCTACTCCATATTTTCAGATGAGGAAATAGAAGCCCTGGTTAATTTCCCCACGGCCTTTCAGCTAGTGAGTGTCGGGCTAGGACTCCAACCCTGGTTCCTGGGATTCTGAGACCAGGCCTCTGCCTGGTAAGTTCAGTGCGCAGGGCACATCACACTTATCCTGTCCATTCATTCATTCATTCAGCAGCCATGTAACTGGACATCTGCTCTGGGCCTGCCACTGTTCCGGGCACTGGGGGCGCAGTGGTGACTGGCCCCAGCCCACTCATGTTGGCTTTCTGATGGGGGAGACGTAATCACACTCAAGCCACCACATGCAGGCACAACGAGGGCCTGAGGAAGGTGCCCCTCCTGGTCCCGATCCCCCTTCCTTTCATCTGCTGCCTCACTTTGCCCCAGCCCCGTTGATGCTTGTGCTTCCTTGACTATGCAGGCGTGCCCTTGCCTCAGGGCCTTTGCACTGGCTGCACCCTCTGCCCGCAGCTCCTTTTTCCCACTGGGCTCACTCTCTCACTCTTTCAGCTGTTTGTTCAAATGTCCCCTTTTCAGCCAAGGCCCATTTTGACCCTCTGTTTAATCCTGAAAACCGTCAACACCTCCTCTCCCTGGCTTTAATTTTGTCCTCTGCCCTTGTTCCCACTGGACATAATTCATATTTTCTTGTTTATTGTGTTTATTGTGAACAGAGGCTCTGTGAGGACAGGGATATCTGTCTTTCTCTACCAGCTATATCTCTAGCACCTAGAACAGTGCCTGGCACACAGTAGGTGCTTACTAAATGTCTGCTGAACAAATGAATGAATGGCAGAGGGTAGGGAGACTCTTCCTCTGGAAGAGTCCTCTGGTTTGGGGGCTGTGGGGACTGGCCTCTGCCCCCAGTGAAGGTTGGCGGGGGTCCCCCTGCCTGGGCTGAGCCTCAGGGGCCAGAAGCCGAGTGGGCAGGAGCCCCTCAGATGCCTTGGGCAGGAACAGCCAGGACTTACTGCCCCTTGGGGGATCAATCGGATTAAATTTTAATTCTCCTTCCTTTCCTGCTGGTTCCTCTGAGAGGCGGACACAAGGCTGGAAAACGCAGCTTCCCTCCGGGCAGGGCCTGCCTGGCTATTCTGCAGACTGGGCTCTGGCTCATCATCCCTTCGGGGCACAAGGATGAGGCGTCAGCGCGCACAGGGTGGGGAGGGGGGGTGGCTGTCTGCGTGGCGGGGCCGGGCAGGTGCACACAGATGGCAGAACAGGAAACAGGGTTCTTCTAGGCCCCGAGGGGCAGGAACGGGCGCTGCAGGGCCAGGACTGGGAAAGGCCTCTTGGAAGCAGTGGGTGGGCCGTCGCCCCAAGGAGGGCATTCAGGCGCAGGGGTCACAGCTCAGGTGAAGGCTCACAGAAGAGACAGGGTCTCCATTGATCTTCAAAGGGAATGTGTCGGGGGTGGGAGGTGGAGGTCTGGTGGGGCTGGGAGGATGCTCACACTTTGAGTTTGGGTAAAACAAACACAAGCAGCATTTGTCAGCACTAGCGAAGGATGTGTAAATAAGGGACAACTGGCACAGCGCTGGTACTCTAGGAGTTTAGGGCAGTGGGCAATCCAGGTAGACGTCCTGGGGGAGACTTGAGCTAGGTCTGCACGATGGGCTCTGTTGGGAAAAGGTAGAAGGATATTTGCAGTGGAGAGGACTGTGGCCTGTCCAAAGATGGTGAGGAAGCAGAACTGAGGGTGAGAAGGAAATCAGAGAGTAGGACCCAGGTCCTCTTTTGTCTTCGATTTTAAGCATCTTACTAGTAAAGTTTTTTATCCAGTGTGATTATGACTAAGCAGGACAGAGACGAGCAATTCTCTTGGTAATAACCAAGACTGTGAAGCATTTTGTAGAGCATTTTGGGGGTCCAGGCACCCTGATGCTCAGCTTCAGACTCCCTTCCCACCCGAGTCGTGATTCGGGGCTTTCAGAGCAGCGTCTCGGGCCCCGTCCCGAGCCGGGCCCTTGCCTCTGCCTCTGCGTCTGGCCGTCCTAACTGCTCCTGGCGTCCAGGGCTTCCTCCAAATTCCTCCGCCTACAGGGAGCGTTGTCCTAACGGGCTTGTGAACAGGAGTCCACGAATTCCGCCTCACTCACTCAGTCTTCTCCGTCACACACCCGGGAGGGCTCCCGAAGGCTCTGGAGGGCTGCTGGTACAGACGAGGACACCGGGCCTCGGGGGTAACTGCTCCCCGAAATGCTGTAGCGCTTGGCAGATGGACGCGGTGTGGAGGGCTGGGCAGCGGGGGCCTAGAGGGAGATAGGGGCTGGGCTGCTGGGCTTCCTGGGTAGGTGGGTGCTGCCTTCACTCTGCAGTAGAGGAGGGTGAGGCCTGGAGCTCAGGCTGGAGTAGGCAGCTGACGAGCTAGAATGGGGGCTCCAAGGGGCGGGGCGCCGGCCAGGGAGCTGGTCAGGGTGAGGTCTGGCTGCCCTGCTTATCAGGAGGTAGGATAGTGTGTGTGTGTGTGTGTGTGTGTGTGTGCGCGCGCGCGTGCTGGGGGGGTACACGTGCACATGTGTGTGGGTTCGTATATAACTGTGGAAAACTGTGCTCATATGTGTGCAAATTGTGTGCGCGGCTCAACACCAGTAGAGCCCGTGACTTCTATGCATTTATGCATCCGTGCACATATATATGTGGATACACGTGTGTTTGGGTCAGCACGTGTGGGCGCAGCTGCGGTTATATGTGCATGGATACGCCCGGGCGTTTGTGGGTACACTCGTTAGTATGTGGCATGTGAGTGGCTGTGCGCACGCATGGGGCACGTGTGTGACTGTGTGTTTATACTTTGTGCACATGCACGTGTCCGCTTGGGTACACAAGTGTATTTGTGCATGCTGTACGCATGCGTGTGTGAAGGCGTGTGTGTGTGAGTCGCCCGGTCTGGCACACGTGTGTATATGTTTGTGCTTTTATAGATGTAAACACAGTGTTTGGTCATGTGGGTCCACGGGGCTTGTGTGCACCTGTCTGCACAGGTGACTAAGGTCTTTCATGCCCCAGGTGCTCTGGCCCCCTGGAGGCCAGGCCGCTCGGACCCTGGGGTCCCCAGCAGGAGGAGTGCTGTCTCCCTAGTGAGAGCCCAGCCCGAACCCCCAGTGTCAGGCAAGAGCCCTGGTGGAGGGTTGAAGCCAGGGGCGGGCGGACTGTCCCGTCCTGTTGGCTGGTGCTCCTGGTTTGTCCCCTGCAGCTGAGCAGGGTGACCTCAGGCAGTGACTTCCCAAAGGCTAGGTGCTGTGGGAGACCCGCTGGGCCTTGGTGAAAAGTTTGGCTTTGGTTCTCGTGGGGGCGAGAAGCCGTCAGCCGAGCGGGTGGGAGGGAGTTTCTAGTGTGGGTCTGAATCTGTGGCCGTGCTCCATTCCAGGGTGTTGGGGGGAGCCTCCCCTCCATTTGCAGAGGGACATTAAGAAAGAAGTGACAGCGTACACTTTGTTCCTCGTAGAACTTCCTTGTAAAAGTCCTGGGAGTTTGGTACCCGGGGTGAGCGCGGCTGTCACGCGGATGGGGAGACTAAGGTCCAGGCGGGTGAAGCCGAGGGTTAGAGCAGAGTGGACTCCCAGAGGCGGGCCCCTGCTGGACAGATGTGTGTTTCTCGAAAGGCCTGCCTGTCTGGGGGAGGGGCCCAGGAGGCAGGACATCCCCGCCAGCTCCCAGGGAGCTGACAGCAGATTTCGTACCGACCCCACACCCATACGAGCTGGACCTGTGAAGCTGGGAGCGGGAGTGTGGTAGCACGAGGTGGAAAAAGTGTCCCCACGAAGACGTGAAGAGGCGGGGTGCCGGTTCAGGGCCTGCCTGTCCCAGCCTTTAGCTGCCACTTGAGCTGCGTACTTTGGGTCGGCTGTGTGACCCCAGCCTCAGCTTCCTTGTGTGTAAATGGGGCTGATGCTAGAACCTTCCGCAGAGAGTTCCTGCAGGAATCCACACAGATGGGGCTTCTAGAGGATGCAGCCCCGGCACGTGTAGGGGGTCACCTGGTGTGAGCCGTGGCCTTGTCGTTATTGTTGACAGCAATAATAATAACAGCCGGCCCTTACCTAGCTCCCACTGTGTGTCAGATCCTGATTTTCGCGCGGTACGTGTGTCAGCTCATTTAATTCTCTTAGTAGCTGCATGGGGCGATGCTGATGTTATCCCCGTTTCGTAGATGAGGAAGCTGAGGCTCAGGGCTGGTGAAGGGACTTGTCCAAGACCACGCAGTTGGCAAGTGGATCAGAGCCCAGGCTGGCTGGCCGTGTAGCCTTGCTCTTGGCCGCTCCGCTGTCCCGTGTTCCAGTGTTGCGGCATCTTTAGGACTGTTCTGTGGCAGGTTTCTTCTGGGTGTATCGTAGATGTGCTGCCTTTTGGAAACTGAGTTGTGTTAAAAGGCCCCAGGGCCGCTCAGGGCTTAAGAGCAGAGCCTGGGGGAGGGTCTGTTAGGGAGCAAAGGAACTCTCACACCAGGTGTATGACGGAGAGCTGGTGGCTCAGGGTGCACCTGGTCGCCTGGGCTCCCCGTGGCTTTGGCAGGTACGGAAGGGGCTCCTCCCTGGTCTCTTCTCCAGGGGCTACAGGAAGCCCCCTCCCCAGGTGCCTGTGTTCCTGAGACAGTGAAGATGTGGTTGAAGATGGAATCCACTCTGGCTCATACAACACACACAGGCTTCTAGAGGCCCTATACGGGTCCCAGATCTGAGACCCAGGCCCAGTCGTGTGATGCGGCCGTTTCCAGTGGCCCAGTTGCTCCAGCCCTGCCCTTCCTGTGTTTGGCATCATTCCTTTATCTAGATGGGCAGTTGCTGCTGATCCCGACAGAGCCTCATAAATGCACACAAACTCCTATTCATCCTTCAAAACCCAGCTGTGTATCCCTCCTGTTACCTTTCTGGAGAGACTGACTCTGACCCGCTTAATGCCTCCCCCATATACCACACGTACTTTTCCTGCCTGAGCATATTAATCTGCCATCACTGCTCATGACCAACTGCCCACTAGACTGGGTTCATTGTAGGCAGAGGCCGATATCATTCATTTTGTTTCATGCCCTGGTGCTTAATACCGAGTGAGTGCTCAAATGTTTGGGAAGCTACCCTATTCCCTCCTCACCCTATACCTAGTCCTTCACTTGGTCCAGCTAGGGAATTCTTCCATCTTTGACACCCCATGGCTGACACTTTCTGGCTTTGAGCTGTGGCCAGGGCTGGGGTGGTCAGGCTGGAACCTCCCCCACACCGCACCCCCGCCTCCCCCAATAGAAGACGCTGGACCCATGCCTATGGAGGCCCTGGATGGGACCAGCCCATATCTTTCTCCCCTCTTGGAGCTTGGAGATCAGAAAAAGGACTTTTCCTTACATCATCTTTCTGTGCCTCAGTTTCATCAGCTGTAAAATGGGGATACTCCTTAAATCTGCCTGACTTTGTGTTATGTGTGATTCAAGTATTAATAATGCGTGCCGTGTGCTCAGGGCTTGGCTCATAGTAGGTTCTCAATAAAACGGCAATCATTACAATAATAATTTGCCCCCTGATTTTCCGGCCCCCAGCCACACTCTGAGGCTGCTGCTCTCAGGGTTTTGGCTTTGCACAAAGGGGGCCGAGATCATGGCTTGTTCTTGGGTGGGCTGGGCCCAGGGCTCTAGGCGGAGCTAGTTCTGGGTGCCAGCTTGAGCCCACCTACATACCTACCCTCTGTCATGGGGGCTGGGGGGAGAGGGTGAGGCTGGCCTGTTGCCAGCACCCCTCCTCCCTGCTACAGCACCCGAAGCCTGGGCCTCGAATTCTGTTGTGAGCAGGGCTCTGGGTCACCCGCGTTTAGTGGGTCTGGATTTGGGGATCATTGAGAGACAGTTTCGACCTGTTGTTGGTGTCTTGCTTGGCTTGTCCTGCCAGCCCATGCTGAGTCCCGGATGGTCTTCCTGAGTTTGGCTGGATCAGGAGCACCCAGCCTTTCCTGGGTCGCAGGAGGGGCTCAGGTCTCCCACGTGTGCGCCGTGGGCACCCCGCTTTCCATCTGACAGAGACCCGCCCTGAAGTCATCACCTTCCACAGCCCTCTGCCCACCCCGTCCCCAGGCTGGCCCGGCCAAGCGGGCCCTGTGGTCCCTGCCTGGGGGCCTGGACCAGACACAATGTCCGCCTTCACGGCCAGGGGCCCCAGGGGTCCGGCCTGTTGAATTCGCAGCCGCTAAGCCCTTTCTGCCATATGTTCCTGTTTTCCTAATAAGTCCGGGTTGTGAGTGGGGAGGCGGGGAGGCCCCAGGGCAGCGCAGAAGTAGTCACGTGATTGTGAAATACAAGAATCCTAGAAAGGGTATCTCTCGCAGCGCCTGTATCTCGTCCTCCCTCCCCCTCCCCCTGCCCCCTGACTGTGGAGGTAATTGTGGACACCCAGCCGGCTTCCAAGGCGCAGGAAGGCATCTCGGGCCTGGCAGGAGCTGTGCCCGCCCCGGGCCCTGGGGGGCGTCAGGCTGGGGGCTTCAGGGGCCCGGCGCCAGAGAACAGGGTGCGTTTGTTCGAACCGAAACTTGGCGGGCTTGCCAGGGCCACTGCGGGGATGCTGAGGCCCTCTGTGTTTGTCTCCAGCCCCGGGAGGGCTTGTAGGGGGCCCCTTCCCCAGCCCCGTCTCCGCCCCTGGGCCTGGATGGGCATGCTGGGCTGGGCTGCTGCCTGCTGTTGTGTGTGTGTGTGTGTGTGGTGTGTGTGGTGTGTGGTGTGTGTGCGGTGTGTGTGTGGTGTGTGTGCTGTGTGTGGTGTGTGTGTGGTGTGTGCTGTGTGTGGTGTGTGTGTGTGGTGTGTGTGGTGTGTGGTGTGTGTGCGGTGTGTGTGTGGTGTGTGTGCTGTGTGTGGTGTGTGTGTGGTGTGTGCTGTGTGTGGTGTGTGTGTGTGGTGTGTGTGGTGTGTGGTGTGTGTGCGGTGTGTGTGTGGTGTGTGTGCTGTGTGTGGTGTGTGTGTGGTGTGTGCTGTGTGTGGTGTGTGTGTGTGGTGTGTGTGGTGTGTGGTGTGTGTGCGGTGTGTGTGTGGTGTGTGTGCTGTGTGTGGTGTGTGTGTGGTGTGTGCTGTGTGTGGTGTGTGTGTGTGGTGTGTGTGGTGTGTGGTGTGTGTGCGGTGTGTGTGTGGTGTGTGTGCTGTGTGTGGTGTGTGTGTGGTGTGTGCTGTGTGTGGTGTGTGTGTGTGGTGTGTGTGGTGTGTGGTGTGTGTGCGGTGTGTGTGTGGTGTGTGTGCTGTGTGTGGTGTGTGTGTGGTGTGTGCTGTGTGTGGTGTGTGTGTGTGGTGTGTGTGGTGTGTGGTGTGTGTGCGGTGTGTGTGTGGTGTGTGTGCTGTGTGTGGTGTGTGTGTGGTGTGTGCTGTGTGTGGTGTGTGTGTGTGGTGTGTGTGGTGTGTGGTGTGTGTGCGGTGTGTGTGTGGTGTGTGTGCTGTGTGTGGTGTGTGTGTGGTGTGTGCTGTGTGTGGTGTGTGTGTGTGGTGTGTGTGGTGTGTGGTGTGTGTGCGGTGTGTGTGTGGTGTGTGTGCTGTGTGTGGTGTGTGTGTGGTGTGTGCTGTGTGTGGTGTGTGTGTGTGGTGTGTGTGGTGTGTGGTGTGTGTGCGGTGTGTGTGTGGTGTGTGTGCTGTGTGTGGTGTGTGTGTGGTGTGTGCTGTGTGTGGTGTGTGTGTGTGGTGTGTGTGGTGTGTGGTGTGTGTGCGGTGTGTGTGTGGTGTGTGTGCTGTGTGTGGTGTGTGTGTGGTGTGTGCTGTGTGTGGTGTGTGTGTGTGGTGTGTGTGGTGTGTGGTGTGTGTGCGGTGTGTGTGTGGTGTGTGTGCTGTGTGTGGTGTGTGTGTGGTGTGTGCTGTGTGTGGTGTGTGTGTGTGGTGTGTGTGGTGTGTGGTGTGTGTGCGGTGTGTGTGTGGTGTGTGTGCTGTGTGTGGTGTGTGTGTGGTGTGTGCTGTGTGTGGTGTGTGTGTGTGGTGTGTGTGGTGTGTGGTGTGTGTGCGGTGTGTGTGTGGTGTGTGTGCTGTGTGTGGTGTGTGTGTGGTGTGTGCTGTGTGTGGTGTGTGTGTGTGGTGTGTGTGGTGTGTGGTGTGTGTGCGGTGTGTGTGTGGTGTGTGTGCTGTGTGTGGTGTGTGTGTGGTGTGTGCTGTGTGTGGTGTGTGTGTGTGGTGTGTGTGGTGTGTGGTGTGTGTGCGGTGTGTGTGTGGTGTGTGTGCTGTGTGTGGTGTGTGTGTGGTGTGTGCTGTGTGTGGTGTGTGTGTGTGGTGTGTGTGGTGTGTGGTGTGTGTGCGGTGTGTGTGTGGTGTGTGTGCTGTGTGTGGTGTGTGTGTGGTGTGTGCTGTGTGTGGTGTGTGTGTGTGGTGTGTGTGGTGTGTGGTGTGTGTGCGGTGTGTGTGTGGTGTGTGTGCTGTGTGTGGTGTGTGTGTGGTGTGTGCTGTGTGTGGTGTGTGTGTGTGGTGTGTGTGGTGTGTGGTGTGTGTGCGGTGTGTGTGTGTGGTGTGTGTGCGGTGTGTGTGCGGTGTGTGTGTGTGTGTGTGTGTGGTGTGTGTGGTGTGTTTGCTGGTGTTTTTTTTTAATTCCTCCTCTTCTCCGTCACCCTGCAGAAGAAGGCCGAGGCTGCACATCGGATTCTGGAAGGCCTGGGGCCCCAGGTGGAGCTGGTGAGCTGGGGAACAGGGCGGGGCGCTCTGGGAGGGGGTGGGCAGGGTGGCAGGTGGGGGTGAAGGGAAGGAGAAGTCGTCTGTTGCCAAGCCCTGCCCTGTCCTCGGAAGGGGGCAGGAGATCCACCCTTAGGATGAGAGGGGCGGGCAGGTAGCAACAGGCAGGCCGCACTGGGGGTGAGAAGGGGTGCGTCGGCGCTCCAGCTACGCTCCCAAGCCCAGCCAGTCGGGCTGCAAGATTCACCAGCTGGAGTCCAACCCATTTGGCCTATAGTTTATCGTGGAAAGCCCATACTCTGGGCCCGGTCCTCTGAGTTCAGCTCTCAGGTCTGCTACTTAATAGCAGGTGTCTTAACCTCTCTGTGCCTCAGTTTCCTCATCTGTAAACTGGGACTAATAATAAAACACATCCCACTGGGCTGTAGTGAAGATTAACCATACTAAGTTTTGGAAAGCCTGATGGAGAGTAAGTGCTGAGCGTTAGTTCTTGCTGTTGTTTTTATTATTACTGTTGTCAGTATCATTTGACTGATGGGAAGATGCCATGTCAGCAGCAGAGCTGGGAAGCAGACTCAGGCCTTTTCTCTCTCAGGCACCCGTCACCCTATGTGTCACCAGAGATAGGAGACAAGGGAGCACCGAAACTCCCGGCTGGTGGCCTTGGAGTCCTGGGAGAAATGGCCAGAGTACCCAACTGCCTGGGACCGTCACTGTCCCAGTGAGCGGGTGGGTGCAGAGCCACGGGGGGCAGCACGTGAGGACACGCACATAGGATGGATGCGAGGGATCCCCGTGCGTGTGTGCGTGTGCAGGCTGTGGGGTGGAAAATAATCTGACGCATTTGGAGCCTAATTTTAAACTTGGCTTCACCGTGTGTTCGCCGAGTGGCCTTGGGAAAGGGACTCAGTTTTCTCATCTGTGAAATGGGGAAGCCGAGGATCCTGATGAGGGAGCGATGAATTGGTGTGGGGAAAAGGCTCACTGACGCAGCTCTTGGCCTGTGGTGAGCAGTCAGTGTCGTGGACCCTTAGGAGGGAAGAGCTCTTTGCTCCGGAGTTTCTTCTGCAGTGACAGCTGCTCCTCAACCTGGGGTCCGTGTGTTTAGGCCACTGAGAAACTGTGAGCAGCTGGCCTCTTACTGCTCCCAGGTCCTCTCAGGGGGCAGAGCCAGACAGGGAGTGGGGGGCTCCTACGGCTCAAGGGCGGGGCCCAGGGCCTCTCCTGGGGTGGGTGACAGGCTCCCAGCCTGCGGCCTTGCTTCCCTTTGGGCATGCTTTCTGGGGTGTCTCTAGCAGCCTCTTTTTTAAAAAATTTAAGTAGCTTTATTGAGATGTAATCCACACCCATTTAAAGAGCACAAGTTAGTGGGTTTTCGCATATTCACAGATGTGCACAGCCATCTCCATAATCGATTTGAGAACATTTCACCATCTCAAAAAGAACTTTGTTCCCTGAACTATCACCTCCTTATCTCCCATCCCCCCACCCCACCCCCCCTTTCTCTCCCCCTCCCTCCCAACCAACCACTAATCTGCTTTCTGTCTCTATGGGTTTGCCTATTCTGGACATTTCGTATCAGTGGAATCATACAATACGTGGCCTTTTGTGTCTGGTTTCTCTCACTCAGCATCCTGTTCTTATGGTTCATCCATGAGGTAGCCTGTGTTGGTGTTTCATTCCTTTTTATGGCTGAATCGTATTCCATTGTACGGATGGACCACGTTTAGTTTATCCATTTATTCATTGGTGGGCATTATGCTGGTTTAGCTTTCGGACATTATAAAGGAAGTGGCTGTGAACATTAATGTACAGGTTTCCACGTGGATGTGTGTTTCCCTTTCTCTTGGGTAGATACCTTGGCCTGGACCTGCTGGATCGTGTTAATTCTGTGTTTACTCTCTTGAGGAATTAATTGCCAGACGGTTTTCCAGAGTCGCTCCACTGTTTTCCATTCCCACCAGTAAGCTGCTGTTCACCTCGGTTTCCCTTTCTTGCCAATGGGGCTGGCAGGACTGGAGGCGTCGCCCAACCATTTCCAGACCTGGAGGCTCTCCCTCTCCCCTTTCCTGACCTAATTAGTCCTGGAGGCTCCTGAGTAGGGGGCTGGAGTGTGAAGGGAGCCGCTGAGAACAGCAGGGCGTCTTCCGGGCTCACAATTTCAGTGATTCTTTCCTGGGTCTTTGGGGGCGACGAGGCTGTCGTCTGCTTGGTGGTCTCACGGTAGAGGCTCCCTCAAGGCTGGTGGCGCAGGAGGCCGAGGTCTGGGGGGGCAGCGTGGCTGTCACCGGAGTGCTCTAGAAGGCAGTGGCTCTTGCCTCGGTGGCCTTCTGTGGGGCCAGAGAGGGGCCTCACATTGCCGGGGCACCTGCTGTGTGTCAGGCCTTGTGGAAGCGTCACCATCCATTTTCTAGGTGAGCCTCAGAGAGGGCAGGGCCTTGCCCAGGGTCACACAGCACGAGACGAAGCGGGGAGGTGTGCTGAGCCCATGGGGTTGTGGCTGACCACTTCTGCACTGGTCTGCCCTCTGTCTTGGTTACCACAAGGCCCGGGTGACCAGAGGCGTCCTCCAAGCAGAGGCAGCTCTGAGGCGCACCCTCAGCAGGGCCTGCTTTGGGCCACCCAGGAGTCCGATCTCAGGCCAGGAGGAAGGGCCCGGGGCTGCTGACCCCGGGTCTCGGGTCACTGGGCTGCACCCCGGCGAATCCAGTTCCCTGGAGGTGTCTCCCATCTGCAGCCCAGGGAACAGTCAGCCGAGGAAGACAGTGTTGAGTGCTCTGTGACCTCCCTGGTGGGGAGGCCTGGGCCCGGGAGAAGCCCACGTGGGAGAGGAAGATGATGAACAGCGCGGACGGCTCCAGGCAGGGCTCTGCGCCCTGGGGACCAGGCCTGGCCCCAAGCGGGCAGCGGGGGGAGGGTGTCGGCAGCCCCATCCCCCCGCCTCCTCGCCCTGCCGCTTTGAGTACTGGTTTCCTTCCTGTTCAGAGGTGTTATTTTAAGAAGCCGTGTCACCAGAGGGCTGAGGGCCAGCGCACACACTCCGTTTCTAGCAGCTCGTCCGCCTGGTTCTTCTCGGCCACCCGCCGGCCGCCTGCCATCAGGTCTGGAGGGGACCCTCCTTCCTTCTCCCCAAGACCCAGCTTCTCTCTCTTAGTCATTTCTGTCTGGGGCCCTGCAGTCTGGCACATTCTCCCCTTTGCGCTCCTTCTGCCTCCGATTATTTGGCTGCACCCCCATTTCTAGAGGAGGAAATGGAGGCATGGAGGGGGCGGGCCTTCCTGCAGGTACCCTAGGCCCCCCAGCCTCGCTCCTCTGGGGTCCGCGGCAGGGACTTTCCCTCTTAGGTCTCGCGTCCCCCTGGCGGCGGCTGGAAACCTGGGAGGTAGCAGAGAAAGCTGCTGTGGGTGTGAATCCCAAGGTGGCCGCATGGCCGCTGACTGGGGACATGCCTCCTGGGACGGAAGGAGGCCTTGCCTGGCCCTGTGTGTTCCCCCGCCTGCAGGTGGCGAGGAGGGGCGTTGGGGGGACGCCCTCTGGCCCCGCCCTCCCTTCAGCAGTGCACCAGCCAAGGAGGTGTCATGATCCTTCCTCACCCCTGACCCACGCACGCGTCTTCCGTCTTGCGAGGCGGCAGCCTGTCACCATGGCAACAAACAGCCAGCGGAGGCTGCCCTGGGCCCAGAGGCTTCCCTTCCAGCCCAGGTCTCAGTGTACCTCGAAGAATGTCCAGCGAGTGCCTCCTTGGGGGACAGCCCCTGTGGTCAGAGGCAGCGCACCCCACAGTGTTCTCTGACTTATCCCTGGCCTTTTGCCGAAGGCCACCTGGAGGGGTACAGTGCTGTGTCCTCCTCTTACCCAGCGGGGCTGGAGGGTGAAAGTGATTCCTTCCCCTGCGAGTTTGGCGGGCCAGAGGCGGGCTGGGACCCCGCTGCCCCCGCAGAAGCCAGTCTCCCCTTTTCTGGCCCATCCCATTTTGTAGAAACGGGCCGCCCCCCCGCCCCCCGCCCATCACTGGCACCCGGGGTCTCTCTATGTGGTCCTTCAGCCCCTCCTGGCCTCCTTAGACCGTGGATACTTTGCCATCTTTAAAAGCAAAAAAAAGCAGTTGAGTCACCAAGTCTGACATTTCCTGGGCTACTCGAAAGCCCCGTGAGGTAGATCCTATTTGCTCTACACCCATTTTCCATATGAGAAAACTGAGTCCTGGAGTGTTGAAGGCATGTGTCCAAGGTCACACAGCTAGTGAAATTGGGGCGCATCTGTTCCTGGAAACCGAACCTTTAAGCCATACTCATTCCCATCCGGCCTGTGTTTTATTGGCTTGTGAGGAACGTAAGGGACCGGGCGCAGAGTCACCTGGGGTTAAACACGGGCATTTGATGCCCTGGAATTCAGCACAGGCATCTTTGTAGGGCTCCTTGCTGTCCTGAGATGTGGGCTGTCCACCATGTGCAGTAACGTCTTGCCCCTCTCTGGTTGGGAAGTTTTGCAGTGAGTCTGACAGTGGTCTCTCCTGTTGCCTTCCTGTTCAGACACCCAGAGTGGGGGTGGGGAAACCTCCCCATTTTGAGCCAAGCACCTTGGAAGGGCAGCTGACCCAGTGTGGCGGGACATGGCCTGTGCTAGCCATGAGGCGACATCTCCATCCCAGGTGGAGCAGCTGGACTTGGGGCCTGCAATTGCCTGAGTAATGGTGAATTGTCATGGAGGGGACCTGGGGGACACTGGGAGAGAGGTGCCATTTTCCTCAGCCAAGGCTGCCTGTGATTCCCAGGGCAGCAGAGGCCCCTCCTTGAGGACCCCGCCCTGTCCACAGAGAGCAGGAGGCCTGTCCCTGGGGACACGGCAGGTTGGACCCGTGGCCATGCTGCTTGTGGGTGGTCCCCATCAGCTGGGATGATGTCAGGAGGTGTATTCAGGTCCATGCTCAGGGAGAAGTTCAAGGGTGGGGCCTGATGTGCCCTCTTCCCTCACCCCGGGGCCCTGCCCTGAGGCTTCAGGACACCACGTCTCCATCTTCACCTGCCCAGCCTGACCCATCACACTCTGTACCTGGTTTTTGTACCACAGTCATCCATGGCTGTCTGGGAGGCTCCTGCTACCTGTGTGGGTGTGTGAGACAGAGAGAGGGAAGGAGGGGAGAGGGAAGGGAAGAGAGGTCAACACAAAATGAGACACACAGAGACATAAAGAGGGGGACATGCAGAGAAGGGAGCAAGCAGAGAAAGGGCAAACCCCTTCCTCCAGGGCTGGAGCTGAGAGGCGGGATGCCTCATCTCTTACCAGCCAGAGGCAAATGTTTTAACTTCTCAGGGA
This sequence comes from Lipotes vexillifer, assembly GCF_000442215.2. Classification (NCBI taxonomy): domain Eukaryota; kingdom Metazoa; phylum Chordata; class Mammalia; order Artiodactyla; family Lipotidae; genus Lipotes; species Lipotes vexillifer. The sequence continues at coordinate 923,685 of NW_006774065.1, forward strand.
CTAGATTTTCTCACCTGTAAAATGGGGATGGTAATTGTATCAGTCAGCGACTGCTGTGTAACAAATCAGCCCCAAATATAGTGGTTTGAAACAACAACCTTTTGCTGTTTTCCGCGAGTGTAGAAGTCAGCTGAGTAATTTCTCTCGACTGGGCTCAGCTCACTCACATCCGTGGGCAGCTGGGAGGTCAGCTGGCGGCTCACAGTTTTGCTGGGATGGTGCTACTGTCCTCCAGGCAGCTCTCTGCCAGGCTACACTTGGTCTCTTGACGGGGGTTGGGGGGGGCAGGCGAACAAGAGAGGAAAAAAGAGCAGAAACGCCTCGTCTGCTTTCATGAAGTTTACATCTGTCCCATTGGCCAAAGCAAGGGCGTGGGTGGGTACAGGGGGAGGGGCAGGAAAAATTGCTTCCATGAATGCAGTCACTGCACCCTGATGGTGATAATGACCCTGAGAGTTCTTGGACCTCTCAGTCTGCCAGGCGCTGGGCTTTGCACACATTACCTCCTTTGATCTTCACAGCAAGTCTCTGAGTTTAACCCCATTTACAGATGAAAACCTGGGGCACAGATGGCTTAAGTAGCTCACCCAGAGACACACAGCTGGAAATTGGCAGAGCCGGGATGCGAACCCGGGGGTTAGCCCCTAACTGCAACACTGCCGTCCAGCCGGGAGATAACACGACATCGAGCTCAGCTCCTGCCCCATCGCAGACACTGCAGCAACTTCCTCCTTTTCATTTGCAGATTTGTTGCTGTATGTGCGCCCAGTTCATTCATTTCTCACTGCTGTGTAGTCTTCGAGGTGTAAACGCGTCCTAACTTATTTCTTCCTCTTTCTGGAGGTGGACACTTAACTTGCTTCTAATGCGTTGCTGTTACGAACAACGCGGTCCGGGCATTCTGGCGTCCATCTCCTTGGCGGGACACAGTGCCCGACCGCTTCCAGGGCTTCCACGGTAGGGGAAGGGGGTCGTAGGGCACACGCACCTTCATCCTTTCACGTCTCCGGGACACATGTACCTGCGTACGTTTCTATCGGCCATGTGCACGCCTTCCAGTCTCCTCACGTCTTCACCAACCCCTGGCACTATTTGGCTGTTTTATCTTCTGCCGGTCAGTGGTGGTGACGGGGCATCTCACGGTGGTTTGGCAGTCTTCCCCGTTCAAGACCATTGCTGATCTCAGCTTCCCTGGGATGTGTGTGCTTGTCCCCGGGCGCTCAGGCCAGCCCTGCCCCGTGCCCTGCAGAGCAGCCACGGCAGCCACTGCGGTGAGGGCTCATGGTACCCACAGCTGTGCCCAGAGCGTTACAGCCTGTTCCTCGCCGGGGCTGAGGGCTGGGTCCCCATGTTCCATTTCATGCCTGCCAGCAGCTGGTTCCCACACCAGTGGATGGCTCCCTGGTGCCAGGGCCTGGGGCGCTGCGGCTGAGGGGCCCCAGGGCTCTGCAGTGGGGTTAGTAGCCGGCCCAGCTCACACCGGCTGCCCACAGCCCAGGCCCGGCTCCAACACGCCTCCCTGTCTCTTTCCTTGCAGCCATTGTACAACCAGCCCTCCGACACCAGGCAGTATCATGAGAACATCAAAATGTGAGTACCTGTGGGCAGCCGTGCAGATGCACAGCGGGGTGGGGGCCTAGGGTGGGATGTGGGTTCTCAGTTCCCAGCGGGCTCCCAGCCAGGGCCAGGTGCTGGAGGAGGGGATGGAAGGGGGCAATCTGGGCAAGAGTTCCGGGCCTAGGATGGAGAGGCCTGCGAGGCCAGGGGAGGGGCAATCTGGGCCCCGTGAAGCTTTGGGAACAGACCTGGGCTTGGGGAGGGTGGGCAAGCTGCACGCACAGCTCTGGAGAGGTAGACGATGAGGGCTGTTAGAGCAGTAGCAAGTTGCCGGGCCGGGGAGAGTGGGCTCAGGGTGGCGGGAGCGGCCATGGAGCAAGCAGGGGCCCATGGTTTGGCCTCTGATGTAAGCATATTCGGGACTGCCCTGTGGTCTGCACAGGGTGTCCATCTGTGGCACAGCCCAGCGTGGAGCAGCTGGGAGCACTAATCCAGACCCAGAGGCTTTGGAGTGGCCAATATGACGTATCCCAGTGACGGGGCCTTTTCCCAGATGGATGCTAGAAGCGAAAAAATATCAGTGAAGTGCCCCCCACAGTTGGTGTGGGCCGAGCTGACAGAGCAGGGACAGCCGGACTGTGCTGGGGACCAGTGACTTTATGTGTTTAAGCTGGGAGCCAGGTATTGGAGGTGTGGCTGCCGGAAGGGGGCTGGCTTTTTTCTTGGGATCCATTAGTGGGAGCATAGCCTCCTTGGCTGAGGAGGGGATATTACCTCATGTTGTTAACCAGGAGCCCAAAAGGTAAAAGGGGCCTTGCCCCTTGAGGAACATGTGGCTGCGAGTACTCCGGGACTGTTAGCTTAGAGGCAGACCCTTTGGGATCACAATCATTGAACTGTTCAAGGTTCCTTTTTTTTTTTTTTTTTTTTTCGGTTCGGGGGCTCCCTCTTTTTGATTTCTGTTTCTCTAAGCCTAATGCCCGAGGCTATGTACC
>NW_006774065.1:926254-934808 GCF_000442215.2 Lipotes vexillifer
CTGTTTCAATCTTTTTGTTTTTTGTTGTTTTTGCGGCACGCGGGCCTCTCACTGCTGCGGCCCCTCCCTCCGCGGAGCACAGGCGCCGGACGCGCAGGCTCGGCGGCCATGGCTCACGGGCCCAGCCGCTTCACGGCATGTGGGATCTTCCTGGACCGGGGCACGAACTCGTGTCCCCTGCATCGGCAGGCGGACTCTCAACCACTGCGCCACCAGGGAAGCCCCCAAGGTTCATTTTTGTGTGACCTCAGGAGGGCGGTGCTTAGCTGGTCCAGTGGGCAGTCCAGTTTGGTCTGATTGTCTGAGCTTCCTTGGGGTGGAACTGCAGGGTGTACGTGCAACAGTGAGCTCCCCATCCCTGGAGGCATGCAAACCTCCCGATGGTTTTCAAGCTCCCCTGGCGCTGGACTAGTTGTTGCAGAGGGTCCCTTCTGTTGTAGTTTCTGGACTCAAGTGACTAGTCTAGGCTCTGGTGACCAACACGGCCACCCACCCCCGAGTCTCTGATGGAGCAACCTAGAAAATCCCGTGTTGCCAGCAAGGTCCTTGGCCCATTTGGGCTCGAGAGCACCTGCCGAGGATGCTTCACCTGTATTGCCGGCTGTCACTCAGCCTGTGGCTGGCAGGGGCTGCGGAGTGTCCTGTACTGGGGACACTGGTGTAGTGCTAGGCTTTCTGTGTCCGATGTGGCCTGTGCTTTTGTCTGGCCTTAGAGCATGTTCGCTGCTCAGGTACCAAATCCATCTCAACTTTACACGGTTTATTTTCCAATCAGGCCACCGTAGTCTTTATAAGCTTCCTGGGACCTGCCTCATTGTGGGGACAACTGCTGGGAGTGGAGGAGGCCCAGATGGGTGTTAGGTGAGGACGAGGGGGCCTTTCGGGCCTGTCACAGCTGGTTTAGGTGATGGGGGTGAGGTGTTCTCATCTGGGCAAACCTGCTGGGAACATTCATTCGTTCAGTACACACTTACTGCACTTACTATGTGCCAGGCCCTGTTCTAGGGACCTGGGGATTCAGCTGTGAACAAGACAAAGTTACCCATACTTTCATTAAGTTTTATCTAGCAGGGGAGACAGAAAACAAGTGAGTTAATAAGTGAATAAGAAAACATCAGCTAATAAAAAATACTGTGGTCCCATAGCTATCTTAAGCTCTTTATGCTTTAATATACCTAGTTTTATTTTTCCTTTCAGCATAACAATTTTGATAGCAATACTATTACACTGAAACTTTTACATAAGTTTTTTCACTAAACTAAAAATGAGTAATATTTTAAGCTGAATAATGTGGATGATTTCAGGCTGTAAAAACAGCCACAGAATCCAAACAACAAAGGAAAAAGGTATCCATACAAATAACACTAGCAAACAAGATACTGCTACGTCTCTAAGTAGAATACAACTATAAGCTTATTGAACCAACGCCCTATTTTTATATCCCATAATCTTCATCAGACGATGGCCCTGGTCTACTAGAGTACATTTTGGCTATGTAAGTAACCGCCTAGTGAAATTTGTTCCAAATCTAAGTCACAGATGAACAGATGTTTAAGTGTAAAACATCGAGGTAAATAATTTTAAGATTTTTCCTGTTATAAGTGGTCAGCTTTATGTTAGAAAAATGTATCTGTAAGCAAGTTATTTGAACTGATTCCTTCTTAGAACTTTGATTTTTTTTCATAGTTTGCCTCTGAAATCATAATCCCTTCTGTAATTTTAATTTCAGTGTGGTCATCATTAAGTCAGTGCAGTCATTTACTTTAAAAAATGCTGTGAAGATGGCAAACAGGGTGATGCGAGAGAAAGTAAGGGGGTACTTTAGCCAGGGATTTCAGGGCAGGACCTAACGGTTGAGGGAACGTTTGGGGACTGTGCAGCAGCTGGAGTGTAGTCCCCCCAGGCAGATAGAAGAGGCAGTGCAAAGGCCCTGGGGCTGGACAGAGCCGGCGGGTATGTCCCGAGGGCGTAGGTGAGGGAGGGGAAGGTGCCAGCCAGATCACCCAGAGCTGGTGAGGCGTTTGGGTTTTATCATCTGTGCGAAGGGAGGCCAACGATGAAGTTTATGCTGAGAAGTGATTTGATTGGATTTTGGGGAGCCGATGGGCCAGGGGCATGTTGAGAGCCCCAAGCGTCTGGCTCGTGTGGCTAGTCACTAACTCCCAGTGCCTTGGTTGCCCCATCTGTGAGATGGGTTGCTGAAGATTCAATGAATTACTATCCCTGAAGTGCTGAGCTCCGTGTCAGGCGTGTAGGAAGTGTTCTGTGATTTTTGTTCTTTTTACTTTATCAACAGAGACCAAGAGTTATCCCTCAGTCATTCATTCAAATATTCAAATATTTATGAGCACCTGCTCTGTGCCAGCCGCTCTTTGGGCCCTGGGGAGACAGCAGTGGATGAGGCCTGTCACTCTGGTGCTGCAGACAGACAATCAATAAATACGCCTGTGATAGAAAGACAGCTTGATAAGGACAATAAGACAGATCAGGCTGGGGCTGCTTCTCAGGGTGCAGCGCTTCACCAGGTCACCCCAGCCGGGCCTCCCAGCCTCTCTCCGGCTGCTGTAATTGCCGCCAGGTGGAAGGTTACCCCTCCCCAAGGGACCTTGCCCTGTCACTTTAATTTCTCAGTGTTTGCGCGCTGGGGCCGCGGAGTTAAAGTTAATTTCACGCTTGACTTCCTGCTGCACTGGCAATTGCGGATGTGTTGAAATCACCTGTACCCACCTCAACTGCTGTCCTCTGCCACCTGCCTCTTCGGGAGGTGTGGGGATGGCCACCCCTGCTCCCGGCAGGGTCGGGGACGGGGGAGGCGGGTGACTCGCTGTGGGGTCTTAGCCCCAGGCCTCGGGACTGACTCCTCAGACCTCCCAGGCTTTGGGAAGGAGGGGAAAGGGCAGGAGATGGGGGAGGGCAACCCCAGAGCCGCATCTGCCCGTGCTCTGTGGAGGGACTGGCCCCCTCTCTGCAGGCCGGACCTGCCGGGAGAGATCGGAGCTGAATTCACTGGGTTGGGGAACCCACAGGTGATTCGGTGAAAGGGCGTGGGATTGATGCAGCGGTGATGGTTGAGGCTTTTGTGTGTTCTGCTGGGGCCACCCCTTCACCTGGTGTCCTCTCCTTCCCTTGGGGCCTGGAAGCCTGCTATAGCTCCTGGTAGCTCTTCCTTCCCAACTTTCTTGTCTTCAGACTGATTTTTCCCCTCCTCAGCCCTCGTTGAGGGCTGGCTGATGCCCTGGGGCCATGCAGGTGGAAAGGGTGCTCAGGACCCAGATTACTGTTAACAGGTCCTTGTGGTCTTGCTCTGGAGGTTCAGAGATGTTAAGTCAGGGCCTCACAGCCAAACTCCTAGACCAGCTCAATCTGTGCACCCACCCTGCTTCCCTCTCCTGGGTCTGCAGTCCGGACTCTGCCCCTCGCTAGCCCGGTGACCTCGGGCAAGTCACATCACTTAGCTTGCCAGTAAGTTGGTCTCCTTGGAGTCATCTTGCATGGGAAAAGTGCTTGGCCCCTAGTAAGCATGTTTTGGACCATCAGTCACCCCAGTCTGACAGGCTTTTCCCAAAACATTCAGGGCCCTTCATGGGCTGCTTCCCCCACAGTCGGGGGTCTGGTTCTCCCTGAACGCCCCTCCTCACTCCCTCCAAATTCACTGTCACCCTTACTCCCCCGGAACCCAGTATTCTCCTCATTTCCCTCTGCCCACCCCATTCCTTTACTTCTCCCAAGCTTCATCTCAAACCTCTCCTCCTCCAGGAAGCCTCCCCTGATTGCCCCCACACTTTCCTTTTTCAGAACTCCATGGACCCCAGGGCCAGTCCCACCCAGGGCCTGGCCAGACTCTCCTTGAACGTCCACGGACTTTGCATCTCCTTTTTCCTCCTTCCTGGTTCCCGTTTCTCCCCCTAGTCCAGTGTCAGCCGACAAGGCCCATATTTCTTGACAGGCTGTGCTTTTTTAAACCCTGCCTTCTCCAGGAGATTGAGATATCCTTTGCACCCTATAAATGCCTCCACCGGCAAACTCATCACATTGCTGGTCTGTCGGTCCTTCCAGAGCCCTCTGGACTCTGTTCCCTATTTTTGGACAAAATCTCAGCAGAGAAGATTTGTCTGCAGTATGCCGTTAGCAGCTGCAATACCTAAACACTTCTTGGAACAAAATAAACACTCAAAAAGTGTTTGCCAGAAGAATGTTGGACAAGTGGTCACCCCAAACCAGATGTCTAGGGGCTAGCGAACCACCCAGATGCATGCCTCCAGGGCGGGAACAAAGTTAGAGGGGAAAGGGCTGGTGGGAGGCGGTAGGGAGCAGTGAAGACTGGGGTGAGTGGTGAGCTCCTCACGCTTTTAAAGGGGCAGTTAGTTCTTAGTTCCTTGTCTGTAGCCATGAGAGAGCGTGGCCAGGCTGCCTGATTTTTTTTTTAAAGAGAAGCTTTATGTTGAGCTTTTTATGCAGCAGCTTCTGATTTTCAATACTGGCAACAAATTCAGATTTTTTAGAAAGCACTGCAGTCCAAACACAACAGTCTCACGAGCTGGCTCCACTTCGTGGACTGTGCCCATTTGCAACCTGTGGACTTGACATTGGTCCTCTTTGGCAGTAAGCGGATGCTTCTGGGTGCCAGTCACGGTGCTTGCTTTGGAAGGAAACCCAGATCAGCAAGGGAGAATTCGTGCCCTCTGGTAGCTGTGGGGAACAGAGGCGGCTCCGTGCATCCCCTCTGCCCCCATGAGTCTTTGCTCTCACCGAGGCCTCTTCAGCTCGAAGCCACAGCACCGTGCTTGTTGAAGCTGTTATAGGCTGTGCATGTTTCCTCGAGCTGCCAGAACCTGTCCCAACAACCTGGGTGCCTGAAAACTAGAGCAATTCGTTTTCTTTCAGCTCTGGAGGCCAGAAGTCGGGAATCCAGGTAGCGGCTGGGCCTTGATCTCTTGCAGACGCTAGGGGAGGATCCTTCCGTGTGTCTTCCAGCTTCTGGTGTTTGCTGGCTTCCTTGGCGATCCTTGGCCTGTAGACACTCCACTCCAATCCTCCGTCTTCATGTGGCCTTCTCACTGTGTCTTTTCATGTCATCTTCCCTCTGTGTGTATCTGCCTCTCTGTCCAAATTTCTCCTTTTTATAAGGACACCAGTCGTATGGGATCAGGGCCACCCTATTGACCTCATGCTAACTTGATGACCTCTGTAATGACCTGATTTCCTGATGCGGCCACATTCTAAGGTATTGGGGGTGGGGGGGTCAGGACCCCAACATCTTTATTGTGGGGAGACACAGTTCAATTCATAACATACACCAAGCCCCCTGCCAGCTCTAAAGTAAATTGTCTTTGATCTCACTATGGCATTTCAACATAGGTCTTGTCCCTCTTTTTTTTTTTTAAGTCTTTATTTTAAAATAGCTAGATTTACAGAAGAGTTGCCGAGATAGTACAGTGAGGGGGGTTGGTTGCAGGAACCCCGTGGATACCAAAATCCGCGATGCTCAAGTTCCTTATGTAAAATGGCACAGTGCAGTCGGCCCCGTATCTGGGGACGTGGAACCCACGGACCGTACTAAGAATTCCCCGTATACCCTCCACCCAGCATCCCCCAATGCGAATATGTGACACGAACAAGGTACATTTATCAAAACTACGAAAGGGACAGTGGTACAGTCCTATTAGCTAAACCACAGACTTCCTTTGGATTTTCCCAGTTTCCCACTAATGTCCTTTTTCTGGCCCAAGATCTGATCCAGGTTCCTGCTCTGCATTTCGTCCTCATGTCCCCTTGGTCTCCACTCTGGGATAATGTCTCAGTCTTCCTCGATTTTCCTGACCCTGACCCTTTTGAAGAGGACTGGTCAGGGATTCTGCAGAATGTCTTGCAATTTGGGTGTGTCTGATACTTTCTCAGGAGGACGCTGGGCTTGTGGATTTGGGGGAAGAGTCCCACAGAGGTGAGGGGGTGCCCTTCCCATCATGATATATCGGGAGCACCCAACACCCTGACTGGAGGTGTTTATGTCACTACAGGTGGTGTTGACCTTGCCCCCTTGCTCAGGGAGGTGTCAGCCGTGTCTCCACCGTTGAGTTGCTATCTTTCCTGTCCCTACTCTGTGCTTTAGAAGCAGGTCACCATCCAGCCTACTGTCAAGGGGAGGGGAGTCCAGCTACACCTCCTGGAGGGGGAATATCAAAGAATTTGTGGACACAAGTTAAACTGCCACAATGATTAGTAAATATTTGGGGGAAATGCTTCGAGGCTATGCAAATTTCCTGTCTCTCCTCAGTTTTGCCAACTGATTTAATGTTCATGCAAGGGTCTAGCCTGCAGTAATTAGCACCGTGGTATCTAATAGTGATTTTCAACTTCCCTCAGTCCTTCTACGTTTATTAATTGGAATTCTGTAAGGAACATTTGTCCCTCCTCCCTCCTTTATTTATTTATTCGGTCATTTATTTATATCCGTGTGGATGCGTGGTTATTTATTTTATTCTTCGGGCTATAATCTAGTACTAGCGTTATTTATTTTGCCTCTCAAATTGTTCCAGCTTTGGCTGTCGGAAACTCTTTCTTTACTTAAAAATGTTCTGGGCTCATCTTGTATATTTCCTGCCACAGCTCTGGATGCAGCCATTCCTCCAGGGAGAAATGGCTCTTTTTTCTGTTTTCCTTTGTCTGTGCTGCATGCGCAGCATGTGGGATCCCAGTTCCCCGACCAGGGATCGAACCCGCGCTGCCTGTACTGGAAGCACGGAGTCTTAACCACCAGACAGCCAGGGAAGTCCTGAGAAATGGCTCCATTTATTGGAGAATGGTGTTAGACACCAAGACCTTGGTGCTAGTGGGCTCATTGCTCTGGGCTGTCATTGCTTCTTGGCCTTCTCAGCTGCCGTCTCCAAGTCCAAACCCTCTCCATTGCCCCGACCCACAAGGCCCTGTACAGCCGGCCCTGCCAGCCTCTCAGCCGTCCTCCTCCTTCCTGTTGCTCCACTCTGTCCCTGCCCAACACTCTCCAGCCGCATGGGTCTTCTGTCCTTCGGACACTCTGAGTTTGTTCCCACCTCAGGGCCTTTGCACTCCCAGTGCCTTCTGCCAGGAGTGCATCTCCCTCTGGATCGCCCCACAGCTGGGTCCTCCTGGTGATCGAGATATCAGCTCGCAGCCGTCTCTGAGAGACTTTTCTGCACCCCTGAATCTAAAATAGTTACACCCTCCCCTCCCCCAGTCACTATCGCACCCTCCATGTAAGTTCCTGACTCCAGGATTATCTGGCTTATTGTCAGTGTGGCCCCTCTAGGCGTCACCTCCATGAGGGCCGGGGACTTTGTCTTGTTCACCTCTATGTCCCCAGGGCCCAAGACAGTGCCCAGCGCATAGTAGATGCTCAGTAAATGTTTGCTGAATGACTGAGGAGATGAAAGCACAATGCTACTGCTCCCATTATTCGGATGAGGAAACTGAGGCTGAGACCATCTGAGATTCGTTCAGAGACACCTTGCTGTGGAATGAGGGGTTGTGGTCTCAGCCTGTGTGACTGAGGACCCCCAGCGCCCGTCCTGCTGGGGAGGGGGAGGCTGATGTTAAGTATCGAGACCTCGAGGCGGGAGGCCTGGCCGATGGGAGGCGAGACCAGAATGACCCAGGGAGCCGAGGGTCCCCTCACTGACCCTCCTGGAAGTGGGCGTGGCCTTTCCTTGTCAGGAGATGGGTGGAGACAGGGCTGAGCTTGGCTGGGGTCGAGGGACCGTGCAGGCCCATCAGCATCTCCGACTTGAGACCAGGTAGTGGGGATGCCGACCTCCTGCTGGAAGTCACTGCGAGGCCTGGGGACCCTGGTCCACCCGGGGATGAGGTGTGCTGGCAGACCCCGACAGCCGCTGGGAGGTGGGTCTCTGAGGCAGTGGTGTCTGTTTGCGGGGGATGAGGGAGCAGAGAGTGACTCCCCAGGGGGTCCCCAGGGCAGGGTGATTTCAGGCCCTTCAGCCCCTGGGAGGCGTGTGTTGGGGGAGCTTCCTCGTCCATCAGGGCCTGGAGTGTCCTCCTCTTTGTCTTTTTCCTGAGGTTGGGGTCCTGGTGGCCCACAGGTACCATACCTCCTGGAGGCTGGATGGGGCGGGGCTCTTGGTCATCAGTTTGTAAGCTTTCGGTAAGAGTTTGGATGAGGCTGAGAATGTGAGCAAGTTGGGGGACCCCTCTCCAGAAAAGTTGATCTTGCTGTACACCCGGCTTGCGGGCAAGCAAGTTCACGGGCCTGGTGGGCTCTCCGGGGCCTGTCTGTGACCCCCACGGGCCCCAGCTGCTACACGCTGCTGTGTGTTGGAAGTTGTGGGGAAAGGGCCGAGGGGAAGGGGGTGCTTGGGGGTGAGTCTTCCGTCCTCTTCCGTATCGGTCCACATCTCTGAGTGTCCCTCTGCCTCCTTCTGGGCCTCCATCCCCCTTAATTTGTTTTTTATTTTATTGACGTATAGTTGGTTTACGACATTGTATTAATTACTGCTCTACAGCAAAGTGATTCAGTTATACATATATGTACATTCTTTTTTTTTTTTTTTTTTGGGGTACGTGG
>NW_006774065.1:935070-939276 GCF_000442215.2 Lipotes vexillifer
ACCCGCGTCCCCTGCATCGGCAGGCGGACTCTCAACCACTGCGCCACCAGGGAAGCCCTGTACATTCTTTTTTAATATTCATTATGGTTTATCACAGGATATTAAATATAGTTCCCTGTGCTCTACAGCAGGACCTTGTTGTTCATCCATCGCCCCCCTTTCTTTGGATCTTGTCTTCCTCTGCCGTTCGGCCTGTTCCCCTCTGTCTCTCTGTCTCTCTGTCTCTCTGTCGTCTCTCTCTGCCAGGCCCCAGGCCCCTTTCCCTCTGTCCTCATTTGGGATCTGATCTCATCCACCTCTCTGTCGCTCCCTCTCCCTCTGTCTCCCTGCCTTCCTCTGGAGCTCTGTCTGTCTGTCTTTCTGCTCTCGTTTCTTCTCCCTCATTCCTCGTCTTGGTGTCTCTCTCCTGTGCCTGCCTCTCTTTCTCTCTGAACAGCCCGCATCTCCCCGGGGAAGCGCCCGCTACCCTCTGAGCCCGCAGTGCTGTGTGTGGCCTCCTTGGTTGAGGGCTTTGATGGCGAGAGGGGTCTGGCTTCCCTGAGCTGAGGCATGAGACCCCTCAGGTGCTTCCTGGGCTTCCTGCTGCACTGGCTCCCACCAGCCTGTCGCTGGCTTGTCCATGTCACCCCCACCCCAGGGGGCCAGAGCAGGGGCTTGGTTGGAGGTGGCTTGGGGTCACAGAGGCCAGACCCCAAGACCCTGCCTCTGTGCAGCTGCAGGTCTCGGGGGCTTGGTCTCCCCGGCCCACGTTTCTAAGGCTGTGGCAGTTTCTCTGTGGCCGGTTTCCCGTGGCAGGTGTGGCTGACGGGAGAGGGGAGCCTGGGTGTGTGTAGGGGTGATGGCAGCTCCGGGGAGGGCAGGAAGCCACAAGACCTTGACCCCCTTTGGAACCCTCTTTTCTGCAGACCACGCTCAACCTAGGTGTGGGTGGGGACACCTTGTACGTGACGGGGGAAGGACACACATTGGCAGTTCGTGGCTCACCCTGGGGGGGCTACGGATGTGTCTTAGCTCACCGGGAGCCAATAGGGGCAAGTAGGGGTGAACTTCAGCAAGGGACGGAATTCCTGAAAGCCTGCATTTCTGACCTGCCCGGTTGGCCATTTCCATCCTCCTTAGAAACCAGGCGATGCGGAAAAAGTTAATCTTGTACTTCAAGAGGAGGAATCACGCCCGGAAACAATGGGTAAGTCATCACCTCGTCCCCCAGCCCTGGGATCTCTTCTGCTGCCCCCTCCCCTCCACGGACCAGGCTTCCTTGAGAGCCGAGACCTTCCAGGCCACTCAGGCCACACCCACCGGGATCCCTGGGTTCTGCAGCTCATTCCTGCGTGTCCAGGCTGTGAAGAAAAGCGAAGGGCAGTGAGAGAAATGGGAAAAGACAGCAGCTGCTTCCACGAAGCTGGGGGCTCAGGGCTCGGCTGCCTCAAGGAAGCTGGGGTGTGAATGGGTGGGGAGGCTGGGAACTGTGCCCCTCCTTTTCCAGCCTGGAAGGGGAGAAAGCAAAATGTTGGCCGGGAAGATTGGTTCCTTGTCAGGGGCCCTACTGTGGCTATTTTAGGCAGAAAGAGAGAGGTTTGTTGGCAGAGGTGGAAGACTGGGGTGGGCTGTGTGCTGGGTGGCAGTGACTGCAGGGGGCTCCCTGAGAAATGAGCTTTGCCCAGCCCGCTGTGCCCATTCCGGGCTCAGGAAAATCCGGGCCCAGAGAAGCAGTGAGGCCCCCCCTTGCTTAGAAAGTGGTACGGACTCCTGCATCCCACCGCACACTCTGCTGTCTCAGCTGGGAGGCATGCCCGAGGCAGGGGGAGCACATGTGAAAGAACACCTTCTGTTGTGGTTTAGGGTGGGCGTTTACGTCACTGGTTTGCTGGGTGAGGTTAGGGCTGAGCGATGGAGGGGGAGTTACCCATTAGTATTCTTTCAGCTGTGAGAGGAAGAAGCACTGGCTCAGATGGGCTTAAACAGTAAAGGAATTTGTGTAGCTGATGAAGTCCACGGAGTGGAGTTCAGGAGTGGTTTGATCAGGTTGCACCTTCATTTCTATGCCGTTTTTCTTCAAGTCTGCATATTAGGACATTGACAAGCTGGTTTTCCTTTGGGACCTGAATTTCTACAGCAGGTTTGAGTCCTTCTAGAGCCAGAGACAGAGCTGCTCTTTCTCAGACCATCTCACAAAAGCTCTGATTTCACCACTTGAGGGCCTCGGTCCCTCTGAACCAGTTTCTGAACCCACCCTGCTCTGGCCTTAGACCTTGGCTGGGCCCTTGGAGAAGGGATACATTTCTGGCCCACATGCTGGGCGACTGGGAAGCTGGTTGGGCGGCACCCTAGACCCCAGGGCCCCACGGGGTGAGAAGTGGTGGGCTTCCCTTTTCTTTCCAACCTCCTGAGACTCCCAGATTGACTGGATGGTGACCTGAGGTGCCTGGCTGGATAGATGGGGTTCAGGAAACGGGGCATCCCATCTCATTCATCGAGTTAAGAAATAGTTACTGAGCACCTGCTGTGCGCCTGAGTGGAGGAGATGCAGTGATAAGTGCCGTGCAGAGGGATGGGGCTGGGGACAGCCTGGATAGCCGACCAGGGTACTGAGAGAGGAATGCCCAGAAAGGACCACCCATGTGAATGTCTGGGGGTGTGAGTGTCAAGGAGAGGGTGCAGCAAGTGCAGAGGCCTTGAGGCAGGAACCGGCCTGGGGGGGTAACACCGGACAGCATGTAGCAGGCAAGCCTGAAGTATAGGGCATGCGTGGGGGGCTGTGGTCGAAAATCATGGGCGCCAGGTCACCTGGAAATGGAATGTCTAGGTTTTACTCTAAATACAGCTGGACACTTATTCTTTTTTTTTTTTTTTTTTTTTTTTTTTTATTTATTTATGGCTGTGTTGGGTCTTCGTTTCTGTGCGAGGACTTTCTCCAGTTGTGGCAAGCGGGGGCCACTCCTCATCGCGATGCGCGGGCCTCTCACTATCGCTGCCTCTCTTGTTCTCTGCGGAGCACAGGCTCCAGACGTGCAGGCTCAGTAATTGTGGCTCACGGGCCCAGTCGCTCCGCGGCATGTGGGATCTTCCCAGACCAGGGCACGAACCCGTGTCCCCTGCATCGGCAGGCGGACTCTCAACCACTGCGCCACCAGGGAAGCCCACTTATTCTTAATGTATTCTTAATAAAGAATACAAAATCTTTTAAGAATCTTTAGTTATTCGGAAAATTTGACAGTGATACAGGAAATCTGACAGAAGAGTAACAGTGAACACCTATAAGCCCGCTATCTAGAATCCATCACGGTTAACATTTCTTTATATTCGCTTTGTGTGTGTGTGTGTGTGTGTGTGTGTGTGTGTGCGCGCGCGCGTGTGCGTGTGTAAGTATGAATGTTTTTGTGTTGAGCTGTTAGAACGCAGGTGCAGACACCCAGACCCTCACCTGGAACACTTCCTGGAGGAAGGGAATTCTCTCTTTATCGCACCTAACGATTCACAGCTTCTCCTGATTCACAGCTTTTCCCCTGTAGTCCTGCCCAGGGGTGGGGTTCCTTTGGGGCTGGAAGCAGGAGATCTGATTTACATTTTAAAAGGATCCCGGGGGCTGCTGGGGGGTGGAGTTGGGTGGGTGTCAGTTGTTCAGAAATCTCCCAGGGCTCCTTGTGGAGGGGTCCTTTAGGGGATGGAGGGAAAATGGGCTTATTTAAAGATAGAGGAACTGGAGAGACTTCTAAGAAATTCTGGGTTCGCTTTGTGGCCAAGCTGAGCCCATCTTAAGAGAGGCCCTTGTGAAAATGAATTCCTAAACCACAGAAGCTGCAACGGGAGGGCGTCTGGAATGATCTCATTTTTGTTCTTATATAAATGAGCCCAGAGCCCCATGCATCGTCATCAGCAAGGACTGGGAGGGCGCTTGGCCAAGACGGGCCCCCTCAGATCTGCATGCTCCCCGCCCGCCCCCACCCCCCCCACGTCAGTCAGGTCCCCTTCTGTGGGGCCCTCACTCCTTAGAGGTTCCTGGGACCCACGCTGCCCTACGCTCCTGCTCTGCCCAGTGAGCTGAGGCTCTTCCCCCAGAGGGGCACCCAACCCCAACAGGAGCCTCCACCAGGCCTGCCCTGTCCTCCCCTGGGAAGCTGAGCTCGCCCGCCCCACACCCCCTGAAGCCAGATTGTGTGTGTGTGTGTGTGTGTGTGTGTGTGTGTGTGTGTGTGTGTGTGTGTG
>NW_006774065.1:939362-943539 GCF_000442215.2 Lipotes vexillifer
TTGTGTGGTGTGGGGTAGGGGGTATAAGCGGGGCCACTGTAAGGCTGAGATGCGCAGATTCAAACCTTACCCACCATGCCCTCTGTGAGTGATCTTGGGACAGCCGTCTTGCCCTAAGCCTCGCTTTTCCTCATCTGTGAAATGGGGTCATGGTGGGGCTGCAAGAAGGGTTAGTGCAGTGCCTGGCGGGGGGAGAGTGTGTGACTGATGGCCTAGCAGGATGGGTTAGTCAGGAGTTGAGCTCAGCCTGGACGGTGGGTGTATTCATTTCCTGGGGCCGCTATAACAAATGACCACAAAGTAGGTGCCTTAAAACAACAGAAATGTATCCTCTCACTTCTGGCTCTAGAGGCCAGAAGTTCAAGATCAAGATGGGGGCAGGGCTGTGCTCCCTCCAGAGGTGCTAGGGGAAGCTCCTCCCTGCCTCTTGCAGCTCCTGGTGGCTCCGGACAGTTCCTAGCTGTGGCCACATGACTCCCATCTCTCCCTACATCCTCAGCTGGCCTTTCTCCTCTCTTCTGTCACACAGACGCCTGTCACTGGATCTAGAGGTCACCCTAATCCAGGATGACCTCATCTCAAGATCCTTAATGGCATCTGAAAACACGTTTTTTTCAAATAAGGTCACATTTGAAGATTCAAACCCCCTAACCTGGGGGTTAGGATGCGGCACATCTTTTGGGGGGGGTGTCACCATTGAACCCGCTACAGTGGGCACTGGCATATTTTCAGCATAATCTGCCTTTTCTCTTTCTCCTGGCTTGTCCCCACTTTCCTTTTTTATCTATTTCTTTTTTAGAGACGGCTAAAGTTTTGCTCACTCCTCTCATGTCCCTTGCACCTCTTATTTGTCACTTCTGGGCTTTTTCCTGACCTGCCCCGGCATCCGTGACTTACTTCTGCAGCCTGATTTACAGGCAGCAGGACAGGGGCTGGGAGAGCTCCACCTCGTCACCGTCACGCATCACTGAACACACAGGACAGCCAGCAGGGGAGCGTTCTCCAAGTCTGTGGTGCCTGGGCCACTGAGCCCAGCAGAAGGCCTTTGCATGAGGCTGCAGGCTCCCTGGGGGTCTGGAGGACGCCGGGTCACCAGGTGACCACAGAGGCCAGTTCCCCTGGCCAGCCGGCTCCAACCACCTCCCTAACACTTCCCTCCTTGCGCTCTGTCCGTCGGCCTGAGGCTGTCTTCCTCAGTTTGGGGGGTACCTCCTGGTCACCCCATCTCTCGTCATTTCCCTAAGTGTAGAGCTCCATCCTGACACACCTGGCGGGGTAGGAGGGGTTCAGATCCTGGCCCTGCTCAGTGACCGGGGCAAATCATTTAATTCCTGGTCTCAGGTTCCTGTTCTGTTTGGTGGGAATTATAGTAACACGCACCTCATCGGGCCACTGAGTGAAAGGCTGCAAGCAGTGTGCTCACAGCAATGCCCGGACTGCAGTGGGTACTCAGAACCGTCAGCCGCAAGCTGACCCTAAAATTCATAGGGACCCCAAATAGACAAAACAATCTTGAAAAAGAACAACCAGGTTGGAAGGGTCACTTGCTGATTTCAAAACATCTCACAAAGCTACAATAATCAAAACAGCATGGTTCTAGCCTAAGGACAGACATGGAGACCGATGGAACAGAATAGAGAGGCCAGAAACAGGCCCTCACATCTGTGGCTGCTGGATTTTTGACAGGTGGCCATGTCCATTCAATGAGACAGGACCGTCTTTTTCAACAAATGGTGCTGGGACAATAGGACTGCCACACTCACAGGAATGGAGTTGGATCCCACCTCACAGAATTAACACAAACAGTAACTCGAAATGAATCAAAGACCTAAATGCAAGAGCTAAAGCCGTACAATTCCTAAAAGAAAACCCATAGGGGTGAATCTTCACGACCTTGGATCGGGCAGCAGATCTTGGGTGTGACACCAAAAGCATGAGCAGCAAAAGGAAAAGTAGACGCACTGGACTTTATCAGAACAACCATCAGGATCCTGACCTCCCGTCCCTAATTGTGTGATCCCGGGCTGACGGCCCTGAGCTCTGAACTCCTGCCTCTACAGAGGGGATGGCTGTCATGGCCTTTTGTTGTTTGGGAGGGTCAGTCGCGGGAAGGACTCAGCTCTGTGCCTGGCATGTGACACAGTGGCACTTAGCTAGTGTGAGCGGCGATGCTGATGGTGATGATGACGATGGTGATGCTGATGGTGATGATGATGCTACAAAGAATTCCCACTGAGGGTGACGTGTTTTCATAACACACACAGACTGTGGTCGCAGGGGCCATCCTCCTTTTCCTCTGCAGATTCTTGCTCCTGGCACCCGGCAGACTAGCTTAGCAGTGCTCCAGCCTCTGAGGTGTGAGTGTGACTGTGAGAAAGTGTGTGCGTGAGTTTATGAGTGAGTGTGTGGGTGTGAGTGTGTATTGTGTGAGAATGTAAGTGTATGTATTTGTCCACGTGAGTGCATGTATGTGTAAGGGAGTGTGCATGTGTTATGTGTGAGTGTGTGCATGTGTGTATGTGAGTGTGTGACCTGCTTCCTTCCCTGGCCAGCGGGGCCACTGTGTGGACACCCCCTGGCAGGGTCATTGCTGCCCCAGGGAAGGGCCGCAGCCACTGCCGTGCTCTGTCCCGAGGCGCCCCGTGCCCTCGGCCCTCAGTGGACGGACAGCACCTCCAGTGCACAGGCCACAGTAGGTGGCACTGTGGTTAGACGTGGTGGGGGACTTCCTCATCCTGGACAGTCCTCAGGAGCTGCTCACGTCTTTGCGTGTGGTGCTTGGGGCTGGGCAGTGTGGCTGCGGGTGCCCGCACGGCTGTTCCTGTCCCTTGCTCCACGAGGGCCCCAGGCAGGGCTGCGGCATCTTGCTGGCCGCCCTGCTCGCCCCTCCACTGGGCAGCTGGTTGGTGGCCCTGCGGGTTTCTTGCCTATCTTCACGGGTAACTGCATTCTTTTCCTCTGCTGGTTTTTGGTGAACATGTTCTCGCCTTTTCCCCATCTGACATATTTTCTCGCTCTCGCCCATCAGATCGAGGTCTCTCTGGCAGGGCTTAGAGCGTGGGGAGGGTCCCCTGCTCTGATGGTGGGCTGGGCTGGGTCTCCTTCACACCGGTTCTCACCCTCAGGGGTGCTGTTCTCGGCACCTTGCCACGAACATGTGTGGCTATCGTCTGCTACTGGAACTTGACCTCGCAAGGGTTCTTGGGGCAGCCCACATACCTGGGGACCCCCCGGGAGCTGGAGGTCAAGTTCTGCTCCTCAAAGTTGGCCTGACGGCCACTTGGGGACCATCACGCCGCTGGGTTCGTTGAGGACCAAGGTCACAAGCTGCCTTGGTCAGAAGCTGAAATTCAGGATGGGGAGGGGTGTCTGGGCACGAGGACCAGAGACGGGTTTTCTGATTATGCTGAAGTGTCGAGGAGGCATTCAAGCGGGACTCCCAGACCATGCCATCTGTCCACGGCAGCTGTTAGAGACGGGGAGATCGGGTCTCACGGGCAGCCAGATGCTCCCTGCCTGCTTGAGGTCCGGGTCACCTTGGAGACTCAGAAGCCAGGCAGCTACACTCTGGGCCGGGCCAGGGTCTTTTCTCTAAGGAAGGACATACAGCAGGAAGCACTGTGGTTAGACGTGGAGAGGGACTTCCTTGTCTTGGATGGGCGGCAGCTTGAGTCTTCACACCCAGTCCTTGGGTGTGGGGAGCATGGCTGGCCTGAGGCCGGGGGATGAGGAACTATTCAGAAAGAGAATGCTTTCCATGCGGCTGTCCCGGGCCTGATGGACGCCCCAGAGCTGCCCCGTCCGACGCAACTGACAATGAATGAAATGGTCTGTGTGCACTGCCCACTATGGGTGGTAGCCCTGGCCTCACATGGCTACTAGCATTAGAAATGTGGCATAGGGACCAGAGACCTGAATTTGAATGTTACAAAATTTTACCTGATTTAAACTCCACAGCCACATGTGGCTGGAAGCACGAGGCCTTTCTGGAGGGAGGCCGGCAGGGGGTGGCCCATTCCCCAGGGAGCGAGGCGGCCGGGTCCTTAGGGCAGCCTGTGGGTTTTCTTCAGGGGCCTGGGTCTGCCCAGGTCTCTGCATGATCGCGTGTCTGCCCACGTGCCTGGGTCTGCCGACGTGCCCGCGTGTCCGCCCACGTGTGCCCGGGCACACGGAAGAG
>NW_006774065.1:943549-945299 GCF_000442215.2 Lipotes vexillifer
GAGGGGCTGGGTGTTGGATGCGGGAGGAGCGGCTGCCGCAGGGCTCCCCCGCACCCCCAGGAGCAGAAGTTCTGCCAGCGCTATGACCAGCTCATGGAGGCCTGGGAGAAAAAGGTGGAGCGCATTGAGAACAACCCCCGGCGGCGGGCCAAGGAGAGCAAGGTGCGCGAGTACTACGAGAAGCAGTTCCCCGAGATCCGCAAGCAGCGGGAGCTGCAGGAGCGCATGCAGAGGTGAGCAGCGGGGGCTGGGCCCCCCTCCCTCCCCCTCCCCTCCCCTCCCTCCTTGGATGCTTGCCACAGGCTTGGATGCTTCTTGAGCTTTTAGCTCTATGCCCTTAAACAATAGGAACTGTAGAAATTGTAAGTTGTTCAAGGTTTTCTATCTTCCTCCCTCCCTTTTTCTCTTTTCCCTCTCTCTCCCTCCCTCCCTCCCTCCCTCCTTTCCTGCCTCCCAGGGCCTGGGTCAGCTAGAGGCACTGTCCACAGAGGCGCCCTGGCCGGTGGGAAACAGAAGGCACAGCAGCGTGTTAAACTGGCAGCCCGGGGGGCTGCATCAAGCCCTTGGATGTGTCACTTGGTGCCTGCCCGGCCTTAATACTTAATTGAAAGAAGCTTAAATCCATTTTGGTGGAGTGAGTTCTTCTTCCCGAGTGCCACAGGCTGGTGCCTCCCAGCTTCGTTCATTTATGCAGCCCCTGAAGGCAGCTGAGTTTGAGATCCCTGGTGTGGATCAAAGGAGAAGGTTGCTGGTCTCACGTGGCGGCCGTGAGGATGGGGTGGGGTCCTGCGTAGGAGTGCCCAGCGCAGAGTAGGTGCTCGGTGACATGCGGCTGTGACATCTGTTGTCACAGATAAGGTGGTGGGCCATGAGCAGGGATGCTGGATTTCACTCTTTACTGGACACTCACGGTGCGTATCTCACCGAATGCCTCCTCCAGTCCTGGGAGCCACGTGCCACCTTATCCCCGTGCCACCTTATCCCCGTGGTACAGGGGGAGACATTGAGGGACAGGTCCGAAGAGGCAGAGCTGGGCTTTGTCTGTGGATCTGTGTGGCTGGCCTTTTGGTGGGCATCTTAGGAGAGAAAAAGGGTTCTGGCATTTCTGGGTGAGTCTGGGGGCTCCATGCCCTCCCCTGGACCCCTGGGCTCGGGGCTGTCTCTCTGGGTGTGAGGCCTGGCCGCTCCTCACTGCCCACACGCCACCTCTGGGGAACCTGTGGGCTCGGGTCTGTGCCGCTGTGCCGGCCGTGTGTCCCTGGCTGTCGAGGGGTCGATCCTGAGCGTGTCCCTTCGGTCTCCAGCAGGGTGGGCCAGCGGGGCAGCGGGCTCTCCATGTCAGCCGCCCGCAGTGAGCACGAGGTGTCCGAGATCATCGATGGCCTCTCGGAGCAGGAGGTAAGTCCACGGCCTTGACCCTGACCTCGGCTCCACCCCTGCGCGTCCCCTCGTGTCCCCTGCGCGGGGAGAAGCTCCCAGCAGGAAGCAGAATTCACCTGGATGCTTGAAATCAAGGGGCTTGTTACTGAAGTGCGGGCAGAGCCAAGGTGGGATAGTGGGGCACCAGGGGAGTAGACATTGCCCATCCCCAGCCTGAAGGACAAGCGGGGAGAGGGGCCTTCCTGGGGCTGTGGAGAAGAGGAGGCCCCCTGGTAGGACGTGGCCGGGAAGGGCCCCATCCACGATGCCACAGCGGGGAGGAAACGGGATAAGTGCCCCCGCCCCCCCCCCCCCCCCCCCCCCCCCCCCC
>NW_006774065.1:945309-978694 GCF_000442215.2 Lipotes vexillifer
CCCCCCCCCCCCCCCCCCCCCCGTCTACTTTCAGTGCTTCCCATTGGTTGGGCCTGACCAGAAGCCAGAGGGCACAAGTGCCTGAGAGCTGTGGTTTCTAGGTCAGCCTCCCCGTGCCCAGAACTGGGGGCAGAGGGGGATTCCCATCTCACCAGCTGTTCACCAAGCCGGGGACCTTCTGTCAGGAGTTCCCAGATGACCTTGCATCAGCCAGGTGACCCTGGCTGTGGTCACCAGAGCCCAGAGGTGACCAGGAAGCAGAAAGAGGAGGCGTTTGCTCCTGGGGCAGGGCTGGTGCTGGCCTGTCCCCTCCCAAGTCTTGTAGGCCAAGCATCTATAATGTGCCAGCCCCCCCCGCCCCACCCCACCCCCCATGTTCCCAACATCACAGTAGACAAGAGGGAGCCTCACAAAAGGAGGGGGCACATTCTTCCTCCCCGGGGCCTTGTGTCCAGGCAGAACTTTTATCCAGATGGGAGGTATTGCGGCTACAGCTCAGCGCAGTCATCTCTAGCTGCACGTGGCTATTCAAATGGAAATTAACACAAATGAAATAAAATTAAAAATTCAGTTCCTCTGTGGCACCAGTCCCATTTCAGTTGCTCAGAAGCCACATGTGGTTAGTGGCCCCGTGTTGGACAGAGCAGGCAGTAAACATCTGCATCGTTGCAGAACATTCTATTGGGTAGCACTGCTTAGGCCACTGATTCTCACTTCGGACAGACTTAAGAGTCCTGGGGAGGGGGAGTCTGGCTTGAATTGCAGTTTCCTAGGGCCGTGCCCCAGCAGTTCTGATTTAGCCAATCTGGGGCGGAGCTCAGGAATCTGCATTTTCACCAGGCTGTTCACAAGTGTCTGATGCAGGTAGTTCAGACTCTCTGGCCGTTAAAAAAGAGCGTTCGTTTTAAAACTTCGTGTGCTGTGCCCCTGTTTTGAACACCCTTCAGTCTGCAGAAAGCAGAACTTGGAAAGCCTTTGTCCTCACACCTGTGGGTTCGCTCGAGCTCCTGTCCCGCCGATGCTGGGGCCACGTACACGTCCCGCAGGGGCACATGGGAACAAGAGGAGGGCGGCCCTTTCCCGTGTGTTCCCTGCCTGATGCAGGCAGGGCGCCTGGCATCCCAGCTGGTTCAGTGTCCCCCTCCCACCCACCCTGGCCCCCATCCCGGAGGCCCACTTCCCCAGGTCCTGGCCACACAAGAATGCAGCCGCCAGCGTCCCCAGGGATGCTGAGGGAACAGCTTTCGCGGGTAATGGTTGGAAAGGGAATTCAGGGCAGAAACTTCACCCCACCCAGCCCAGGCTGACCTGAGGTTCCCTGGGAGGGTGGGAAGGAGGGAACTGGGCAGGAACGATGCTCTCCATCTGGGGGGAGCTTGTGGTAGTTGGTTGGGAAGAGGCAGCAGAGCAGGGGTGGGGTTCCTGCCAGGAGAAACCCTGCCTGGGCTCTGCCAGTGCTGTGTATCTCGGGCAGCCGAGGAGGTCGGGGAGGTGAAGGTGCTGGACGGCTGCTCGAGTGGGCTGCCCGAGTGCCGGGGAGGGTCAGGCCTCTGTGGGGGGCCCGTCTCAGCCGAGGGTCAGGGCCCTGTCCCCGCTGCGCTCCCCTGCTCCTGTTGGGAATCCCCAGCACTGAATGGAGAGCTTGGATGTGGGAGGTTGGGCAGCGGAGCCTTTGAACTGGCTGACCTTGGCCGGGCTGGACCCTCGCCTGCCTCCAGAGATGGGTAATTAATCGCCAGTAATGGGCTGGCTGCAGAGATTTGGGGAAATGAGTCTAGCTGAGTGGCGGCTCAGAGCCTCTTAATAGCCATCCTGATGCATTAGGAGCGAGCCCGCCCAACTCCTGCTGAGCACGGGGCTGCGCAGGCTTGGTCCCCAGTGGGCACGCTTGAAGGAGCTGGATCCAGGACTGGGGGTGGGTGGCGGGCGAGGAAATGGTTCTGCAGCCTCACCGGGCCCCCCCCGCCAAGAGCAAGGCAGCCCCCCACCCCCACCCCGCGTGCCCTCTGAAGCTGGAGGGCCAGGCCCCGTCTCCTGAGCTAGTCCGGCCCAGCTGGGCTGCACATCTTTCTTGCGGTATTTTATGGCACTTGCATTTCCAAACGGAAGATTCATTGCTCCCCTCTTTCTGCAGATAAGGTGGCTGCTGCTCTCTGCATTTAATTTAACAGCCCTGCCCACCATAAACCTCTCTGGGGCCGCCTTTAAATTCTCCCTTCCCCCGCACGGGCTATTATTATTTTTTAACTCATCATCCGCTTTCTCTCTGGTTTTGCGTTTCTCCTGTCTTGCCCAGAATATCCCTACCCTCTGCTCTTCACCTGGGTCCCCGGTGCTGGCGCAAGCACCCCTACCCCTCCCCACCCTGTCCCCGCTGTCTTGTGCTTTCCAACCGGAGCCCTCTGCCATCTCCATTTCCCTCCAGAACCTGGAGAAGCAGATGCGCCAGCTGGCCGTGATCCCACCGATGCTGTACGACGCCGACCAGCAGCGAATCAAGTTCATCAACATGAATGGGCTCATGGACGACCCCATGAAAGTGTACAAAGACCGCCAGGTCATGAACTTGTGGAGCGAGCAGGAGAAGGAGACCTTCCGGGAGAAGTGAGTCCCCGTCACTGGGGGGTGGGCCTGGCCGGGCCACCCTCCCCTGTCCCGGGAAGCCCGTCCTGTTGAGGCTCGTGCTGGCTTCCTAGGGCTGCCACGACACATGACCACCAGCCGTGTGACTTTAAACAACAAGAATCTACCCTCACAGAGTTCTGGGGGCTGGAAGTCCAAGATCAAGGTGTGGTTCGGGGTGGTTCCTTCTGAAGGGCTCCAGGGGGGAGTCTGTCCCAGGTCTCGCACCTGGCTGGCACCTGCTGGCGGCCGGCGATCTTTGTCATCCCTCGGCCTGGAGATGGATCTCACCATCTCACTGTGTCTTCACGTGGTCTTGTTTCCTGTGTGTCTCTGTGTGTCTTCTCCTTTTCCTATAAATTCACCAGTCACATTGGATTCAGGGCCCACCCTACTCCAGCATGACCTCATCTTAACTAATTATATCCGCAAAGGACTCATTTCCAAATAAGGTCACCTTCTGAGGTGCTGGGAGGACATGATATTGGGGGGGACACTGTTCAAACCAGTACAAAGTGTCAAGGCAGTTTTATGTGAAATGGGGCAGTGTGTATCAGAAGAACAAGGCAGGAGGACCTTCGAGGTTGGGCTGAAGCCTTGGGCAGGGTTATGTGGCTGGCCGGTGACTTTTCGGTTTTCCTTTTACTTGGAAAGCGGCTATTTGTGGAGCACATCCTTCATCACAGACACTGGACAGATGTTTTCTGGGGTTTGTGCATTTGTCCCTCTTATCCCTCATAACAGCGTTACCAGGCCATCCCCATTACGCACATGAGGAAACAGAGGCTCAGAGAGGTTAAGACACTTAACAAAGGTCACACAGCTTGCAAATGGTGGAGGCAGGATTCAGACTCCCCCAGCTTCGGGGGAGGGGCTCAGCTGCAATGGAGAGGCTTGTTGGGGGAGAGGGCGGTATGGAGCCAGGGAGCAGGGTGGGGGGTCTTTGGAAAGCGGAGGCAGGAACTGGATGCTAAGAGGTGAAGCTTGGGGCTTCTTCTAAAATGAAAGAGCAGAATGACTGTTTTGGGGAGACGAGTGAGGAACCAGATGGAGAAAGCGCTTCTTTTCCCCACCAGACTCAGAATGTGTGTCCCAGGGAACCACATCCTGGGCACAGAGCGCCTCCTCAGGACCCAGGACCCCCATAAGGCAAGAGGGTGGGAAACTGAGGCGGAGGCCTCAGCGCTGAGCCAGGAGGGCGTGGGGGACTCAGCTGTGGGGCGTCCACGTTCACCTCCGCCTCCCGAGAAGGCCTCAGAGTTTCTTCAAAAGAGGTGTCCCATGTTCTCCAGCCACCCACTGGGGGGGCCAGGCCGCAGGGGCTGGGGCTGTCTCTGCCCTTTGCAGAGCTGGTGGCCCCAAAGTGCCAGACTGGGCTTCAGGGACGGGGATGGCTCTGGGTCGTGGGCAAGGCTGGGGTGCATCAGCCAGGGCAGACACCAGGACTTGGAAATGCAGGAGGAGCGACTGAAGAGGGTCTTGTGTGGAAAGTTTTTGTTTGTTTGTTTAAATGGCTTTCGATTATGAAAATTCTAAAACATACATAAAAACAGAGGGACGGTGTAATGTACCTTCGAGCGCCTAACACAGATGCAGCGACCTTCCACAGGAAATAGTGCTTTGGGGAGCAATTCCTGCCGTGTGTTTGGGGTTTACTGCTCAGAGGCAGGAAACGCAGGTAGTTAGCGGCTCATTTCTAGGTCCTCACGGTCACAGACGTCAAATCAAATCGTCCCGTATCTGGTGTTGTACAATTTAAAAAACAGTGAAGTGACTGTAGGACGGTCATGGATACTAAGAATTACTGTTGCATTAGATATTTAAATTCCCCCTGGTATGTTTGATATTTTATTTATTTATGCTTTCTTTAAAAAAAAAAAAAAAAGAGGTTTCTGGGAATGCTTTCTGTGTTTTGGCCTTTCTGGATTTTTCATGTTGCTGTTCCGACCTAAGGATTTCACGCTGTTAGTCCAGCAGCTGCAGAATGGGGGCCCCAGGCTGGGCTGATGTCTGCTGAGACCCAGTTTGGCACCTTGAGTCTTTCAAGGTCCTGGGTGACCTCTCGTTTTCAGCGGAACTGATAGCACTCCGGGCCTTGGAGAATCAGGTGCCGGTGGCGTAGAGTTCCATCACTTACTGTTTTTGTGACTTCGAGCAGCCACTTCCCCTCCCTGAGCCTCAGTCTCCACGTCTGTAAAATGGGTGTAGCCTCAGTGCCTCCTCGCTTAGCCGTCTGGAGGTACCCAGTGTCAGAGTAAACTCTCAGGAAACGTGGCAGAGAACCCAAGTGTAGGTTGGAGGGAGGTGGAACAGGTGACCTAAGAGATTCCCAGGTGTGCTTCTGGGTCTCCTGGGGCCCCATCTCTGCGTGGGGAAACCCCAAGGAAGGGATCTGTGGGGAAGGAAGTGTCACTGGGGCAGGGAGAGGGAGGAGAAGGGAAGACTGTCTGGAAAATCAGGGCGTTAGGCCGCCTCCAGCTTTGCGAGCTGCCCGAGGCAGGATCCCAGGCTGGGAAGCCTGCCTCTGACTCGCGGCTTCCTCTGGGAAAAGAGAAGAGGCCGCTCTGGCTTCTCCAGTGTCTGGTTGGGGAGCAGGGGAGGGACCCACTGGCCTCCCGCCCAGCCATCTGGAGGGCTGGGCAGGACCATCGCCAGCGCTGGCCCAGGCTCCCTCCGGCGGCGGCGGGGGGGGGGGGGGGGGGGGGAGGGGGGGGGGAGCCTGCAGCGGCAGAGGGGGTGGGGGGGGTGGGGGTGGGGGTGGGGGGACCCCGGGGCCCTGCGTCCCCAGCAGCCTCTCCTCTCCCCAGGGAGGCCGCGGGGCGGTGGCGCGTCTTGGGGACGGGCGGGCCGAGGCTCCACCCAGCATCCCCGGGGCCCCAGCAGCCGTGACCCACATCTCCGCCCCCGCTGCCCGCCTGCGCCTGTGGCCCTGACATTTCAGTCTGGCCCAGCTCTTTCCCAGTAATTCTCCCTGTTTCGCAGGAAGCCAGTTGGTGGGGTGCCAGCTCCCCGCCACCCCTGCAGCTTGGGTCCCTTCCCTCCGCCTCCTGGGCCAGCTTGCCTGCCTCCTGGCGGGCACTCGAAGCCTCTGCTCTCACCTCTCAGGGTCCTGCCCCGTGACCTCGCCCGTGGCGGCCCCGCGTGGGCCAGGCGAGGCCCAGCTTCCCAGGCTCAGCCGGAGACAGAAACAAAGGCAGAGTTTAAGAGGGGGGGGACCCCACCGAAGGGCTGCATGTCATGTCCTCATTTTTCCTGGAACCCGCCTCCAGCAGGACAAACAAATGTATTTTCAAAGGCGCTAAAACCAGTGACTCACTCCAAGGAACGCCCTCTCTTAGCCCTCCGTCCCGCCTGCCGCGGCCCTTCCCACACCCCCCTGGGCTTAATTGCTCCGAGCCGGGCGGTGCTGGGCCAGCGGAGATGGCAGGCGCCCGGGAGCTCGGCGGCCGCCCAGCTGGGCAGCACCCCTCGGCCTGGCCTCAGGCCCGCCCCTCTCTCCCCGCAGATTCATGCAGCACCCCAAGAACTTCGGCCTGATCGCATCGTTCCTGGAGAGGAAGGTGAGTCTGCTCGCGGCCCGGCGCCGCCGCCCCGCCCCCTCCGGGGGCCCCTCCTGGGGGCAGCCGCGTGCGCTGGGCCGACGGGCCCGCCCTCCCTCCCCACCCATGAGGCCTCTGCCCGCTGGCCCCGAGCTCTCCTTGCTGTGTCAGATGGCACTCCCCTCCTTCCTCCCTCCTGGGAGAAGCAACCGCAGGCCCCGCCCCCTTCTCCCGGGGCGGAGCTCCAGGCTGGGAAACCCCAGGAGAGCTGTGTGCACCAGCTCCTCAGACGTGGCAGCAAGCATCCTGGCAGACTGGACATGGGTTCTGGAAGCCGTGCCATGCCTGGCATCCTAATTAAGGCATTATAGGCAAGAGTGGCGATCTTCCAGGGCGCTGGATGGAATGACCTTTCTAGGTCCCTCTGATGGTCACTGTATGCTGACACCCCTGATGCGAAGCCAGGCGTGTGGCTGGCGTGTGGTTTATCCTCATCCCCTTTGGATAAACCTTTTCGTAGAGCTGAGGCTTGAGCTCCGCCTTGCCCCCACACCCAGCCTGGAGCGGTGCCTTTTTCTGCTCAGGCTCCTTGTTGGCAGGTGGACACAAAGCGTCCCAGGAAACGGTAAAGCCCCCTTTTGTGTGCCCACGAGGCTAGGCTGGGCAGCGGCCCCAGCGGCCGCAGGTAGGAGGGAGCCGGTTTGGGGGGCTGGACGTGGCCCTGTGTCAGAGTCGCCCGCTGGACCCCAGCATCATCAGGGTGGAGCCAGACAAGCTTCCTGAAAAGGTTTACTTTCTGGGGCTGCTGTTCTGGGTGTTTAAAGCAGCGTTTCGCCGAATCTCGTCTCTCAGACTGGGTGTCTGCCCACTCCCAGCTTTGCAAATACCATGCTACTGGAGGCCTCATGCTTCCTCGCTGTGGGAGGGCGGTCGGAACCGGATCCAGGCGGGTATTTTAAAGGGTAACAGTTGTTCTCAGCATCTGCCCTCAATGAGCCGATACCCATAGAAGGAGGGAGATGGGGCAGAGGGGGGAAGTGAAATCTCTCCCGGCCTGAAAAACCAGTGTGGAGAAGCAAGCCCTATAAATAGCCTCTCCTCTGAGTTAGTGACAGCTTCTTACTAGGGGTGTGGACAACCTAGGAGGCTCTAAGTTGGGGCTCCCCGGAGACAGAAGCAGGGGTTTCAGAAATTGGCAGTTGAGCAGAACTGTTTGAATGAGGGAATCAGAGGTCTCTATGCTGGAGAATAAACTTTACGGTGTTCTTTGGCTAAGAGGCAGCCCAAGCTGAGACTTAAATAAAGCTTCCAGAAGGGTCTGAAGCTGGGCTGCCAGCTGTGCCTTTGGGGATTGGCGTGTCCTGGTGGTAAGTGAGGCCAATAGCAGGGTGGGAGCTCGGTGGACTGGCCAGCCCGTGCCTGTCTGCAGGGGCAAGTGATGCTTAGGGCCAGCGCATGGTCGCCCAGCACAGGAAGGCACTGTCCTGAATTGTTCAAGGGGAAGTCAGACACCCACATCCCTCAGTTTGCAGATATTGGCATCTGATTATGAAATGTTTTTCTTAACCATTTTGCGGGCCATGCTTGTGGTCAGGTTGAACTTGGGAGCAGCCTCTGTTCACAGTCCATTCTAGGAAGTGGACGAGGACGCAGGGGTTTGAGGCCCAGCTGTCCTCTGCACACAGCGGCCCTCACGATTGCCCCTCAGAGGCCAGTTCCGGGCTTGGCACCAGCACCGAGCATCACAGAAACATTTTACCTTATCCCAGTAACAGTTGCTGGCATTGGCGAGCTGTCACCTGGACTGGGCCGCGTGGCCGCAGGCGGCGGCATCGTCATGTTCTGTCCTTCAGTTGCTCTCTGAGGACGATGCCCTCTTACTGGTCCCGTTTGGACGAGGAGGTGGTGGGGTTCCAAGAGTGCCAGTCATTTGCTCAGCAAGTGGCGGTGCCAGGATTCAGACCCCGGTCCGCGGGGCAAAGACCGAAGCAGAGAAAAGACATAAACGTCCCAAGGGACGAAGAGTTGCGTGGCGACATTAGGCTGGATGCACGAAGCTTGGAAGAGGTTACTCAGGCCCCTAAATGTTAGGGAGGAGCAAGCTAGGGTGAGCGAATGGACCCGAGCCGGGGAGCCGGAGGCGTTGTTCTCCTGGGGCTGGCATGGCAGGTGACGGTTTCGTCCTTACGACTGCCAGTAGCACCAGCCACAACACGAAGAGGTTAACACCTCTGCAGGGTGTGTTCTGTGGTTCTAAGTCCTTTACACGTATGTGTATTAACTTAACCTGGTCTTCATGACAACCCTGTGAAATATGTGCTGTTAGTACCCCGACTATACAGGTGAGAAAACCGAGGCCCAGAGAGGTTAGGTAAGCTGGCCAGGGTCACCCAGCCAGTACCTGGAGGAGGTAGGATTGCAACCCAGGCCTCCTGCTCTGACCGCCTGCACTGCACACGCCTCAGAGTTCTTTTCTCTGTCCATCCCGCAGACGGTGGCTGAGTGTGTCCTCTATTACTACCTGACCAAGAAGAATGAGAACTACAAGAGCCTGGTGAGGCGCAGCTACCGGCGCCGCGGCAAGGGCCAGGTGAGGAGGGGGCGGGGCGGGCTCCCGGCATGCTCGGGGGCAGCGTGCGGTGACATCTCCTCGTGCTTCTCAGCAGCGGGTCCCTCAGTTTGGGCCCCTCCCGTGGCAGCTGGGAGACCCTCTCTGGGGGTGTTCCTCCTGTCCTAGCAGCAGAGAAGAGACCTGGGAGAAATGGCCGCTTCCACCCTGAGCCTGGAAAATTCTAGAACTCCAGGCTTGGTGACCCACCGTCCCTGTGGTGGATTAGGGTCGCATTCCCAGAGCAAGGGCTGGGCTTCCAGGGTGACTTGGGCTACAAACTTAACATTTAAAATTTAGAAAGAATTTTTGGTGTTTTGTCGTAATGCGTACGTGAAAGAACAAAACAGCCAGAGGGCCGTTTTTCAGACATCAGTGCTTCGGATATGACTGAAGGATGACTTAAGTTAGAGAAGGACTTGGCAAACTATGGCTCTCGGGTGAGTCCAGCCTGCCACCTGTTTTTGTGAATAAAGTTTTATTGGCACCCGGCCATGCCAGTTCGTTGACATATTACTGTGGCAGCTTTTCTGATACAACAGCAGAGTTGAGTAGTCCTGACAGACACTGCAAAGCCTGACATATTCACTATCTGGTCCTTTATAGAAAAAGTCTGCTGACCTCTGAGTTAGAGGAAAAGGGAATTCGTTTAAAAAAGGATTCCATAAATTATGTTAAAGATGAAGGGGGTCAGTGGCACACGTTTTAAAGGGGGCTCGCGAGTGTTTTGGTGTCCGGGAGATGGAGGGAAGGGGAGGGATTTGTTTCACTTCCGGGCTGTTAAGAATCAGCCCAGAGCAGATGCTGGGACTAACGGGGTGAGGCGGGGAGTGGGCTTGTGCTGCAGGCGGAGGGATGCGGGCCGGAAACTGCAGAAGGCTCTGGGCACTGCTGTTAGATGCCGCACTGGAGGGGGTTGGGGCAGGCCCTTCCCTGGGGCCTCTGGCCTGGGGGACCGGACAGGGGAAAGGGACGAAGGCCGGGATTAGCATGTGCTGGGAGGACAGGACACAGAGGTTCTCTTAGGTGGGTGGTCCCTGTCATTGGCGTCTTCCAGCCCAGACCCCCACCCCTACCCCAGGGCCACCGTCTTCCCTTCCCGAGGCTGGAGAGAGCCGGACCCTGAGGGCCTCAAGTCCAGCCATCACCTGTGGGGTCCCAGTGTCCCCTGTGAAACCGTCACTCTATGATCAAGCCCCATAGCCTACGATGGGTTGGTCCACACAGCTTCCTAGCCTGCATCCCGTGTCTCCTTTCTTGCTTTCTGGGAACTGTGCTTCGGGAGTACAGACCCACTTTTCTGTTGTCTAAGCCACATATAATTAGGGAAGCAAATCTGCTGACGGGAGAGTAAACTCCTCACTGCATTCTGCACGTCAGGCCAAGATGATTGAGACTGAGCCTTGGTTGTCGTTGGCCTGGATCGTTGAAGGGTGGCTGCGTTTGGTTTGTGGATAGGGTTTTCCTCTAGTTTTGTGCAGCCGCCGTTGGCCAGCCTGCTCGCCCATCTAACAGATGTGTAAAACCGAGGCCTACCGGCTTTGGCGCTATTCAGTTGTAAAGACCTAGCTGTGGCGTGTTAGAAATTGAAGCGCATTTAGGAATTTTTCTAGACTGAGATGCAGAAACTCAAATAAATGCCGGGGCAGGGAATAAATGTGCCGGCATAAGAGGCAGGAAGGAGGGCGTGGCGTGGACTGTGGCAAAATAAAGGGGGAGATAAAGGCCTCTAGACTGATTTTAAAAACGTTGTCAGCTATTTGTTGAGCATCTCCTGTGTGCCAGTTCTCTTGCTCGTCTTCCCAGTGCCCCCCGACTCCCTGCCTTCGTGGGGGCCCTGTGGGTGGGCTCATGAGGGCCTTGCTGGTGGCTGGGCTGAGGGCTCTGGAGATGAAAGGGTTCTGAGTCAGATGGGGAGAGATTGGGCCATTCTCAACCTGTGCTGAGAGCCCCGTTTGTGTGGAGGGAGGCAAAGACTGTGTGCTGACGTCATTTAGGGAGGGGCTATCTCCAGATGAGTCCTGGGGAGTGGGGGGCCGTTGGTGCCCCCTGCCCCTGGTCCTGGCTGCCATGCCTTCCACTTCATGGTGTTAACGCCTTGCTAGCTGACTCATCTGCCCGTCGGACATTTGTGTGCTGACACAGGGGACTCTGTGCTCGTTGTCTAGACCAGGTGTACACAGGTGGTTCCAAGTCAGCATGTCGGTGGTCTGCCTGAGAGGCTCCATCGAGTAAGGGACCCCAAAGATGAGGTTGAGGAACAGCCTCTTGGGAGGATGAGGACAGAGGTGAGGGTGTCCTGGGCAGAGGGAACAGCAGGTAGAAAAGCGCCAGGACACGAGAGAGTGCTCAGTACCCTTAGAGTCTTAGGAGCAGGGGTCTCAATACCTTCCAGGGTCTTACATGAATGAAGGGATGGAGAATCCATAGGAGGCAATAGGGAGTGGTGAGGCCCAGGGTTAACTAGAGAGCTTGTGCCTCATATCAGCTCCAGCTGACTCTTGACTACCTGGCCCTGTATTGCCAGATCTGATTTTTGATGATGAGCTGGAGATAGGGAATTATGTGAAATTGCCTGATTTTTAAATCTTAGGTCACGTAAGAACCAATAACAGCAAAGCACCAGATAGGCTGGACGACTCATATTCGCTCTCGAAATCTGTCCTCAGCCCTCAGTATAAGACCTCTGGGTTGGAGTATGGTAAGGCTCTGAGGGAAGCGGTAGGGAGAGGATCATGGCACTCGGGACAGAGTCCAGGGTCAGGGCCCTGGGGGCCCTGGAGTGTTTTGTAGCAGAGGAGAAGCGTTGGCTTCGTACTTTCATCTGAGCTGTCCTGGGTTAGCTGTGGCGTCCACAATGCTGAGAGGCGTGGGGCTTGTCTGGTGAGGTTTAACGGTCTGCTCAAGCTGGCGTCTCAGGCTGGGGCTCCCAGGATGGAGCAGGGATGCCTCTGTGCCCTGCCTCTTGCAGAAAGAGAGAAGGCAGGGCCCGAGGCCCCTGTCTCCTTGGGAGATGGGACATATCTTTGGGGCTCTCCCCTCCCTCTCATCGGCTGTGGCTGCAAAAAGGTGCCATGTGGCCCGGGCCCTGCCGGGGACGGAAATTAACGTGCAAACCCTGGAAGGACTCCTGTGCCAGGCAGATCCGCTGCCCTCACCACCGCCTGCCAGCCCTGTTCATAAATATGGAATAAATGGGTCAACCCAAGTGTTGACTTTGTGGCCGTAACTCTTCCCTGTGCCCCGTGACAGCAAAATAAACGGCAGACACACCAACCCAGCAACCCCTCTTGGTAATTCAAGGTGCAGTTGCTGCAGCGGGCCTGATGTGATAAAACCTGTGATCCTGCTGTTAAGTGTCCCAGTGAGACAGACGGGTAGGGGTTCCCCAGCCCGGCACGGAGTGGGGGTGGGTGTATGTGCTTGGGCGCCTACACGTGGATGGACGGATGGGCACCGGCGGTGGCGGCCCCCCGTGGGCTGATACTGCGAGCAGATGGCGGTCGGGCGTGAGGCAGGCAGAGACCCTCTGCTCTGTGAAGCCAGAAGAGCCAGGTGGGAATGAGCCTGGAGAGCAATCCCCTGTGGGGTGGGCAGCAGTCAGCCTCGGAGGCATAGCAGGCGCCCAGGTAACAGTTCTGCTGTCCCATCCTTGTGTCCGATCAATCCTTGGCCCGCCTCTGGCAGCTCAGAACCTTGGGACAGGCTGTGATCCTCACGTGGTTCCCGTGGCTCCGGCCACGCCGTAGCTGAAGATGGCCACGCGGCACCGCTCAGCTTGTCAGCCCGACAGATGCCCCGCGGATGGGCCCCTCCCGCTTCACTTCTCTAAGGTTGACCCCCACTCACCTCCACAGAGGCGTCGGATGCACGATATTATGTGGTCATCCAGAGTGCAATTATTGAGTGCCTACTGCATGCCAAGGCTGTAAAGCTTTGCCTTCAGAGCCGCACGAGACCACGATCCTTCAGGAAGCTAGAGAGAGGGTGTCAGCCAAGCCCAGCTGTCTCGGCATCTCACAGCCCGTCCCGATTAAGAGCCTCTGAGGTAGACGTGAGGTGGGACTTCCGAGGCGTCAGTGAGCGGGGCCCTTCTCCAGGCTGCCGCCTTGTAGAAGGTGCATTTCCTGAGTTGGCTGAACATGGCCCAGGGCCAGAGACAGAGGGGTACCCACCTGCCACCAGCACCCCTCTCCCAGTCATTCCTGCCATGGTGATGAGGGGAGGCTGTCTCGGGCTCCAGGCTCAAATCCCCAAGTCTGGGGAGGAGGGGGACCCACGGTGGGAAGTTATTCTCCCCAGATCGTAGGCCTTCTACCTTCTCCCGATACCACCGTCCACTCCAGATTGGCCGTGGCCAGCGTCCTTGGGCTCTGCCCTCCTGGGGTCCAGGGAGGGATGTGTCCCAGGCTGAGTTATGGACCCTGAGATGGAGCTGGCGTCCAGCTGAAGTTCTTGAACTTCCACCACGAGGACTTGTGAAAACACAGACTGCCGGGTCGCGCCCCTCGGTGGGGCCTGAGAATCTGCATTTCTAACAAGTGCCCTGGCAGTATTCCTGCCACTCTTGGACCCTCTCAGAGCCTCGGCCTTCGGGGTGTTTACTGGGAGTCCCCACCTGCCAAGGAATGGGAGGGAAGGGAGCAGAGTGGCAGACGGGGCAATCGAGGCAGGGCGCAGGCTCAACGGCAGCCTGGACCAACCCTGGGGGCGGTGCTCTGGAGCTGGAATGGCCCTTCCCAGGTGGGCAGAGAGGGCCCGGTCTTAGCCCAGGGGCCATAGAGGCTGAGGGCATTCGTAGCGGCTGAGGCCCCTTCTAGAAAGGGACCTGGCCAGTCCATCCTGGGGACGAATCCTGCATGTTTGCATATTTGCAAATTACATGCTACGGTGGTCCTGACCTGCCCCAATGCTTAAGCAGAGAGTGGGCAGCAAGATGTCACCTCGTGTGTTCAGGTGACACACGCCCCGTCACGGCCTCACCACACCCTATGCTGAGCCTCTTGTTCGTCATTGTGGTGGTTGCCTTTTGAAAGCGTGGATGGTTAGGAAAGGGGATATAAAATTCCTGCATGAAAAGCATCGGCCGTCTGATGTGTCTGGTCTCAGACCCTCGATGACCCGAGAGGGCAAGGCCACCCTGGTGTCCTCTGCGCTGCTGCCTGGCCCTGCCGTGGCTGGGACACGTGTTGGCCATTTGGAGTGTCAGGATGCCCTTCTTGTTTAAGAGAGGATGCCACCTACTTTCCAGAAGCTTCCCCGTATTCTGACAGAGGGAGACGCAGGAATTCTGGCCCCCTCACGCCCACCCCCTGCCAGCCGTGCACGCCTGGGCTTTGCCAGGAGGGGGCCGAGCCCTCACCTCCTGGAGCCCAGCCCCCGAGATCCGGCTGTGAGTAGCTGGTGAGCTTGTGGGTGGTGCCCCAGCGTCCTCTCCTCGAGGTGAATCACCGGCCGAGCCGGGGGGCCAGCTCGGAGCACCGGTGACGGCACAGCAGTTTATAGTTCATGATTCATGGATGGAGGTGCCACATTATCCCAGCTAATTGCAGCGCTGGAACCCAGGAATGCTGCGGTCAGAAGTCGGCTTAACTATGCAAACTGTCGGGGAACCGAGGCTGTGAGGCCAGCGCGGCCCAGGCAGCAGGGCCCAGCTCCGCAGCAGTGACTGGGGGCAGCCACGTGGCCCTCCTGGCGGTGGGGGGGCCGTGCTGCGGGGGGGGCCTGTCCCCGAGGGTGAGTGCCCCTGCTTCCATCCCCCAGGGTGATGCGGCCGCAGAGGGGAGGGGGCCCAGCTGGGAGCTGCGCCGGTTGGGGTCTCCTCCTGGAGGCCACATGGGCTGTCGTCTTCTCTTCCCAGCACGGGGACAGGGCGCCCCGCCTCCCACTCCTGGGGGGTCATGGGGGCAAGTCCAGGGAGGTGGCGCCTGCTCCCTCCCCCACCTCTGGCCTGCAGGCCCCCTTCCCCCCATTTCTCCTGCAGGCCCCCTTCCCCCCATCCCTCCTGTCTCTGCCTGTGTCCCCCGCACCCACCCTCCTTCATCTTCCCTCCCCTCCCCCGTCCCCCCTCCCAGCTCCCTGCCGAGGGACAGGTGACCTTGTTCCCAGTTGCTCTGTACTCCAGAGACTCCCGCGCCTCAGGCAGCTTGCACAGGGCACAGCGTGACCGGAAGGCATTCCAGGCCAGGGCTGGCCAAACGCAGTCCCCGGGGGGAGGGGCAGCCACCGTGCAGTCAGTGCCGGTTCCCAGACCCTGGCCTCCCCCCTGGGCTGGTGAAATCTCCGGAGGGGCCGCGTAGCAGGCCCCAGATTGGGCTGAGCTTGTCCCTGCCTGCTGGGTGAGCGCGAGCATGCTTGCCCCAAACCGCCACCCCGGCCGGGTGGGCCTCCAGCTTGGGGGTCAGTTGGACTTTCCCGGGCCACCCAGGCCTGAGGGAGGCAGCCGCTTCCGCTCCGCTGGGGGCAGGATTGTGTCCAGATTTAGGGCTCCAGCAAGCAGATGTCCCTGATTCCCTGCCCAGTTTTGTGCTAAGTGGGCAGGGACCTATGGGAGGCTCGTCTAGGCCCACAGTCTCCCAGACACATCCCGGGGGACGCAGTTCTCAGAAAGGCCAGGCCCCAGGGACCCAGCAAGCTGGGCTGCCGTTTTGGGAGACGAGAGACACGGCCTTCTCACGGGCTGTGATGCAGTGGCAGGGGAGACCCAGCTCCCCGTCGGCACCGTCTGAGGCGGACCACACCAAAGGGACAGGAGGACGTGGAAAATGTGTGTGTGAATCAGTCAGACCCCAGGAGGTGAGAGGCTGTGTGGGGCTGACAGACCTCCCATCCAAGCGTTTCAAGCTCGGCTGCCAAGAATCAGGAAATAGTTACCAGAAGAGCAGCATTCGTGTGGCCTGGGCCAGCTCCGGCCACAACAGGAGGGGGCCCCGGGGGAGGGCAGACGGTGACCAAGTTCCAGTCTGTTTTTTCCTTCCGTCACAATGTCACCATTCTAGGTGATGCCACAGTGAACAGGACAGACGAGGTCCCCAGAGCTGTCACGTCCACGTGGGAGAGGGGCAGTGCACAAGTAAATTAGCGTGGTTCTTTCAGGTGGTAGCAGTGGTTACAGACGGTAAGCTGGGGTCAGGAGGCGGTTGACAGGAGAGAGGGCAGCTTTTAGGGAGCAGGCTCTGAAGGCTTCTCAGAGGAGGGATCCTTTGGGCTCCGACCTCAGCGATAAGAAGGAACTGGTCAGGCAGAGCTGGAGGGAGAGTCTCCCAGGCAGAGGACACAGTGAGTGCAAAGGCCCTGAGGCAGGAACAAGTGTGGCATCTTGCAGGAGGAGAAGGTGGGGATTAGGGAGGTAGGTGAGGTGGGCAGCGGGTAGATCGCCCAGCCTTGTGCCGTGGACCACTGATTTTATTCCAAGGGGCGGGACAGGATCGACCGACAGTTAAACAGAGCCTTAGCTGCCTCAAGCAGCCATCTCCTTGCAGGCAGAACAGATGTCACGGGCGAGGGTGCTGAACGTTGCTCAGGTTCTGGGGACACATCTGTGTGCAGTGGAGCGCTGGTGAGTGTCTAACAGCCAGCTTTTGGGGGGCAGAGCCCCGACTGCAGCGCGTGCCGATTACCATGGTGTAAATGCTCCCATCATGCTGATTCCAAGCTACCCGCTGAACGTGGAATTGGGAAGGGGGCATGCATAGCGCCTCGGGGGACGGGACCATACCCTACTTCTGCCGTGTGGATGCAGTGGCATGTGGGAGCACAAATAACAGCCAAATGGAGTCAAGTAATTGGGAAGGGATGCATTTTAAGTACTTAACTACCATTGTTTTTATGATAATTTCTTTAATTGTAAAGTTGTGCATTTCCATTTTTAATAATGGCTGTTGTTAACAACTAACCTGCAAGATTCCAGGAAGCTGAAGTCTGCACCTGTGAGCTGGTACAGGCTGGCCCAACACACCTATATCTGTGTGTCTTATAAAGGACGCCCTTCACGGGCCAAGGTGGCATCCCCTGCCTGCCTTTTTCTTCCAGGAAGACACGTGAACTGGATCAGAATGGTGGGGGCTGAATGTCAGGGAGGGGCTGCCAGCAACAGAAAACTCTTGTGTCTTGGTCCTGACCCCTGACCCCCCCCCCACTCCTCCCACCAACCTTGGGCTCCTGCGATCTCCCTTCCCCCCCTGCCAAGAGATGGGGTGTCTCGAGGGCAGACCCCTCCTGGATTTGCTCACTGGAGGCACTTGGCACATAGTACATGCTCAGCAGAATGTTTGTTGAATGAACGAGTGAGATTGTGCCTCAGTCGGTGTTGCTGGGTGTCGGGAAGGTCTCATCAGGCATTTAGAAGACCCGTCGTCATCTGAGCACTAAACCTCACCAGCTCCTCCCTGGATGGTTGGTACCACCTTTTCACTGGACTCTCTCCTCTCATTCCTGGAACCAGTGGCCACCCCTTGACCCGCTGCCGCATCGCCCTAAAACACGGCGTGGAACACATCAATCCTGCCCACCCTCCACCTTCTGAAAAAAGCCCTCAGTGGCTGTCCACAGCTGTCAGGGCACCTCCCGTATTTCTGAGCACGGGCGTTAAAGCCAGTCAAGCTCTGCAGCTAAGTCCAGTATGTCATTATGTAAGGACCGTGGGTGATTTCACGTCAGCATGCTTTTGCCTGAAGCTGTCCCCTCCCTGAAACATCCCCTCTCATCCTTCTCTGCCAACAGCCTTTGGAGATTCAGCCCGGAGGCCTCCTACCTCATCCCCGCTGGTCAGGACGAATCACTGTCACACCTGCCATGTGCTGGGCCTTTTTAAAGTTTTCTTGTCCCTGTAGCCTCCATTTGTCCTGTCCTAGCTCCGGAAGGTTGGGGACTGTATTTTCTGTGAGCGTGCTTGTGGAGGGAATGAACAGTTTGGCTAAAACGGGGGTGAAGAGGGGCCTGTGATTCCCCAGGGTGAGAGACAGAGCACCTGCCTGTGGGATCTTGCTAGGAAATGCTGTGTGACCTTTGGTGGGTTAACCTCTCTGTGTCTTTGTACGCTCTTCTACAAAACCGAGATAATGCCAGCGTTGTTGGGAGGATTTTATTAACTGCAGGTATCAGATGAGGAGGAGAAAAGCCTCATCACATGTTCGTTGTGCTTCATCAGCATTTGTTGTTTTTATTCATATCATTTTCTGCGCAGCTCCCAGCCAGTCTGAGGCTTCAGCACAGTGCACGCTCAGTTTGTCCAGCACTCAGCGCTCCGGAAGTAGGGGTCCCTCGGGGATTTTGAACTGATGGCTCTGGCTAACCATAGATCCGGGCAGGTTTTCCTCAGAGCTGTGCTGTGGTTTGGGAGGGACGTTCACGACCAAGCACTGGGCACGAAGCCCATTGTCGGCATGGCCGATGGCATGTCTGGAAAGCAAAGGTGAACCTCATCCTGAGCTCCGGAATCATTTGAGACGGTGGAGTCTGGCTTCTGGTTATTCTCCCGTGTCCACAGGCATCCCCTGCTGCCAGCGGCAAGGGTCCTGGACGTGTTCTGTGAAACAGGCACCCCCGGAAGCCTTGCTCCTCACGCTGTCGTCCGGCAACCAACGGTATCTGGCATCCCTGGGGGCTACCTAGAAATAGAGGGTCTCAGGCCTGCCCCAGACCCACGGAGTGGGAATCTGCATTTCCCCAGTATCCCCAGGTGGTTCGTGTGTGCACTTCAGTTTGAACAGTGCTAGTCGGTAGCAGAGGTGGGCACGCTATGGCCTGCAGGCCAAATCTGGCCCCCCACCTGTGTTTGTAAACAGTTTTGTTGGCATGTAGCCATGCTCACTTGTTTACACTTTGGCGGTTTGCAGGCTACAAACGGCAGAGTCAGTTGTTGCAGAAGAGACCGATGGACCGATGGCCCTAAAGTGTTTACCATCTGGCTCTTACAGAAAGTTGGCTGGCTCCTTGTCATATGCTCTGGTCGTCAAACCTGGCTGCCCATTCCAATAACCTGGGAACTTAAACATGCTGATGCTGGGCTCTCGCCCTGAGATTCTGATGCGACTGGTGTGGGTGGGTCCTGGGCGTCGGGACTTCCCAGAGCTCCTCAGGCGATCTGTGTGTGCAGTTGTGAGAACAGTGGCTTTAAATTGCCCATGAAACCCAGCAAGTGCCGTTCTGCGATCCGCGACGGGCCTGAGATCAGCAGCGGAGCCCTAGCACGTGTGAATTGTGCCTGAGTTAGCTGTCGCTGTATCTGCTGTTCTCTGACGTCGAAGGCTTTCGGGGACAGAGGTGGCTGACCGGGGCCTGGCAGTTGGACCTCCCTCTCGCGCCGTCAATCTCCCAGAGTGAGAGGGGCATCCCCGTGACAGCCGCTCACTTCCTGTGCCCCCCAGGAGGCAAGGCAGGTGGTCACCATTGTGCCTGACGGTCCCTCCCAGTGGAAACCACGTTTAAGACCAGGACTGACCTGGGGTTTCTCCCTTTCATCCTTTTCCACTCGCATCACTCAGCTCGGGGCACACGGACACCTCTCCAGAGGGAGGTGGAGTTCAGGGCCCAGGAAACCGGGAGCCCGTCCATGGGGTTCTGTGCCACGGCTCCAGGGTGGCTCTGAAGTCACCGCACCCACTTTTCCCAGAGGGTGGGGTGTGGGAGTCGCCTGCCCCCGCCCTGGAGTGTCAGGGAGAAGGTCACGGGGTCTGACACTGGGATCTCGCACCTGGGTGGGACACGACGGGAATAATGACCAGGTTCTAGTGCTGACTAGGACTTTGGACCCTTCTCACGAGACTGGGTTGGGGCAGGCGGGGTGGGGAGAGGGGTGGAGAGGGCAGGAGGGAGAGAGGCCTGGGTGTAACCAGGGTCAACTCAGGCTCTGGGTTTGAATCCTGGCGTTGCCGTTTCCCAGCTTTGGCAGTGCCTCAGTTTCCTCTTCTGTAAAATGGGAGCAAGATGGGGGTTGGTAAAGGAGATGAGGAAGTACATAAAACATGTGCCCGGCACGTGGCACTTGGAGCTCTTTTTATTATTAATGCTGTGAAGTGGATGATTATTCAGGGGAGGGGGTCATTATGGGCTGGCCCAGGCCCAGATCGGGACTCTAGGAATCTTGCAAGGGGGACAGGGTAGGCTAGGCAGAAAGGGGCAGGGATGCCCACAGCACCCCCATCTGAGGCCCAAGATGCTGACCAGGGTGTGGAGTTGGGTGAGACTCTCAGTGGGGCTTTGGGGACGACAAGATAACGCCCGCTCCCCACTCTGAGACCCCCTTTTCCCTCACTCTTGAGGCAGTGCAGCTTTGCCAGTCTGAACCTCAGTTTCTTCCTCTGCAGAATGGGAGCAGTGATCACTGCCCTTTTCCGCCTGAGGCAGGCTAAGGGCAGTAAGTGCGATAGTACTGATATTTGCAAGGCGCTCGGCGTGCCGCGGGGACGGAGCAGTCCCCCTGGACGAACCCCAGGTCACTGTTACTGCTGGTTTTTTCATCTTTGCCTTTATCCTCAGGACTGCAGAGGGGCTGGGAGCAGCTGGTCAATAGACTGTGCACAGCGCAGTGTCGGGCGTGTAGGAAGCTCTTGGGAAATGCTGGCATCTTCCGCAGTGGGGCTTTTTGAGGATTTGGAGGGGGACGGCGGCAGGAAGGCCCTGGGCAGGAGGGCGCAGGTGCAGACTCGCTGGGCAGCAGCCCTGGTCAGCCATGCTGGTCGTGCCGGGGGCAGACAGTGGCCTGCTTGGCGGCCCAAGGATGAGATTCCAGGGGGCCTAGAGACCCCACCAGCCTGGACCCAGGGGACAATAACAGCTGCTCCAGGAGAGAAGCCTGGAGTCGGCTGCTGGGAGGGACAGCAGGTAAAGCTTTGGAGTGAGGCTGCAGCCCAGCTGGGCGTTCTTGGCACCAACGGTGGTCTTAGGAGACGTCACGCTCCCTGCCGTTGGAAAGCCCCGGCCCTGCCCTTTCTGGCCCTGGGCGTCAGGTTCCTGGGTGTGCAGAAGCCGGGCATGTCTCACTGGTGGCCACAGCAGCCATGCCGAGCAGCCCCCTGGGAGGGGGAACCCTCCTCAGTCGGCCTTGCCATCTCCCCCGGCTCTGGGTCCTGGTCCCTGGCCCCCCTCGTCTACTCCGCCCCAGCTACCATCTGCGGGGGCAGCTCCAGCAGAGGCTCCATGTGCCAGGGGTGAGAGGCGGCCACAGCTCCCCGGCTGTTCCAAGTTTAGTGTTTCAGGGTTTGGGGCGGTGGTGAGGGACAGGCTAGTTCAAGGATACTGGGCCACCCGTCGAGAATTGACAGCAGCATAGCAGGGGGTAGAGGGAGGCTGTTCCCCGCCTCCAGCCCCTCCTCTTACAGAATAGAGAGAAGGGGGCAGACCTGAGCCCGGAGGTTCCGGGGTGGACACTGCTGCAGCCTCGGGAAGCCCACGGTTCCCCGTGAATGTGCAGGCCCCCGCTGTGTGCCCCGGCGTCCACAGAATGCCTGTAGCCGGCCCCTATGTTCAGCCGCATCGTGAGCCATAAATTAAAGCTACAGAGAGGGGCAGGGGGGTATTGGTGGTGGTGAGGTCACAGGCCAGGGCAGCCTGTGCCAGGGACTGGCTTGCGTTCCTGGTGTGGAGGAAAGATGGGGAGAAAGGGAACCGGGAACCCTCGAACCCCACCCTTACTTTCCCCGTGGGCTTCGGCTTCTTTCTCCTTGGTTGGAGAATTGGTGTGACCACACCCCTCAGTACACACTGAAAGGCTTTGCGGCGTGTTTGTTTTCATTTCACTTGGCTCATCTTTTCCAAGGGATGGAAAGATGGTCTGGTTTGGCAGCTGCCCGCAAGGAGGACTTCGGGGTGGCCAAGAGAATCAGCGTGTGCCTTAAGAGAAATCAGGCTGGACAGAAAGGGTGACGGTGTGGGGAGGAGCTCCCA
Source organism: Lipotes vexillifer (assembly GCF_000442215.2). Lineage (NCBI taxonomy): Eukaryota > Metazoa > Chordata > Mammalia > Artiodactyla > Lipotidae > Lipotes > Lipotes vexillifer. Next base: position 966,964 of record NW_006774065.1, read on the forward strand.
GTTCCCCCCTGTCTGGGTGAGGGCAGTGTCAGCAGCCTGGTGCCAGCACCTGTCCCGCCCACTTGGGAAGGAGATGAAAGGAACAGGCCTGCGGGGTGGGGGAGGATGGCTGGTTTTGCTGTGAGCCCCTTTGATCTCTCCTGTCCAGTGGGGCCTAGTCTTTTCCCCTCTGAGGGCTGACTGACGTGAGAGGAAGACCAGGCCCACGGCAGCAAAAGTGGACCCTCATCATAGCGGCAACCATCCTCACACGGGCCCCCGGGGACCTGGGGACAACACTTCCATCTGCCCATTTTACAGACGTGGAGACTGAGGCTTAGAGAGATGGCCTGAGCTTTGTCAGGGGCAGGCAGGCTGGGGCGTCAGGGTGTGACCCAGGTTTCCCCATGTTCACTGTGCTCTTGCCTGAAGCTGACCAGGGCCCCCTCCCTCCTGCCTTGGGGGCTTCCGCCCCACGTAAATACTGGTGCCAGATGCCAGCTCTGTAAGGGGTCTCTCATTTCAGCTTCCCCGCCCCTGGCTGAGGGGTCGGCACGATTTCAGGGGGAAGGATCAGAGCACAGAGAGGTCAAGACCCTCACCCAAGGTCACACAGTCACCAAGTGAAAGAGGCCAGGCGTCTGACACTAGCACTTTCTATACCTCACCCTGTGACTCCTGCCTCCCCGCCAGTGCCCGGGAGTTTCTGCCCAGCTCACACCACGGGAGGGTGCTGGGCTCCCAGCCCCGCTCCCCCGCCAAGCTCGCCTGGCCCAGGTGCAGAGGCTCACCTGTCTCACTGTTTTCCCCTCCCCACCCGCCCCCGCCCTCCCCTGGGGCCTGGCAGCAGCAGCAGCAGCAGCAGCAGCAGCAGCAGCAGCAGCAGCAGCAGCAGCAGCAGCAGCAGCAGCAGCAGCAGCAGCAGCAGCAGCAGCAGCAGCAACAGCAGCAGCAGCAGCAGCAGATGCCCCGCAGCGGCCAGGAGGAGGACAAGGACAAGGAGGCCGAGAAGGAGGCCGAGAAGCCAGACGTGGAGCAGCAGCAGCAGCAGCAGCAGCAGCAGCAGCAGCAGCAGCAGCAGCAACAGCAGCAGCAGCAGCAGCAGATGCCCCGCAGCGGCCAGGAGGAGGACAAGGACAAGGAGGCCGAGAAGGAGGCCGAGAAGCCAGACGTGGAGGACGGCAAGGAGGAGCTGATCAAGTAAGGCTGGCGGCCGCCCGGCAGGGGCCCGGCCGCGACCCCCGGGTGGGGGGCATGAACGGGGCCGTCCCGGAAGGGTGTGCGCGGAGGTGGCATCTACAGATCGCCTGCCTCGAAGGGAGGCGCTTTCTGCTCCGCCTGTGCCCGGCAGCCCCCCTTCCGGAAGCCGGCTCTTATCCCGCCCGCCCGCCCTTTCTCGAAGCCTCTGGAGACCTCAGAGACTGAGAGCTCACTTGAGCTCCACTCCTGAGCGAACAAATCCAGGCAGTGACTCTGGAACTCTTTGCCTCCTCCCTCCTCGGCCGAGTCTCCTGAGATGCTGGGGGCGGGAGGGGGGCTCAGAGGCGCTCGCTGGGCTGCTCACCGAGGGAAGGACTGTGTTTGCAGGCAGGCGGCGGCCCTCACCTTTCGAATGATCGCTGTCAGTGTGAGTTCTTGCAGATCAAGGCACAGCCTCGCCTCGGGGTGGGGGGGCCCCTCACTGGCAGCCTCCCGTGCCTGCCAGGGGCGGGAGCACAGCCAGCTGGAGATTCACTCCAAGGAAGGGGGGGCAGTGGGCACGGCTTAGCGCGAGGTACCTGGAGTGGGCTCAGGAATGTGGCTTCTGAGAGCATCTGGCTTCGTTACCCCTTGTCTCCCAGACGCTCCTGCAAGGCCCTTCAGGAAGATGAATGGAAGGCGGAGGTGATGAATCTGGGCAGCCCCGCAGTAAAGTCTCCTGAGTCGGCTTCTGAGAAAGTCCCAGCCCCAGTTAATGAGGTCACATGCTCCTCACACGCCTGGCTCGGCCTGCATAAGACCGGCAGGAAACTTTCCTCTTGCGTTTTCTGCAGGACACAGTGGTCCGTGATAGTACGGAAGGCAAAATCAGTGTCGTTTACAGGGCCCCTTGGGGGAACGTCTCCTCTTTGGGGAGTTAAAGTGGCCTGAAGATTGTACCAGCCTGCACCCCCATGCCGTTAATCCAGTAATCTTGTAGACAGAGAGCAGAGAGCATCTCTGTTTGGTGTATAAAATGGTCTTGCAGGTAGCCACCAGCCCACACCCCTACTTGGTTAATAAAATAGCCAGTCGGTTAACTCCCAGCCCACATCCCTGTTAGGAGAATAAAGCAGACAACAGCTACCAGTTCACACCTCCCTTTTCATAAATAAGATGGCATTGCAGACGGCTGCCAGGCGTACTCCCTCGTCTGGTGAATAAAGGAGCCTTGCAGATTGCTACCAGCCAGCCCTCACCCCAAGCTTTCCCCCTCTTTCCTACCCTCTGATTAGTAGAAAATCGCTGGCAGCCAGCACTCATCTTGCTAAGGAAAAGCAGGTCTCTTGAAACTGCCAACTAGGTTCCCGACTCCGGTGAAACCATCCCTGTCTCCCCTCCCTGGCCTTTAGGGAGAAGACGGATGACACCTCTGGGGAAGACAACGATGAGAAGGAGGCGGTGGCCTCCAAAGGCCGCAAAACCGCCAACAGCCAGGGAAGACGCAAAGGCCGCATCACCCGCTCGATGGCCAATGAGGCCAACAGCGAGGAGGCCATCACCCCGCAGCAGAGCGCCGAGCTGGGTGAGTCTCGGGCTGGAGAAGGGGTGCCGCAAGCACAGCAGGCTCAGAATCCCAGCATTAGCTGCACACTCGCTGTGTGACCTGGGGCGAGTTCCTTAACCTCTCTGTCCCTCAGTGGCCTCATCGGCACTGTGGTTGCCCGTAATGCCTGTAACCCGCGGGGTGAGCGTTTTAGTGACTTTGTGTGTAGGAAGGGCCTAGAACAGTGCCTGGGGCATGGGAAAGGCTCACTGGCTGTCAGCCGTGATTATTCCAGAGCTAGAGAGTTCACATAAAATTCCAGATCACCAATTTGGTTTTGTTTTTCACTCAGAAGATCTGGCCTTGGGACTTCCCTGGTGGTCCAGTGGTTAGGACTCTTCTCTTTCAGTGCCCAGGGCCTGGGTTCAATCCCTGGTCGGGGAACTAAGATCCCGCAAGTCGCCAAAAAACCACCCCTTTTTGCGGGATCTTAGTTCCCTGACCAGGGATCGAACCCACGCCCCCTGCAGTGGAAGTGTGGAGTCTTAACCGCTGGACCGCCAGGGAAGTCCCTGTACCTTCATTTCTGTGGGCCTCAGTTTCTCCTTCTGCTCAGCGGGTGCCCACCTCCAGGTGCTCTGAGCCTCACGCCCTACCCCAAGGCGGGGGAAACAAGAGAGAAGAATTGAGTAGTAGTTCCCAAGTTTGGCCACAGGGGGGCAGCCGGTGTGTGCTCGCTGTCTGTAGCGTTTTGGCCGTTTGGGGCCTGCCCTCCGGCGTGTGCGGGAACCTTGACCTGTGGCCTGAGCGTTCAGGCTGAGGCCCCAGCCACCTGGATGTCTTCCCGGGGTGGGAGTTGATGGAGGTGGTGTTCCCTGTCTCACAGACGCCCGCCTCGTCCACACCCAGGGTTTGTGCCAGGCACCTCTTCCTTCTCCCTGTGGGAGGTCATTGGTACCCATTTCATACATGGGCTGTTTGAACCTTAGAGAAGGGATGTTGCCTCTGTAAAGTCCCGGTCAGTTGGGGTTCGGAGCCAGCCCGCTGGCCACAAACCCCGTGCAGCTCCTGTGGGCTGGTGCCAGAGTGCCTGGAGACCCAGGGCAGGAGGGTTCCCTTCAGGAGGGGAGGCACTGGCGCACCTGACTTCCGGGGAAGCTCTTCTGGACTCCAGGCTGACGTTGGGGCCTGATGGCGGAGTGGAAAACACAACCCCAGGCCCTCTGATGGGCACCTCCCACCCCAGGCTCCACTTCCACAGCCTGCCTCTGGGGGTGCCATGGGAGGAAAGGGGAAAGCTGGCCATGGCAGCAGGGAGCGGGGAGGCTGCCCGAACTTTCCTCTGACGGTCAGCGGCCTTTACCAAGTGCATACTCTGTGCCTAGCGCGGTTCCAGGCACTGAGTCCGTGAAGCTGACGTCCCTCACGCTCGCCGCCCTCGCGACATCTTAAGCGACTTTCAGGGAAGAGCGAGGGCTCACGTGTAGGGGAACTTGGAGGAGAGGCTCAGAAACAGCCACAGCAGACACTCGGCTAACTGCCCCGACTCCAAGGCAGCTGCGCTCCTTCTCCGTAACACGAGCAGCCCCATCCTCGTACCGCATGAGTCAGGGGAGAATATAGTAATCACCCTGTAAAGCAGGGCCCTCCCGCAGGGGACAGGTGGCCATGTCTGGAACCGTTTTTGATTGTCCCCGTTGGAGTGGGGGATCCTGGCACCTAGCGGGTAGAGGCCAGGGATGCTGCTCCACACCTGCAATGCCCAGGGCAGCCCCCACGACAGAGGGGCACCCGGCCCCGGTGGGTCCACGCTCAGATGAGGTCCCTGCGCGTCACGTCCCTCCTCCTCTCTCCCCGCCTTCACGTGGTCACCATGCTCCCAGCCGAGTGCATACAGAGGCAGCTCAGTGTCCAGGCCCTGGATCGCCTCAGTGTTCCCCTCTGTAAAACAGGTGCCTGCACACCCTCCACCCAGCAGGCGCCCCGAGTAGCCAGAGGCAGAGACAGTGCCCCGCACCAGGCTGCTGCCAACACACTGTGTCTTCCTTTCCAGCTTCCATGGAGATGAACGAGAGTTCTCGCTGGACCGAAGAAGAGATGGAAACAGCCAAGAAAGGTGAGGGGTTTCTGGCTGCTCTCATCGCCCTCGATGGGCATCCGGGTCCTGCAGCTCGTGTGGTGGGGAGGAGGTTGACCTGTGCCCTTCAGCGGGGCTGTGGTGTGGTCTGCAGGGGGCACGCTCCGCTTCTGGGTGTTCTCAGATTGGCCACGTCTCCTCGGAGCCTCAGTTTTGTCCTCCAGAGAACGGGTCTATGTGGCCATGTTGTCGGGGTACGGCTTCCGTGGCCACTGGGGCCAGCACGTCATGGCCTTGCAGACTGAGTGGCGGCCGAGCACCTGGGTGCCTTGGGAGGTGCAGAGCCTGCTGGTGGCCACCGCGGCGGGGTCACGGGGTCAAGCTGTTCCCCTTCGCTGCGCCGTCTCCCTGCGCTGTGGTGGTGACCCCGCGTTCTCTGTAGAAGCCACCAGCACATTCATTGTTCATTGGAGCCAGAATGGCTGGGCCCTTGACTTCCTGGCTCAGCGACCAGTCTCTGGGTCTCAGTTTCCCCATCTGTGAAAAGAGAGGGGCATCCGGGCTGGCCAAGAGAAGCCAGAGATGACAGGCACCGAGGGTCCCAAGCATGGCCCGGCACTGTCGGGGCTACGTCGGTGTCGATCCCCCGGCCCCCATCTCTGGGAGATGCTCTAGCTGCCCCTCCCTCTCCTGTGCCCAGTGCAGGGGCCATCAGACTAGCTCAGCGCCGGCAGGAAGGCCAAGGCTGAGGTGGCCTCTGAGCCCCATTTTGCCTGCTTGCTCTCATTCATCTTGACCCCAGCCCTGAGAGGTGAGTCTTGTTTCCGGCCGTTTTGTGGACGAGGGAGTGAGGGGCAGAGGCCGAGGATGGCCCGGTCCTGGAGCTGGTGACCTGGGCCTCCCAGCTCTTGTCCCCAAGGTCCTGCTGAGGCCCCACTGCTGACGTGCAGCTTCTTTGTGCCCAGAGCTCCAGGTCATGACTCAGGGAGGGAGCAAATGGCCTTTCTAATGAAGGACCCAGGTGCACAGGGACAGTTGTGTGCGAGGACAGCTGGGCCCGGAGGCTGAGACCTTGGACCATGGGCTGCCTGCCCTGCCCACCCCCTCCCCTCCCCCTGCCCCAGGAGAGGGTGCCTGGGGGCCTGAGCGTCTGGTCCTGGTGTTTCAGAAACTGACCAGGAGCAGCCCCAGACCTGATCAGGCCCCCTACCGGGGACCGGGCCCCTCCCCTCAGGGCTCCTGTCCGGGCACACTGTCCCTCGGAGGCTCCAGACCTCCTTCCTCCAAGCTCCCAGCCCTCTGGTGAGGCTGGCCTGGAGGAAGGGCCGGGCTGGACCCTCAGCCTCATTCAGAAGAGGAGGAGCTGCCTTGGTTCCTCTCGCAGGTGAGGCCCTATTTTCAGCGTCTCAGGAGCACTAACGGGGGCCTGTGCGCATAGTTTCTGGCTGCTGGGGGTCAGTGGGTGCTGTCAGCCCCCCAAGGGGGCCACGCTGTCCTTTTCTTCTGTCTTCTGTGTCTACTCTGTGGGTTTTGGTATGGATTCACCATGGGGTGCAAAAGAGGCTTTATTTGAAAATGTGTGATGTTTTTTCCCCCCTTTAATTTTGGTGAAAGACATATAACGTAAAAATCTCCATTTTAATTATTTTAAAGTGTACAATTCAGTGGCATTAAGTACATTCACAGTGTTGTGCAGCGATCACCACTCTCTAGCCCCAGCACTTTCTGTCACCCCAAACGGAGACCTCGTACCCATTAGCAGTCATTCCCCATTCTCCCCAAGCCCTGCCAACCTCTGGTGGCCACCAGTCTGCTTTCTGTCTCCATGGATTTGCCTGTTTAGGACTTCGGCGTGAATTGAATCATATAACATATGCTCCTTTGTGTCTGGCCTCTCTCAGCATCATGCTGTTGAGGTCCATCCATGTCGTAGCCTGTGTCAGCACCTCATTCCTTTTTATGGCTGAGTTGTATTCCTCCGTGTGGACAGAGGAGTTCTATTTATCCATTCATCCATTGTTTGATGGACACTTGGGTTGTTTCCACCTCTTGGCTATTGTGAATAATGCTGTTGTGAACATTTGTATAGAATTGCATGGTTTTTTTAACCACACGTGAGACCCTGGGATCTCAGCCACCGGCAGTGATGTTGCCCGGGGACCCACCCACCAGGGCCGTGAGGGGCTCCACGTGCATGTCCCAGGGCTGCCAGCCTGTGCTGTGTCTTCTGTCGTCATGGCAGCCCCATCCCCAGCTCCTTCCCAGTTGCCCGGGAACCGGGAGTCGGCTGAGTCAGAGGCTGCCCTCCCTCTTCCTTTGGGAGCCGGCTGGGGATGACTCACCGGGAGTGCGGCTGGGACGGGAGTGCGCCCCACTGTCTCAAGGTTGAATCCTCAGTGGTGGCAGCGAGCTTACCCTGGGTCCTGCCCGCGGAGACGGCAGTGTGCGAGTCCCCCCGGGGACCGTGCACGCCAAGGCCCTGCTCAGTGACATTTGTGATAATGTGATGAGTGCCGGTGTGCTTGTCCGCCGTGAATTATAGCAATCTGGACAATTACCGCTCAGGGTGGCTGCTAATGGCTGCATGTTCCAGGCGGCGGGAGGGATTCGGGGCCAGGAGGCAGGTGCTGGCAGCCCCCCGGACTCCTTCTCCACAGTGGGCGGGGGTGGAGAGACTAGGAATGTTCCAGTGCCCCCGGCCCTCAGAAACCCAGGAAGGTGCCCAAAACCCAGCTGTGCCCGAGACAGATTGTACCCACCCATCCTCCTACCCATTTACATCGACCCAGTGCCTCACCCTGTGCAGGACAGGGGTACCCAGAGATGAGCCAGCCCTGGTCCCTCCCTCAGGGAGCTCAGGAAGTGAGCAGCCAGGTGTCCCCAGGGCCTTGGGACCACTGAGCGTGCCCTAGGCATCCCAGGAGACTTCCAGGAGCCAGGCCTAGAAGGATGAGCTGCAGAGGGTCCCCCGTCCCCAGAGAGAAACTGGACCTCAGCCTCCGGACCTTTTAGCTCTGTGACCTTGGGCAAGCTAGTCAACCTCTCTGTGCCTCAGTTTCCTCATCTGTACAATGGGAATTAGAGTATCACCCACTGTATGAGTTTCCTGGGGCTGCCGTAACAAAGTACAAACTTAGTGGCTTAAAAACAACAGAAATGTATTCTCTCCCAGTTCTGGAGACCGTGAGTCCGAAATCAAGGTGTGGGCAGGGCTGGGTTCCCTCTGAGGGCTCCAGGGGAGGGTCCTGCCTCTCCTCCTCCAGCCTCTGCTGTTGCTGGCAATCCTCGGCGCTCCTTGGCTTCTAGACATTCCAATCCCTGCCTGCATCGTACATGGCTGTCTTCCCTCTGTGTGTCTCTGTCCAAATTTTCCTCTTCTTATAAGGACCCACCCTAATCTAGCATGACCTCATCTTAACTCGATCACGTCTATAAAGACTTTTTTTCCAAATAAGGTCACATTCACAGGTTACAGGTGGGTGGACATGAAATTTGGCGGCGGGTGGGGAACACTGTTTAATCCAGGACAACCACCTTTGTGGGGTTTTGGTGAAAGGAAACAGAAGCGCTTACAGGGGTGGTGACTTAGACACACTGAGTTTCCTGTCGCTGTTTGTAATGATAACCAACTCCTCAGCCTTGTTACCCTGGCCCGTCCCTGTCGTGGCCTCATTTTCCCTCGTCCTCCAAAATGAGGCTGGGATGCCATCACCGAGGGGCATTATAAGAGTGGCATGAGCCATATTCGTGCAGTCCTTGGCATACAGTATGTGCTCAGAAGTGGCAGGCCTGCAGTTCAGCACACAGACTATGGAGCCTTTCTTCCTGGGTTTGAGTCCCAGCTCTGTCCCTTGTTGGGTGTGTGATGCTGAACAGTGCCTGCGCTTCCCGGGGCCGCAGGGAAGGGGGCTGGAGGTGAGCGGCCTGCTGAGCAAGCGTAGAATGACATTTGGAGGTGGTTTCACAGCGCTGGGGAAGGGCCCTTGGGCTGACACCCTAAGCACGAAATAACATTAAGTAACGCTATCAAGTACTTGTCGGTACGCCTGGGTACCAGGTGCAGCTAAAGGCGTTATGTATATCAAGTCACTTCATCCCCACTAACCTTATGAGGCAGATGCTATTACTAGTTTCTTTATCCAGATGACGAAATTGAGACCGAGAGAGGTTAAGTGAGCTGCCCAAGGTCACACAGCTGTTAATTGGTGGAGCTGGGATTTGAACTCATGCACTCTAGTTACAGAATGGGAATGGGGCTGGTGTGAGGTTTGGATGAGTGAGTCCGTGGGCCTGGCTACTATTAATCAGATAACGAGAGAGGGAAGGGCCTCCCAGCAAAGGAATAGCATGTGCAAAGGCCCTGTGGCAAGGGCAGCGTGGTCAAGAAAGAAGCTATTAAAACCCAGAGAACGAGAGGAAGAGAGGCAAGGAATGGAGAGGCCGTCGGGAGGGCCACCCCTCACCCCCTGGCCTTACCAGCTGTGGGATAGCGTTTGGCCGTTACTCTGAGAGCATGGGGAAGACCATTGCATGGGGAGGAGTGGGACAGGGGACAGGATGGCTGCAGGGTTCCAGGTTGGCAGGTGGGCACCTGCTCCTTCCTTTGTGCTTGGAGTCAGGGCTGCCTGTCCTGGGGCTCATACCAAGTGAGGACTGAGCATGTGCAGGGCAGCCTCAGGGAGCTGGCTGCCTGCCCTTGGGCCCAGCGCCATGCTGGGCAGGCACTAGGCTGGGACGTGAGGCTCTAGTTCCCCTGGGAAAGGTCGGCCTGGCCTGGCTTGCAATCTCGACCCAGCTGTGTGGGAGGCCCAGGGCTCTGCTGGCAGCCCCTACTGGTCTCCAGCCCCCTTCTCTGGTGGACAGGGCACCAGCTGTGGAGGGGGCAGGGAAGCCCCCCGGGCACACCATTCCAGACCAGAAATAGGCACTGGCCCAGCTCCTGGCCACCAGCCCCTCCCTAGCCTCGAGTGGCCTGCCTGATGAGGAGGGAGAAGGCAAGGTGTGCAGCCCCAGAGTAGGGTGCTGCAGGGACCAGGATCTGGTGGCCCCATGCAAGGCCTGTCGGGCCGGATGGAGCCCAGGTGGACCCCGCACTCTCCCCCAGTAACTTCAGGCTGTCTCTGCCTGCAGGACTCACCCCCTTTCATGGGGACCGAGGGAGAAACCACTAATTGCTTTGCACCTCCAAAATGCTTGTTGTGCACACTGGCTGGTTTAATTAGTTTTTACGGATGAAGAGTCTGAGGCTTGGGGAGGGGAGGTGTGAGTCCCCAGCCTTGGAACTTGGAAATGTGGGGCCTACCATCCACGTGTCTATCATCAAAGCCTCATGCCGTCCTCACTGCAGGGACCAAGGGAGAGCGATGGCCTCTGTGCTTGGACAGCTGTGCCCCTGCCCACCGGCGCTCACGACAGGCAGCGTGGCACTGTGGTTAGCGCACAGGGCTGGCGGCTGATGCACCAGGGGTGCTGGGTCACTTCTGAGTACAGGCATCAGGGAGGGCCCAGCAGGAGACGGGGCCAGCGCCTGGAGGGGGGACTGAGGACAGTTGGTGTACAGGAGCAGGGCGGCCTTAAAGGTTGTCAGAAAGGACCCTGCAGCATCCCAGGGCTGGCATCAGTGGGGAGCTGTCGCCGCCTCCGGCTGCAGAGAGACTGCTGAGCTTTGTCTTGGGTGCACTCTCCCCTGACCTGGAGGCTTCTGACGTGTGGGAAACAGGCCACTGTGATGGCTCAGAAGGAGGAGAGAGTCGGGGTTTCTGCATGAACGTGGGGGACAGCCAGACACCAGGGCAAGCTCCAGGCCACTCTCTTGTTCCTTGTCAGCAGCCTGGAAGGTAAAGTCAAGCATCTCCCAGCCCACCTGCACTCCCAGGGGCAAAATCCACACGTGGGCGTTCCAGCTGGTGCTTCTTTCCTCAGGGCAAGAGCCCCCTGGCGGGTTACACAGCAGTGATGATGTCTGTTACCACGTGGTGGCTGCTGGCTGGTTCCAGCATTTTGCACGAATGATATTACTTAATCCTCCCAAGGGACCCTCAAGGCGAGTTCTCCATATTTGCGAACGCACATGTGCGTGCACACACGCACACGCACATGCACACACATGTGCACACATATGCACAATCATGCACACACATATGCGCACATGCACATGCACACACACGTGCGCGCACACACGCGCGCGCCTTCTGCTTCACAGATGGGAAAACTGAGGCCCAAGGGGGGCAGTGAGCTGGGGCTCGCCCAGCAAATAACATAGAGCTGCTTGGCCCTGGGAGCAAACCACTTGGCTGTGCTCTATGGGAAAACTTGACATTGAACACATAACATGGCATTTTTCCCAAAGTGGTAGGGTGTCGGGTCGCACACAGGTGATTTTTTTTTTTTCATCTTAATAGGTGATCATATATTGGGAGATCATTGGCTTTGATCATGTATTGGGAGATCACATCGTCACTGTGATTTGCAGACGTAATAGCTGAAGCTGAGGCTTATGTAGGCACCGAGACTTATTTTGAAAAGGGTAGACGGAAAGAAAAGTTAACTTGGACTTACTTGGAAGGTAAGTCCAAGTTCAGGTGTGAAGTTGTCTGGCCGAATCCCCTCGGGGACCGGCGGGACTGTCAGAGGTTCAGATACACAGTAGGCTCCTGGCAAGGTCGCCAGCCAAGGGCTGGGTCCAAGTCAAACCCACCCAGGGCTTGGAGTTTCCAAAATAAGGAAGTGGCATGACTCAGAACTAAGTCTGCTGGATTTTCCCCCCCTCCTTTGACAGTGTTTTAAGGCAGAAAATCTTGTTTTGCAAACTGGAGTTTCTCTTGGAAAGTGGCATTTGGCGGGAGGGCTGTGGGTATGTCCCTCTTGTAGGCGGCCTGTGCTTATTCATGAAGGGAACAGGAAACTTCAGGACTGGCTGGGGTAATGGGGAGCGAGTGTTTCGGGGGGGG
>NW_006774065.1:978821-988563 GCF_000442215.2 Lipotes vexillifer
GAGGGGGTGGCGGACGCTGGTTTCCCGAGGGAGCAGCTGTGACATTCCCAGGATGCAGATGGATGACATGTGGGGACTGCAGGTGCTAGAAAGACTCCTCCTGCCCCCAGGTTATCAGAACTCGCCCGTGGCGGGGTCGGGGGAGGTTGGCTACTGGTACAGGTTCGAAGACCCCAGAGGTGAGAGCTGCCTACAGCAGGGACCCTGAGCGGGTGGCAGAGTGCGGAGGGACAGAACAGGGACAAGGCCTTTCTGGGGGCCAGTGTACGTGAGCTGAGGAGGGTGAGTCACTGCTCCCGTGAGAACAGTTCGTCCCAGGCCCCCAGACAGTGTATGGGAAGCTCCCCACCGAGCGTAGCCAGGACGGCCAGAGTGGGCTGGCCAAGCCTCCACATGCCACCACGCAGAGAAGCCCCTCTCAGTGGCACCTCTGCGGCCACCCCCTGCCCCTTCACCTCATTCTGCGCTCCAAGTCTGTGACTCAGACCGCCTGGCTTGACTTCCTGTCTTGGTCGATTTCACTTCCTAGTTCCCGCCTCTTGACACTTCAGAGCGAAACTCCTTCCTTAGGAATTAGAAGTGAGGTCAGGGAATCCAGACCACAGGGGACGTTGGCAGAATCTGCCGTCTGGAGCGCCGACACAGTGTGTGGACGTGCCCCTGGTGTGAGAGGCGGGCACTCCCTGACGTCTCTTCTGGGGAGGGGAGGGTCCAGGACCCCCCCGGGGGGATAAACTGCTCAGCTCCCTCCTCTCTTCGGAGCTCCTAATTGGGAGCCTCAGAGAGGCAGCAGAGATGCCTGGGGGGGAATGCCCAGAGGGCTCCCAAACCCAGATACCCACGGTGTCTGGAGTTTTGTCCATTTGCCTGATGCCTCCTGCACGCCTAGCAGTTGTGGGTGCAGAGACACGGCTGTCCACAAGCAGTGGAGCCAAGGAGCTAATTTCAGGGAGTGATAAGTGCTCTGGAGATAACAAAACCCCATGATGGCAGGGTGGCTGGGAGGACGACTGTGGAGAGAGTGGTCAGGGAAGGCTTCTCTTGAGGAGGTATCACTTGAAGCTGAGAACTGAAGGAAGACAGAAGGAGAGCTGTGAAAAAGCCATGCAGGCAGCAGGGACAGTGAGTGCAAATGTCCCGGGGCACATCCAAGGGCTGGGCAGAAAAGGTCCCAGTGGCTGGAGCGAGGGGAGAGGTAGGAAGCAGGCTGGACAGCGGGGCAGGACTGGCTCTGCAGAGCCTCATGCACCACGCTGAGGCCTTTGGATTTTATTCCAAGAGGTTTGGGTGATCATGGGAAGATTTGAAGCAGAGGAGTGACACGACTGGATTGGCATCCTTAAAAGCCGTCTTGGGCCTCCCTTGCAGAGAACGGATCGTGGGACTCCGGCAGGACGTCCCGGATCCCTGATGTGGTTGGGATCTGTTGCCTGCCCTGGCGGGTGTGCCCCAGGGCCCAGGGCGAGGGTTGGGGGCAAAGCAGGGGTATCGGGGTGCTTCAGAGACCTGTGGCCTGTCGTTCCTTGGGTTTCTTGGGCAGGATGGAAAGGCTGAGGGCTGAAGGGACAAGCAGGTCAGTGACCCCGGAGTTGGAGAAATCGGTCGTGACCTGGATCTCGCTCCAAAGTTCAACTCAGTTAACTTTCAACCTCCTGGGAGCTGCCTGGGGCGTCCATAGCAGGTGTTCGTATGGGGCGCGGGCTGACCCAGTCGTCACGTCACGGGTATCTCAGAGAGGGAAAAAAGAGGCCGCAGTAGTCCCAAGACCCTCGGGGAGCAGAGAGCCCTCTGACGGGCTCCAGACCCTTCCCCCCATCCTCAGGGGTTGGAGGTCTCATTTGCACTTGGAAGAGTCCCCTCAAGTTCTAAGCTTCCTCCTAGAATGCTAGGCGAGCCCTGCCCGCCCACTGCCGCCTTCCAGCCCATCCAGACCTCCAGAGCCCCCCACGGAGGGCCTGGCCACCATGGCAGCATCAGGCTGGGAGGGGGGCGGACCACAGGTGGAGCCAGCGCAGGGGAACGACCGCGGAAGCTGCTTGCTCCCGGCTGCCGGGGTGGAGAAGCTGTGTTGTTCTGAACCCTCGTCTGTTCTTACCGCTGCTGACGCCGCCACCGCCACGGATGGGGAGAGAGGGAGGGGGAAGCCAGTGCCAAGTTGGCCCGCCCCTTCCGAACCTGGGCTTCTGCCACACTCCCCCGCCCCTCCCGCGAGCCTCCGTCTGGAGGTCACATTCAGCCCTGACGCGTCTCGCTGGGTCAGGCAGCAGGAAGATCGGACGAGCCCTGGCGCGTAGCGAGGCTGCCGGGCGCTGCTGCCCGAGAGGCTCTGGGGTCTTTGGATTGTGCCCCGCGGGGGCGTCGGGGGTCCGGGGGCTGAGCGCCCGCGCTGGGCACATTGGTGCCCAGAGGAGCCGCTGACACTGTGCTCCCTGGTGACGCCTGGCACAGCCGACACCTTCCCGCCGCCCGCCCGCATCGGCGAAGGGCACCTGGCACACCCGCAGCTGCGGGGGGGCGGGGGGACGGCTCAGGGGTGGCAGCGCCGGAGGAGCCCTGGGCCACCACGGCGCGCGGCACGGAGCCGCTTCCCCGCCCTCCTCGGAGCCAGCCTCCGCCTGCCGCCCTCCCACCGCCCGGCCCCTCCCTCCTCCCTCCCTCCCTCCCTCGCGCCGTTGGACGAGAAGGATGTGAGGCCGAGCTGAGCCGCCAGCAGACGCCAGCCAGAAGCCTTGCGGAGCCGGCACCAGGGCCGCCCAGCCTCCCGCCTCCCAGCCCGCTGCTCCCAGCTCCGATCCCTGGAGCATCCTCCAAGCCGTATGTTTCCGGAAAACTTGGCGGAGGGGGAGACGCAGATGAGAGGATGTGAGTGAGTGGCTCCGGGGAGGGGACTGGGATGGGGGGGGACTTTGGGCCACGGTGACAGGGACCCCCGGGGCGACAGGGACCCCAGGGCGGCGGACTCGGGAGTTCTATACCCCCCCCACACACACTTTCTCCTGGTGCCCCTTCCCCTGCCTCTCTGGCTGTCGGGCTGGGGCTCTTCCGGAAGGAGGTCTGTGCTTGGGGCGAATCTTGGGGGTCTTGGTTGGCGCATGCTCAGAGGTGCTCTCTCCAGGTAGAGGGGTGTCGGCGTGGGGGTGGGAGGGGGCTTTCAGCTGGGTCTGGTCCATGTGGTCTCCGAGGCATGGCGGGGTCTAAAGTGAATCTCCCTGTGCCTGGCACCCTCAGTCTGGGGTTCCCGGGACCAGAACCAGAACCAGAAGGAAGCTCATGCCCATCCACTCCCACCCCAGGGACCCTAGCCAGCAATGCTAGGACGTTCACCCCAGCCCTTCACGCAGCAGCTAAAGAAACTGAGGCCCAGAGAGCAGAGGGGATGGCGGAGACCACACAGCATGTTCTTGGCAGGGCTTCTGGACAGCTCAGTCCAGCACTCCTTCGAGAGCAGCTTTTGGGAAGGGCCGGGTGACCCCTCCACCCAAGCTCCCGCTTCTGCCACCAGTGGAGTTAAGTAGGACCCCAACCCCCCAGCCAGCTCCAAGCGCCCTCCTTATTTACGTGTTGAGTCTGTAAATGTCAACCTCGCTGAGGTTCGTACCCCACCCCGGGCCTTCGTCGCCCCCCCCCCCCCCCCCCCCCCCCAACCCCACCCAACGAATGGCACCATTTTTCATTATCTGCGTGAACTAACGTGCCCTGTGTTGCAGAAAAACCCGGGCCTTCGTCGCCCCCCCCCCACCACCACCCCACATACCTACCCCTCAGCAGGCCCAGATGGGAGACCCGCCCTCTCCCTCCCGGGGTTCCGGCCCAACGTGTTTGCCTGGGCTCTCTTGGCCCCGGCTGGGGAAATATAAATAAACGCGTCCCCGTCGTCCTCCGCCAGGTCCTGTGGAAGTGGCAGCTGCTGCGGGCGCAGGCGGAGGGAAAGGTCAGGGGGCTGGGTTACACTTGATCCCATGCCCCAGCCCTCCCCTCCGTGCCTGTCCTTGAGGAACCCTGAGGAGCTGCCCTGGGGCCATGTGGCCCCGTGGCCTCTGCAGGGGAGCAGGTGGCCTGTCAGTCTAGCACCCCACCCCCCGGGCCCAGAGGCGGGAGAGCAGACAAGCTGGGTCCCACGTCCACTCGGCCCCTTGGCCCACCGCATAAGCTTGTGAGTTCCTCTGATCTCTGGAGACTCGGTTTCCCCCATCCTGGGGATGGGAAAACAGCCGCGGCCTCAGCAGCAAGAAGAGGGAACCAAGTCTTTGCAGGGCTTTGCGAACTCCAGGGTGCTCGGCCGTGTGACCTGCTGGTTGGTTGATGTTGTTTTTGCTGCTGTCTTATTTCTGTGCGGGCCTTGTATGTAGCAAGCCGCCGGCACATGTTTGAATGAATGAATGGATGAATGGATGGATGGATGGATGGATGGATGGATGGATGGATGGATGAAAGAAAGAAAATACCGACACACAGACTGTCTGCCCCTTACGCTCCCGCACCCCTGAAAAACATCAGTTGTAGCCCTCCCTGCTTGCAGCTTGATTCGATTCAAGGAAAACAGCCTCAAACTTCTTTATGGGAAATCTTTCGCTAGTCCTTATGAGTCTAGCTCTGGGGCTCAGAGGCCGCTGTGTTCCCAGTACCGTGACTCAGGCTTCACGCCTGCTGCCCTCTGGGGGCCCAGTCCTGCCCCGCAGTCCCCGGAGGCCGGAGCCTCCCATCTGCCCCTCCTGCAGCCGTCAGGAAGGCGGCAGGCCCTACCTGCTCGGGCTGACTTGGCCACACAAGGCGCGCTGCCTGGAGATGCAAGGAATAAAAACGCAGAGGCGCTGGCCTGTGCGAGGCGTGTGCTGGGAGCGCTGCGGGCAGACGGGCTGAGACTCGGGGCTGGCTTCCAGGGGGGCTGGGGGAACGGTGTTTCTGCAGAGCCTGGTGTCTATGGCATTGAGAACGGAAGAGGACTGGGAGGTGCAGCTCTGGCCTGAGTTTGTGGGGATGGAGGGAACTTTCTCTGCCCTAGGTGAACTTGGGATGGGGTCTACCAATTCCTGGGCGTTTCTCCCCACATCAGGAGTCTGTGAGGCTGTGTGAGAAGCTCATGGAGATGGGGGGGGTTGTGATCTGGGGGGGCAAGTCCACTCCCAGACCCTGAACCACGCCTGGTGGGCCCTGAGTCCAGGGTGGGCCTTTAGGCGTCCACGGGGAGCTCTGGGTTCTGGGTGTGCCCCAGTTAACCTGGGCGCGGAGGATCCCGGGCCAGCTCACCCCAAGCCGGACTCCACCCTCCCAGCCCTGCTCACACGTTCCTTCCTTTCTCTGGCCTGGTGCGGCCGGAAAACAGACCGTCTCCCGAGGCCTCGTCTGCAGCTGCGAGCGAGTGTCAGTGCGGGGCCAAGACAGCCAGGGGAGCAGGAGAGGTGGGGCCCCGGGCGGGGTCTGCGCCCCAGACCTCAGCCCTCAGCCCCCGGAACCCTTGACAAAGTGGCCTCAGCAGGGGTACACCCAGGGCTGCACCCACCTGCCCCTCCAGTTCCTAGAGCCCAGGCTGTCCCGTGCAGCCCCGGGGAGCCCAGGCCTCCCACACCCTTCTGGTGTCCCCCACCCCAGCCATCTGTTTCCGGGAACCTTGGACCCGTGCAGTGAGCCTGAGCCCCGGGATCAGGGCTGCGTTCGCCCAGGGCTCTGTCTGCCCTCCAGGCTGCGGGCGCGGGCCCCCGCTGCCTGTCCAGCCCGCTGCTGCCCCTCAGCTGCCGCCCTCCCCGGCACAGGTCTCCTGGAGCACGGCCGGAACTGGTCGGCCATCGCGCGGATGGTGGGCTCCAAGACGGTGTCCCAGTGTAAGAACTTCTACTTTAACTACAAGAAGAGGCAGAACCTGGATGAGATCCTGCAGCAGCACAAGCTGAAGATGGTGAGCCTCCCCACTCGCCCCCGCCCCTGCCCTGTGCGCCCCAGCCAGACCTGTGGGCCAGACCTGCAGCCTGGGAGCCCTGGGTGGGGAGGGGTCTGACGCCAGCTCTTGTGCCCAGGTCTCAGCCCCTCGAGACCACCGCTCCGTGGCCCCCCGGAAATGCTGAAGGGGTGGATCCCTCCCGTCAGCATCCCTCCTGGGTACTGCGATGCGCAGGCCCACCTCTGCCTCCCCACCTCCACCCCCCAGCACTCCTCGGTCACACACCTCTGAGGGCCCGTAGTGCCTGTGAGGGCTCAGGGCAGGGAGGAAGGAGCTCGGTGGGCCAGGCACTGACTCCCCAGGGACTCAGGGCTGTCAGCACATTGGAATGAAGACCCCGAGGCAGAGGAACCCTAAGTCAGCATCTCCCGCACTCCATTTGAACTCACAGTCTCAGGGCCACCCCGGGGGAGGAGTGGACAGGTCAGGGAGCAGCCGGCCCAGCCCTGGCCTCCAGGGGAATCGAGAAGAGGCACGGACCTTCCCTCCTCCAGGAGCACAGACGGGGCAGGCTCGCCTCACTGAGCCCGTGAATGGTCTCCACGGAGAGGCTGCTTCCTCCGCAGCTGTTACTGGGAAGCGAGGGCCGTTTGGGGGTGGCTTGTTTTCTTTCTTTCCTTTCCTTTCCTTTCCTTTCCTTTTCTCTCCCTCCCTCCCCCCCTTCCTTCCCTCCTTCTTTCTCTCTCTGTTTCTCTCTTTCTCTCTCTCTCTCTCCCCCTCCCTCCCTCCCTCCCTCCATCCCCCTCCCTTCCCCCTTTTGGGCACACCTGGGACATGCCAAGCATTGTCACCATTTCAGATCTGGGGAAACTGAGGCTCAGCCAGGCTCATAAACAGCTGACTTGGGGTTTGAACTCACAACTACATGACCTGAGGATGCATGCTTCTAATCGGCAGGCTGCATATTTCCTTGTAGATATGAAGGTACAAGAGGGGGACGCACAGCTCTCCACCTTCCCCGTTCCCTCTGATTGGGCTGCTTGTGCTGGGTTTAAAGTATGTGCACCCTGTCCTGGGAGGCTGAGGTGCTCCACCATGGAGTCTGCCTTGGTCCAGAGAGGACGAGCAGGCTGCTTAGGTCACACGGCATGGCAGGTGGGCCAGGGACAGGATCACCCTCTTTGAACGCTCCTTGAGCACTGTGCAGAATTTAGGGGCACCGCTCCCCAACTCCCCACCCCCACCCCAAGCATCCTAGGCCAGAGGGGGGACGCTGTGCCATGGCCCTGTGGTCAGGGCTGAGGCTGACCATCAGGTTTCCTTCAGCCAGGCCCCTGCCTGTGCCCGTTCCCCGTGGTGTCTGGTTAGGCTGTGCCTCTTGCCCCTTCCCCACCTGCTGTGCAGTTGGTTCCCGGTGCTCCTTGAGCTTCGGGCAGGGCCCCCTGAAACACAGGGAGCTCTGCTTTTTTCTAGAGCTTTCAGGACTCTGGTTTTGGCAGGGTGGAAGGCTCAGTGAGGGCCAAGGCCAAGGAGCGCCTGTCCGTATCGCTTGCTGAGATCCCGCAGCGCAGAGAGGATCCAGCTCTGTGATGGTGGTGCTGGCCGTGGTGGTGGTTGGATGGGGGCGGGATGTCGGCCTCTACACACCAACTCAGGATTAACTGGGCTGGGAGTGCGGCCCTGAGCATCGCCCCAGGGACAGAGGGATCTTCCTGCTTCATCCCCTTCTCCCTCTGACCTGTCCTCCCTGCCTCTCCCCTCCCCCCATTCCCTGCTCAGCCCAGCCCAGCCCAGCCGGTGCCCACACACCCACCCGCTTCTCCCAGGCTGTTGGGTTACAGGTATCTCCTCTCACAGCCTGCTGGCCCCCACCTCACTTTCCAGGTTTCCTTGGGGCACGGCCCTGCTGCGCCCCTGGGGGCCCCAAAACTTGAGAGGGTGGGTTGGGGAAACAGAGATTCCAGCCAGGTGGATGGTGCAGCTTGGGCTCCAGGGCGAAAGTGGGGTCAAGCGCCAGCTTCATGACTTGGCACCTGTGTGACCTCGGGCAACGGCTTTACCCCGTGAGCCTCAGTTTCCTCATCTGTGAAGCGGGAGAATGATAGCCTTTACCCCGAGAACTCAGGGGAAGAGCGAATGAGTTACCACGTATAAAGGACTGAGTGCCTGCCAGAGGGGGGCGCTCCGTGGGGGTTAGCTGCTCTAACTACTGGGAGTAGTATCGGGATCATCATTATTTTATTTTAAAGCCACTGACCCCGTTTTCTTCTCAGGGGCATTCAAGGTGCTCTCGTGAATAACGTGTGCAGAAACAGCCAGGGTGGGGATTGTGGGCCCAAGACACCCAGGTTCGAATCCAGGTTCTGCCACTTCCTAGCTGTGTGATCTTGGGCAAGTGGCTTGTCCTCTCTGTGCCTCAGTTTCCCCACTTCTGAAATGGGGATAATTCCCACCTCAAAGAGCTGTTGTGGGAATGATTCGAGTGAATGGGTGTGAAGTGCTTAGAACTGGGCCTGGCACATCGCGAGTGCTACTAAGAGAGAGCCGTAGTGGCATCACTGGTAGCAGAGGTGGTGGCATCAGTAGTGATGCGCCCATGGCCGCCAGATGCCTGGCGGCTGGGGTGCCGTGTCTCCCTTGGTTGTTAACTGGGTGTAGAGTACGTCTGCTCCTGGATTGCCTGAGTGATTGATTAGTCGATGGATTGATTCATTCACTCACTCATTCGAAGGGGCAGCCGAGCAGGATGGTATGGAGGAGGGCTGTGGGCTAGAGGGTTCACACCCCAGCTCTGTGGCCTCCTGACTGTTGCCGGCAGGTTCGTGGCCTCAGCACTCAGCCTCAGCTGCCTCCTCTGTAAAAGGAGGTAAGACCCAGACCCCCTCGTAGGGTTGCTGTGAGCAGCAGAGGCTTTCGTATTTGTAAAGGGCCAGCCCCGGCCCTCGATGTGTGCTCAATAAGTGTTGGGCGTTATCCTCATCACACACTCAGCAAGCCTTTATTGAGCGCCTACTATATGCCAGGGAAGCAATGGCAGGTGCCCCGGGTATATGTGTGGGTGGGGTTTCCTGCTGGGCAGAGGAGCTGGGTCTTTCTTTAATGGACAGTGGGAGCCATTGAAGGTTTGTGAGCTGAGGGGCAACCCAGCAGGGGCCGGGCTCGGGGTGGATCGTGCTGGTCTGAGTGAAGTGTAGCCAAAGCTGATAGAGACGGTCGCCCTCCTTGTCCCCAGACTCTGAACATGCCGGTGGCTGGGCAGCATCGCTGGTGGGCCGGGGAGGAGGCGTGAACAGCAGGGGGACCCCGAGGCCCAGGTTGGGCCCCTCCCCCAGACCCCTGAGGTCGCCACCATTGGCCCCGTCCTCAGGTGAAGATGCTGAGGACAGGAGGGAGACACCGCAGAGGGGGTTTGAACCCAAGTCTGTGGGAGCCCCTGGCTTCCCTTCCTGGACCCATACCTGTATTCCTGGACGTGGCTCCCACAGAACTCAGCAGAGGCTGGTCCTGCTGGGAAGCAGGGGACCAGAAGGTGGGGGCCGGGGGGCCGTGTTCTGAGGCCAGCAAACAGGGGAGCCTTGCTTGTCACTTGTGGACGAGAAAGGGCTGTTGTGGAGAGTGGGACGGGTTCTCGTTCCCTGCTGACAGCGAACGAGTGGACTTAGGTTGAAGGCTGCGGAGAAAGCTCAGTGAGGGATGGGGGGGCCCATCAGCCTGGGTCCATCAGTCCTTACAGTGGCCACCCATGGTGCCTGGGTGAGTTCCCTGTCACTGGAGAATGTAAGCAGTCCTCAACAAGGTGCTGTCCCACACCCTCCAGACCCTGGGAGGGAGACAGGTCCTGGTGATTCCTGCTGGCCGGGCCCCCTC
>NW_006774065.1:989899-1001768 GCF_000442215.2 Lipotes vexillifer
ACTGCAGCAGGAAGCAGGATCGGGCGGGCAGGCGGAGCGCGTCCCAGCGTTATGTAACATTTGGCACCAGTGACTTCTCCAAGGTTTTCCCTCCCCCTCCTAATGACCGAAGGTTACCCTTTTCTCCCATCTGTGAATCCAGGCTCTCGGGCTCAGCTTCCGTGTTTCTCTGTCTCTGTCCATCTCAGCCCAGGCCCCGCCTTGCCTTGTTTTCCTCTGTTGCCTCTTCCATCTGAGGCTGCACAGGCCTGCAGAGAGAGATGGTCAGACAGGGAGGTACTTGAAGCTGACCTGCACTGAAGTCTGGGCTTCTTGACCCACGAGCTGTGTGATCTTGGGCAAGTGTCTCTGCCTCTCTGGGCCAGCGTCTTTGTCTATCAGGTTCATGCATCTAAATTAGTAGTTACAGAGTGTCTCTTCTGTGCCAGGCGCTGTTCCAGGTGTCCTGGGAATACAGCTGAGAACAGACAAAGATGCCCGCCCTTGAGTTAATTCTAGTTCTAGAGACAAATTAACTCACAGATAATTTCAGATTGTGGTCTGAAGATAGATGAGGGATAGTAGTAGAAAGTGATTGACGGGGAACGAGATTAGCTGATTTTGACAGGGTAATCAGGGAAGACCTCCCTGAGGAGGTGATGTATGAGCAAAGCCCTGATGGAGGTGGGTACGTGAGTCATGTGGGTGTCTGGGAGAAGGCTGTCCAGCCAGAGAAATGACGAGTGCAAAGGCCCTGTGGCCGGGGCATTGTAAGCCCATTTGCACAAGAAGGGCAGTGTGTTTGTAACAGACCAAGGAGGGTGAGCGAGTTAGAGAGCTGGGCGGGGTCCAGATCTAGATCGCACTGGACTGTATGGAGTGGGGAAGACTTGGGTTTTATACCAAGAGGTTCCAGGAGCGTCTGGAGAGTTCGAGGTAGGGAGTGGCATGCTCTGATTCGCAGAGTGGACGTGCAGATCCAGTGAATTAATAAGTAAAGAATGCTTGGCACATAGTAGGTGCTTAACAGACATCAGCTGTAACTACCGATACTACTACTGCCAGCATCTCCTGTTCCATACACACGTCCCAATCTTGAGGTTCGGGGCCACATGTGGAAGGGTTTGGTATGATTCCTGGGACACTAAGTCCCAGCCTCTGAAACCCAGAGCTGGGGGGATTCTGGTGTTGGCATCATACTCACCCCACTTGGCCTGAGGTGGCCTGGGCTGCAGGCTCAGAGAGACCTCAGGTTCCCAGCAGGACGTGCATCCCAGCCAGGCCCATAGGAGCCCCCGTTCCCTGCGAGGCTCCGAGCATCCCCCCACCCCCCGGGCAGCCAGTCGCCTGCCTCACCCAGCTCCAGCACTCGAGTGAGTCCCTGCCTGCTAAAAATAGATTGGGGAAGAAGGGGGATCCCTCAGCTGCACCCACAAACCCACAGGCCACACAGCTTTCTCATGCCCCCGCGAGCTCCAGCCGGGGGCCCTCCGGGAGAAGCTCGGGGTTTGGGACCGGGGTGCGCCAGCCCCCAGGGGCAGGCGGATGGCGGAGCTGGGCGTTCCCACAGTGGTCCCGTGGACACTCAGCAGGGTGGGGCTGTGGCCCTGGCCGTGTGCTGGTGACGGAAGCCGTGGCTAACGGGCAAGCAGACATTTCCCTCTTCCTCCCCGAGTTCTGAGCGGCTGCACCCCAAGGTCCCCCGTTTGCTCAGGAAGAAGGCAGGACAGGAAGTGATCCCACCCCCCGGGGGCTTGGGGACCCCTGAGGCTTGCGCCCAGCGCTGCATGGTGAGGGGCCAGGCTGGGCAGGGCCGGCTGGCGCCTGGAGGTGATGGAGCATCTGCCCGAGGGCGGGCCGTGCTGTGTTTTCACTCACGTACGGTGATGGTGGCTTTCTCCAGGGGGCCGGGGGATTGGCGGAGGGGAGATGCATTAGTTTCCTGTTTCCTGTAACAAGGCACCACAGACTGGTACAGGAACATATCCTCTTGCAATCCTGGAGGCTAAGAGTCTGAAATCAAGGTGTGGGCAGGGCTACGCTCCTTCCGAAGGCTCCAGGGGAGGCTCCTGCCCTGCGCTCCCAGCTTCTGGGGGTGGCCTGCAATCCTTGACGTTCCTTGGCTTGGGGATGCATCCCTCCCCTGGGTGCCTCTGTGTCCCAATTTCCCTCTTCTTCTAGGGACACCAGTCATTTGGATTTAGGGTCCACCCTAATCTAATATGAACTCATCCTAATCACATCTGCAAAGAGCTCATTTCTAAGAAAGGTCACATCCTGAGGTTCGGGTGGACGCGAACTCTGGGAGGAACCGAGTCAGCCCAGTGTGAGGGGCTTCGCTGGGAGCTGCTGGCATGTCTGGGAGTGTTTAGGTTCCATCTCCTTCCTCAGGGACCCCAAAGGGCTCAGGCTGCGACCCCTCCCGTCACACCAGCTGTACTGGGGCGGGTCTCCTCTTAGGGACCAGTCCACTCCCCTGGGAGCCCCTGGTCACCTCGGACCCCCAGCACACTCTGCCTCCACATATACCCCGACTCTGCCGACCGTGTGTTCAAGCCCTGGACGCTGCCCATTCAGTCGCTCAGTAAGTCAATCAACACTTTCTGGCTGGCTCGGCATGGGGGTAAAGAGACACCCTTCTGGAACCCCTGGCCCAGTGCGGTGCAAAGACGGGAGCTGTCAAGGAGGAGTGATGATGAGCTGGGGGTGGGTGCCTGGCCCCACGCGTGGGGAGCAGGGCTTCTGGGGCCTGGGGGAGGCGTGGAGGGAAGTGAAGGGCTGCTCAGCGAAGGCCTTCTTTCTGTTCCTTGAACCACCCAGCTGGTTCCACCTCTGGGCCTCTGTACTTGCAGTTCCTTCCACCTGGACCACACTCATCCAGAGCCTTGCCTGGCCAGCTTCTCACGACTCAGACCTCAGCTCAGATGTCACCTCCTCAAGAAGCCTTTTCCTTGCCCCGCCCTTGCATTCTCACCCCACCCTGTCTGTCCCTCTCAGCAGCCATGCCCCCACCTCTGAGTCGTCTTTTTAATTGATGTGTTGACTGCTCATCTCTCCGGCTAGCTGGCTTGTGGGGCAGGAACCCTGTCTACCTCATTCGTCGTGTATTCTCAGCCCCTGGGGCAGTACCTGGCACACAAGAGGTGCCCTGTAAAGACTGGTGGGGTGAAATGACATGCTGCCCAAGCTAGCCTGTCCCCCGGGGCTCAGCTGGGGGCAGATGAGGCTGCAAGGAAAAGCTTCCTTCATTCATTCTCTCCAGTGTACTGACCGTGCCTGGCAGTGTGTCCTCCAGAGGGTGTGGTCACTGCTCTGGCTAGGACAGCTGGCAGGGCTGGAGCGATCATGGGGGCTTTCCAGGCAGAGGCAGTCCTTCCTCATCTGTTCCGGAAGGATGTCTGGGCAGCCTGTAGGCCAGGTTGCGCCCCAGGTGTATCTGGGGCGTGATGGAAGAATGAAGCTCTGGCATGTCTGGCCGTGCAGTGGGGGGAAGGGCACCCTCAAGACCACGTGGATGGGATCACTGTCCCTTGCAGCTGTGGCAGGCCTCCGGCACCGGGAGTCCCTGGGCTGACAGCCCAGGCCCTTGCCCTGGCCCTGACCCACTGCTATCCCTGTGCCCTAGGAGAAGGAGAGGAACGCACGGAGGAAGAAAAAGAAAGCGCCGGCAGCTGCCAGTGAGGAGGCTGCCTTCCCGCCCGTGGTGGAGGATGAGGAGATGGAGGCGTCAGGCGTGAGCGGGAACGAGGAGGAGATGGCGGAGGAGGCAGAAGGTGAGGGTGGGCGGTGGGAGCTGACCTCTCCCAGAAATGCCTGGGTGCTACTGAGAAGGAGCCTGGACTGCCCCAAAAGGAGAGCATGATGGTGATGGTGGTGGTGGTGGTGGTGATGGTGATGGTCGTGATGATGGTGATGATGGTGGTGATGATGATGGTGATGATGATGATGATGATGGTGATGACGATGGGGGTGATGGTGATGACGGTGGTGATGGGGATGGTCGTGATGATGGTGATGATGGGGGTGATGATGATGGTGATGATGCTGGTCGTGGTGGTGATGGTGATGGTCGTGATGATGGTGATGATGGGGGTGATGATGATGGTGATGATGCTGGTCGTGGTGGTGATGGTGATGGTCGTGATGATGGTGATGATGGGGGTGATGATGATGGTGATGATGCTGGTCGTGGTGGTGATGGTGATGGTCGTGATGATGGTGATGATGGGGGTGATGATGATGGTGATGATGCTGGTCGTGGTGGTGATGGTGATGGTCGTGATGATGGTGATGATGGGGGTGATGATGATGGTGATGATGCTGGTCGTGGTGGTGATGGTGATGGTCGTGATGATGGTGATGATGGGGGTGATGATGATGGTGATGATGCTGGTCGTGGTGGTGATGGTGATGGTCGTGATGATGGTGATGATGGGGGTGATGATGATGGTGATGATGCTGGTCGTGGTGGTGATGGTGATGGTCGTGATGATGGTGATGATGGGGGTGATGATGATGGTGATGATGCTGGTCGTGGTGGTGATGGTGATGGTCGTGATGATGGTGATGATGGGGGTGATGATGATGGTGATGATGCTGGTCGTGGTGGTGATGGTGATGGTCGTGATGATGGTGATGGTGGTGGTGATGGTGATGATGATGATGATGATGGTGATGACGATGGTGGTGATGGTGATGACGGTGGTGATGGTGATGGTCGTGATGATGGTGATGATGGTGGTGATGATGATGGTGATGGTGGTGGCGGTGGTGGTGATGGTGATGGTGATGATGGTGATGGTGATGGTGATGATGGTGGTGATGATGATGGTGATGATGGTGGTGATGATGATGGTGATGATGCTGGTGGTGGTGGTGATGGTGATGGTGATGGTGATGCTGGTGGTGATGGTGACGATGATGATGGTGAAAATGACAGTGACAATGATGGTGACAGTGGCAACAATAATGATGGTAATCGGCATCTCTGCGCCCACAGGACACTTGTCCATTCAATCCTCCTGACCCCTGTGAGTTCAGTCTTGTGCTTGGTGACCTTACACGTCCAGGTCTCATCCAGCTCTGGTGACGCCTATTACCTTGCCCAGCACCTCTGGCGTCACATTTTAGAAAAAAAAAGTTTATTTCTGAAAATCGTTTTTTTTTTTAAATTTTTTTTAACCACACTGTGCTGCATGCGGGATCTTAGTTCCCCGACCAGGAATCGAACCCGCGCCCACTACAGTGGAAGTGCAGAGTCTTAACCACTGGACGGCCGGGGAAGTCCCTGAAAATAGTTTTTTGACCTGAACTGTTATTTTACAAGTTGACTAATATAAGTACAACCAATACCGTTGGTCGATAAACATTCAAAAGTTATATAATTTTGCTTCATTTTACTCCCAAGTGTCTCGATTTGGGTGATAAGCTGCACAGCCCCCGCTTTCTATCAGCGGGCACTGAGGCTCAGGGCAGTTACTCCAGGCACCCCAGGTATCACACAGATGCATCGTCTACCCTGACCTTAGATGAATTCTCCCACCAGATGAGGGCTGCTAAAGAGAGAGCGAGAATCAGTCATTTAAATTGCACAGGCAGTTTGGCCCACTTCTCAAAAGGAGGATTTCTGACTGCACGAGATGGTCGCCTAACTTCAGAGCCCGGCCCCCACGTAACCTGCGGCTCTGCTGTGTAATCAGTGTTCGCAGACTCGGGAGTTACACCTGGCTGCCCGACACCATACACCCCTGGTCACTGATCAGTCTGCCTTTGGCCCCCGCCCCTCTCCTTTTTCCTTGGTCTACACCAGCCCTCAAGGCATGACACCCCTGAAGACCCCAACCCCTGCGTAGCTGAATGTCTCTGCCTCTCCTTCCGCCATCTCCCTGGCCAGAGCTCCCCAGCGGGGCCTCAAGTGCTTGGTGGAGGGAACCTTTTCTCCTCCTGTCCGTGCCAGGGTTCCTTCCTGTTCCTCCTGTCTGCCTGTCCCTGCATTTAAACTCCCAAACTTCTGCCAACGTGTGAGGAAAGTGTGAATCACTCCCTGGCTCCGTGAACAAGACATGCAAATAAACTCGGGCTATACCAGCCCGCAGTGTATTCACCAGCCTGAATCCTACTTCCTGGTTGAAAATGGAGAATCAAGCCATTTGGTTATTACTGTCTTACATTGGGGATGGGCCTGGGGGGGTGAGTCTGGCCTTCCTGCCAGCCTTGGGTCTTTCTAGCCCGAGTTGACCAGAGGCCTGACCAGTGTCTGATGGAGGCTCCAGATCCCTCTGCTCTTCGCGTTCTGGATCTTGGGTCTGTAGCCAGGAAAAGGGAGCCTAGGGAGCAGAAACCCAATCCCCTCATTAAATATCCATCCGGGCAGGATGCAGGCTTGGTGGGAAAGTTAGAGGAAGCCAGTCTTTGGCTCAGCATTAAAAGCAGAACAGGCGCTGCCCAGTAAGAGAACTGTGCGGTGGTGAGCTCCCTGTCACTTGTAGCGTTCACACAAACTATCAAGGATGGGGGGAGAGGCTTTCTCTGCTGGGTAGGGGGGCGAGGGTGCTGGTCTGGCTGAATCCAGGGCTTCTGTGACCACCTGATGGCTCTGTGCACATCAAGGAGGCAGTTTAGAAGATCCTGCCCAAAGGCACAGGGTGATGTTCCCATCTTACAGATGAGGAAACCAAGGCCCAGGGAGAGGAGAATCACGCACATGGGGTGTCATGTAGCTGGTGGACTTGGAATCTGCCAGTCCAGCCGGCATTTGCTGCGTAACTCTGTCCCTGTGACCAGGATAGGGGACGTGAGGTAGGTTCTGGGTTAGGGCCTGAGGTCACCACAGTGGAACCTTCTGGAATACCCCGCCAGCCCCAACTGCACTGCAGAGCCCTCCCTCCACGGGACAGGCAGCAAGTGCCTTGTCGTATCCAGGCTGGAGGTGAATCCAGGGGAGGGAGGAGTGATCCATTTGGCTCCGTAGTGTCTCTAGTAAAGATCGTGGTCATAAGAGCCGCAGCCTTGAGTTATTCCTTTTAATTGTCACAACAGCCCAATGGGTGCTGTCATCACCCCATTTTACAGATGAGGTCACGGAGGCACAGAGAGGTTACCCAAGGTAACCAGTTGGCCTGTTTGGGGACCAGGATTCAGACTTGTCAGGAGTGCTGATTCTCAGGCCCAACCTGGGCCTACTGAGTGAGAAACGTTTTGGGCGTGGGCCCAGCCATGTGAGTCTTCATGGCCCTCAGGCTCTCTCAGGTGTGAGAATCCCCGACGGAGACAGACAAGCCTCTGGGTAAGGGAGAGAGCCAGGCGTGAACCGCCCTCTTTGTAGATGAACACACAGACTCTGGGGCGAAACCACTTATCCAGGGGAACCTCAGCACTGGCCCCCTCCATCCTGTGGTCTGATGACGTGAAAGGAGGGAGTGACATCGCCGGAGTCAGAAGGCAGGGGCAGGAACCGGTGGTTAGGGACACAGGATGTTGGGGTCAGCCCCCTCCTGCCTCCACGCAGTGTGGCCTGGGGCAAGTGACTCAACCTCTCTGTTTTCTCATCTGAAAAGGAGAATGGTGATCACCTCCAACTTAGAGGTTATCGAGGGTGCGATGAGTCGTGTGTGTGAAGAGCTTTGCCCAGAGCTCCGCACCCACCGAGCGAGCCCTGTGTTGCTCTTGTTGGGATTATTATTTCTGGAAGGGACGGCCTTCGCTCTGGGCCTTAAAGTGGGAGAGGCCGGGGGTCTGGAGGCAGTGAAAGCTGAGGGAAGCGTTTGTGCAGGGCACCAGCAACCCCTGCTGACCCGGCTCTGCGTCTGAGGGGTGAGACGGGGCCGGGCAGCCCCAAAGGCCTCTCCCCCAGCCCTGCCCACCTCTGAGGCCAGCACCTCCCACCCCAGGACCCTGGAGCCAGTGACTTGTCCAAGGGCACCCAGGAGTGTTCAGGGGTGAGGGCTCTTGGGACAGGGCTGTAGGTCCTCCTGCTGCCTGCTGGGCCCTGGGCCCCTTTCCCAGCCCTGCCTGGCCACACAACCTCCTCCCACCCCACCTGCTGCTCATGTCACCTCGCTTCTAACCCTTCTCTCACTTCCTTCCAGCCTTACACGCCTCTGGGAACGAGGTACCCAGAGGGGAATGCAGTGGCCCAGGTACGAATGTGGCCAGCTGGCCGTCGGGGGCGGGGGTAGGGCCTGACCAGGGCGGGGGGCATCCCAAGGGGGCCTTTTCTCTATGAGGGGCCCCACCTCTGTGAGCACGCCTCTGCCTGTGAGCACCACCATTTGTGCTGCCGCCACCTCTGTGCCCCCTCCTCCGTGCAGTGTCTGTTCCCCATGCCGTCCCCAGGCTCAGTCCTGCAGATTAGTGTGCTGGCTTGACTGCTTGGTTGATTTTTCATTAGTGTGTTCACCTGCGACGCTTACCCAGTTCGATTTCCCCAACAGGAAATGTGGAGGAGGGGGGTTTCGGATGTGCCCATTTTGTAGAAAATGGGGAAAATTGAAACCCAGGAAGTGACAGGAGCGGTTGTTAAGCCCAAAGAGCCAGGCCTGCCTGGAGCTGAGGTCCCCTCTCCCTTCATCTGTACACACATTCAGTCATTCGATCGATACTTATTGTGCACCTGCTGTGTACCAGCCCTGTGGGAAATGGCTGGGGGATGCAGTCGGTGTGGACCCTTTCCCCGTGGGCTCCTTCGAGTTCACTGGCCCCATTTTATGTCATCGTGTTATGATGACAGCAGTGATGATACAACAGCAGTTACCAGGTGTCACCCTGTGCTGTCACAGCCCCTGTGGGGTGGGAACGGTTCTCCCCACTCTACAGATGGGGAAAGCAAGGCTGGGAGGCCACCGGTATGACCACGGCCAGGCCACCAGCCGGGGCAGAGCCAGGGTTTGCAGCCCAGATGAGAAAAAGGAGGCCCCAAAACAAAGGCCTGCAG
The DNA here is from genome assembly GCF_000442215.2 of Lipotes vexillifer. NCBI lineage: Eukaryota > Metazoa > Chordata > Mammalia > Artiodactyla > Lipotidae > Lipotes > Lipotes vexillifer. The sequence goes on from NW_006774065.1 coordinate 998,811, forward strand.
CCCTGGCCGCCCCCAGCCTGACTCTGTGGGGTGCGGACCGCCCACCCGGGGGGTTGGAAGTTAACAGGTTGCTGGGCTCCAGGGTCAGCAGGTGGAGAGGGCGGCCAGAGGAGGACAGGGCACTGGGAGGGGCTGGCGGGGGCGCTGCCCAGGCGTGTAGGAGCCTTAGGGATGCGTGGTGTCGAGCGATGGGATCACAGCACCCTGAGCTCCTGCCTGGAGCCAGGGCGTGCAGTCGGGGCTGTCGGGGGGCCGTGGGGCGGGGGGGGCCGGGCCTGCCTCCACCCTGAGCCCCCGGCACCGCTCACTCCATCTTCACTTGTCCCCGCACAGCCACCGTCAACAACAGCTCCGACACCGAGAGCATCCCGTCGCCCCGCACCGAGGCCGCCAAGGACACCGCGCAGAGCGGGCCCAAGCCCCCGCCCACCCCGAGCGCCGATGCGCAACCTCCTGAGCCCCCCAGCCCGCCTCCTGAGGACGCTCCGGCCCCCAGCGAGCCCGCCCCGGCCCCCGAAGCCACCTGCCCCCCCGCGTCCCCGCCGGCGCCCGCCTCGCCTGCCGCGGCCCCTGCCGTGGTCCCCAAGGAGGAGGAGGAGGAAGAGGCCGCAGCCGCCCCCTCGGCCGAAGAGGGAGAGGAGCAGAAGCCGCCTGCGGCCCAAGAGCTGGCAGCCGACGTGGGCGAGGCAGGGGAGCCCGGCGAGGCGCCCCCCTCGGAGCCCATCAGGAGCGAGCGCGAGGAGGAGGCCGCTGAGGAGGGGCCCGACAAGGCCAAGGGGGGCGCGGAGGCCGCAGCCGAGGCCGCAGCCGAGGGGGCGCCCAAGCTGGAGAAGGAGGCCGGCGGCCCTGGGGTTAAAGGCCCTGCGGCCAAGGGCCCGGGCGCCCCCCAGGACAGCGACTCCAGCGCCACCTGCAGCGCTGACGAGGTCGACGAGCCCGAGGGCAGCGACAAGAACAGGTGAGTGGGCTGGCCGGCTGGCGGCTTCGTCGCCTCCCTCCGTAAACGCTTACTGATCGCCACCTGTATACCGAGACGGCAGCGCACAAGGCCACTTCCACGCCTGCCCTCGGAGGGAGGGGAGGCCGCCACTGAGTGGTCCAGACGCAGGAGCTCCGTGGTGGGAGAGGGCAGCGTCGGGGGCTTGGTCGCCCTCAGCGGTGGCCTCTGAGCTGAGGCCGGACGGGGAAGGAGGAGCCACAGGGAGGGCCAGGGGATGGCGTGCTGGGCAGCGTGGATTAGCGTCCAGAGCCGCCGCCACAGAGGACCACCCCCAAGTCAGGGCGTCGGCAGGGCCACGCCTCGTGAAGCCTCCTTCCTGCCTCGGTGGTGCCGGCGGTCCTTGGCTCGTAGACACATCACTCCGTGGTCCCGTGACATTCTCCCTATGTGTCTGTGTGCCCTAATTTCCCTTTTGCTCTAAGGACACCAGTCCACTGGATGAGGGTCCACCCTAAGGACCTCATCTTAACTTGGTCACATCTGCAAAGAGCCTGTTTCCAAAGAAGTTCACGTTCACAGGTACTTGGCTGTTTGGACTTGAACACATTTTGGGGGATGCAATTCCCCCCTCAACACAGTGGGAACAGCAAGTGCAAAAGCCCTGGGGTGGGACTGAGCCTGCGTGATCCAGGCCCCGACTGGTGGAGCGGGGCGGGGGCTGGGGGGGGCAGCTTGGGAAGAGGCAGGGTCAGCAGACCAGCCCACCTCGTGCGACCCCTCTGGCTGGGTGGGTGGCTGCATTTTGTCCTCAGAGGGAGAGAGCCTGAGAGAGCTGGGGTATGTCTCAGGCTCTGAAACCTGCTGCGGTGTGTTGCGACGAGGCGGCGGGGGGTGGGGGGGGGGATTAACGGAGGCCACAGGGGCACACGGATACATACGGGTTGGAAGGCAGCAGCGGCCGTGTCCCAGGGGCCGGTGAGGCTGGTGGCGGTAGACACGGGGGAAAGTGGCGGATCCCGGGATCCTTGCTGGTTCCTCTTCTGCCCGCAGAGGGTCCCCGAGACCCCTGACCAGAAGCAAAGCTCGTAGACCCCACTTAGGGCCAAACGTGGGCAGCGGAGGGCAGAGCTGCGGAGATCCGCTCCGGCTCACGTCTGGGCGGCTTGAAGAATACAGCGAGGCAGGCCGGCCAGTTTTATTTTGACTGAAAACAGTGCAGTCTGTTTTCTCTCCTCTCATGTCTCTCGGAAAAGTTCTGGGCAGCACGAGAGAGAGGAAAATCTGACTTTCAAACCCGGCCTGTTCCCCAGGAGCCGTTTCCTCTGCCCCACGATTCACCTCGGGGCGTGCGAAAACGGCAACTTGTAGAACGTTTCGTATGAAACTAGGACTACTTACTTGGTCAGAGCTCCCTGGGTCCCCACATGGTCCACAAAAGCCGGTGAGCCACGTCGTCCTCTGCCTCCTGCGTCCGGGGGCCCTGGCGGGACCCTCACCCCGCTTGTGTGGCCCTTTGATAAGCAAAGGCCTGGCCAACAGGTTTCTGAGGGCGCAGAGGCCCTGAGCTTCCTGCCCAGAGGGCGCAGCTTGGAAAACAGTGCTCGTGGCGGCTCGGTCTGCCCGGGAGGGCCCTGGGCCAGGGTCTGGCCACTCGGCTCACTCTTTGCGCCTGGGTAATGGGGTCAGGGCGGGCGGCTCCCCACCCCGCTCCTGCTGGCCGCGGGGACAGAGTCATGGAGACACATGTTTCTGCTCTTAAGTGGGAAGAGTGCTGAGCTCATGGGACAGCCACGCTGATAAGCGGCCTCCCGGAGTCTGTGTTTTGGGTGCACATGGCCTGACGGGCTGGACAGCTCGGCGGGTTGGCCTGGATCCCGACAGCCCGCCCTCAACTCTCGGGCCAGGCCTGAAGCCCCGCAGCCTACTTTCAGCTGCCCCCCACCCCAGCCCCGCCCAGGGACGTGTCCTTCCCTCCCCGAGCTGGGTCTGGCTTCCATCCGCTCTGCCTGCGTGAGCGG
>NW_006774065.1:1001794-1008543 GCF_000442215.2 Lipotes vexillifer
CGGCCAGCATTCGATCCCTCGGGAGCAGGGGCCCTGGGCTGGGAGTCAGGACACCTGGTTTGTCATGCCCTCTGTGACCGAGGCCAGTCCCCCGGCCCCAGGGTGAGGCTGGACTCAGGCCAGCCTCCTGACCTCTTCCCTCCCAGGCCACGGCCACACAGGGCCGGGCAGGCGCCGGAGGACGCAGGCGAGATGCGTCAGAGCGCGCCCTGGCAGCCAGAGCCTCCCGGGAGGGCCGGCGGGATGGGTGGGCCCCCAGGCGACCCCCGGTCCTGGCCTCCTGCCCACAGCCCTCCCTCCCGCCTGGCAGTCCCGGAGCAGTGAACTGGGCGTCCCTGGACAGACACAAGATGCATCTCGTTCTGGCCCGTGCCCGGACGACTTGGGGAGGGAAGATCATATCCTGCTTTTACTCTCCCTCACTCTGCCAGGCAGCTCCACCTGGGAGTTTTCTTGGCCCACAGCCAGAGATACTGGCTTTGATTGCAGAGCCTTGAGTTCGCCTGGCCCCGCCTGTTCCACTTCCCAGAGAAGGTGCCTCGGCACTTTCTGGAAGGGCTGGGCCTTCAGAAAGTCCCTTCTCCGGACCTCAGCGTTTTCACGTATAAGATGGGTGTGGGTATCCTGGCTTACGGGGCTTCTCGTCAGGATAATGGAGTTCCGAGCCAGCCTGGCACTTTGGAACTGCTGCAGGCTCCCCGCAAAGGTCACTCCAGGAGGAGGCTGGAATGCGGCTTCTTCTGCTGAGCCCCTGGAACTTTGAAAGAATGCAACAGCAGTTTCTCCTCTGTTTCTTTATTCCATAAATGATTATGCACACTGTGCATACTGTGCACCAAATGCACACTGTGCACCATTCTGGGCTCAAGGGGTGCCGGGAACAGGACAGATGAGGTCCTGGCTCCAGGGAGCTTACATTTTAGTGAGAGCGACTAGTACGGAACTGGAACAGTAATGGAATAAAGGGAATGCTCGTGTGATAAGTGGATGATGGAGAGATTGGGGGTGGGGGCAGTGGGAGGGGCAGTCTGAGGAGGTGACATTGAAGGATGATCAGAACACATAGTGTGAGACATGGGGGGAAAGCCAGCAGTGGGAACAGCCAGTTCAAAGGTCCTGTGGTCACATGAGCTTATGTTCAGTAGACAGCAAAGAGGCCTGTGGCTGAGTGTGGAGCAAGTGAAGGGAAGAGGGGAAGGCAGGAGAGGAGGCCACAGAGGTGAGCAGGGACCCGGCCCGACCTGGCTCCACAGGGCCCCAGGGGTCGAGGTAAGGAGTGCAGTTTTATCCTGGGAGCACAGGGGAGTAACATGACTTTGTCTGTGTGGACACCTATCCCAGCCCAGCGATAATGAGAAAGCTGGGGAAGGGGGGCTCAGCAGAGAGGGGCCGTACTGTTGCAGGACCCAGAGTCCCCTGGGGCCCCTCCCACTCACCCAGCCCTGGTCTTCCAGGGTGGGAAGAAAAACCACAGGAATGAGAAGGTGCCCGAGCCGCTCAGCGCCAGGCGCTGTTCTCGGGGCTTCCCGTGTTCCACCCACAGGACAGTCCTCGGAGGGAGCGACTGTTCTCATACCCATTTTACGGATCGGGGGAAACTGGGTGAGGCACAGCTGGTTAAGTCATACGGCCAAAGGTGGGATTTGAACTGGTAGCCAGAGCCCTGCCTGAATACGGGGTGGGGGGCGGGACCCTGGCTGCTGTCAGCCGAGTTGCTGGCTTCCCCCGCCTGTCCCGGGTCATGTGCACAGTGCCAGGCTCCGAGAGCCCCTACCCTGCCCAGGCCTCCAGGGAGGAAAATAAAAGCCCTGTCTTCCAAGAAAACAAAGGAAAGAGAACAGAGGGTGGGCGCTGCCACGAGGAGGGCCCCTGGAGGTGGTGCTCGCCCACCGTGGATGTGGGATGAGGGGGGTTGGGGACCACGTGAGCACCAGGCATCTTCCCGCTCCCCGCTGCGGGGAGCTCAGGACCCTTGGGCTTGTTGAGGATCTGAATCCAGACCCTTGTTCTTGGATGCCGCCCTCTTTTTTTTTTTTTTTTTTGACGGGCCTCTCGCTGCTGTGGCCTCTCCCGTTGCGGAGCACAGGCTCCGGACGCGCAGGCCCAGCGGCCATGGCTCACGGGCGCAGCCGCTCCGCGGCACGCGGGATCTTCCCGGACCGGGGCACGAACCCGCGTCCCCTGCATCGGCAGGCGGACTCCCAACCACTGCGCCACCAGGGGAGCCCCGGATGCTGCCCTCTTTACCGTGAGCTGTCAGGCTGTCATCTCGTCAACTGTGAAGTGCTGTGCCCATGGCCGCAGTCCCCACTGAGCTCCTGCCTTGCTGGGTGAGGGTTAGGGGGGACTCAGGAAATCCTGAGGAGTCTGGACCTCTGTGCTCGTACCCGCCCCCCAAGCTGGTGCCTGCTGAGAGCATTCGAGGGGCGACTCCTGCCCCCTCCAATCTGACTGCCCCCTGCCTGGACGAGAAGCCACTGGGAAACCGAGGCAGGACACAGGTCTGAGTAGGAGGTCCTAGTTCGCTGACAATCAGAGTGAGACACAGACACTTTGCTTATTTTATATGTGTTATAAAAGCATATTTTGTGTCCCTATAAAATTATATTTACAAAAATATAAAAGTTTATATTTTAACTTTAAAATCTGCATTTTAGAGTAATTTATACAGCAAATAATAGTATAACATTATTACTTTATTGTTTGTAGAAACGGTACAGTTACTATAACAAACCCTTGATTTCATGGCTGGCAAATAGTATATTCTTTATCTTTTCCTTGTAACAACTTTATTGAGACATAATTCACAAACCATACAATTCAGCCATTGAAGTGTACAGCTCAGTGGTTTTTAGTGCAGTCACAGAGTTGTGTAATCATCACCACTGGTTAAATTCCAGAACATTTTCACTGCCCCAGAAAGAAACCCCAGACCATTAGCAGTCATCCCTCATCCCCCACCTCCAGCCCCCGGTCCGCTAATCTCTCTTCTCTGTCTGTGTCTATGGATTTGCCTCTTCTGGGAATTTCATATAAATGGAACCATGCCGTATGTGGCCTTTTGCAACTGGCTTCTTGCACTCAGCGTCATGTTTCTGAGGTTCATCCATGTTGTAGCCTGTGTCAGCACTTCATTCATTTATGGCTGAATAATATTCCCTTGTATATGTATATATGCATATATATATATATATATATATATATATATATAAAATCACATTTTGTTTATCCATTCATTTGTTTTTGGCCAGTTGGGTTGTTTCCACCTTTTGGCTCTTGTGAATAGTGGCTGCTGTGATCTTGTGTGAACGAGTGTTTGTGTGGATGTATGTTTTCATTCTCTCGAGTATATGCCCAGCAGTGGAATTGCCGGATCCTATGGTGACTCTGTTTCACCTTTTGAGGAACTGCCAGAGTTTTCCAAAGTGGCTGCAGTATATTCATTTTAAATTTAAGTCTACAAATGCAGGTTGGTTTAAATGGACATTGATAATTTGTTGCGACGGGCGTGTGGGGCAGTGTTTGGTGACAGTTGAAGCTGGAGTGGGGAATGCAGGACAGGTGATAACATCAGTTCTCAGACCTGGTCAGGGTGCCTTGGCCCGAGGGTGGTGGGCAAAATGGGGCTGGGCCTGAGTCCAGGGGAGCAAGGACGGGCAGCCACAGCAGGAGAGGCCTCAGGTGGTCCTCGGAGAGCGAGCAGGATCTGGAGAGGTCGAGAGAGGTGAGGACGGCAGGGAAGGTGAGCCGGGTCGGGAGGACCGTGGAGACCAGCTGAGCACGGAGAAGTCAGACCGACCTCTGCGCCCGGCGCCACCTGCATGCCATGGGCAGCGCCAGTGGGCGTCGCCGAGACTGACTCCGCTCAGCTGAGTATGTGGCAGATGCGCCCGGGGGTTAGCGCTCTCGGGACTGGCTTGTCACAGGTTGTGGTCCCGGTCACAGGCCATGGTCTCACTGCAGAGAGCCGAGGGCACCTCAGCTGCACATCACCCGTCTGTCCTGCTCCATCTGCAGGAAGCAGCCGTGTTCTGCTCTTTGCTGGGCGTCCGGCAGCCAGCACTGGGTGGCGTGAGCTGCATCCTGGTGGTCATGGATCTTACCTGGAAGGCAGTGGCTGTGCTTACAGTCTGCATGTGGCATCAGCCAGGATGGTCACAGTACACACTAAGGGCTGTACCAACAGGACCCTCTGGCTTTGGGGACCTGGCCTTCGTTTTGCCCTCTGGCTGAATCCAGCCCACAGCCAGTGCCTTTGTGCGTACCGTTTGATCATCTAGCCGGCTCTGGCGCCCTGCAAGCAGACATTGGAATCTGGGTCTCCAACCACGCACCCCAAGCACAACACCAGGCCTGCTGTGTATTCAGCAAGTGCGGGTCACAGGAGGGAACCGAGAGCTGGGCCGGAGCCAGGCAGCCCCGGTGGGTGGGTGAGGGGTTCTGAAGCTGCAGCAGACCCAGCTCCTGCCCTAGAGACCCTCGTGCCAGCTGGGGAGGCAGACGGGGATTGTGGCAGGACACTGTGGTCAGTGCTGGCGAGTTCTGGAAATCCCTGAAGACTTCCTGAAGGAGGCGACACCCGTGAGCAGCTCTGGAGCCACACCCCAGGGCAGGCTCTGCTCCGGTGTCCCAGACACTCACTGCACCTCTACACTGGGGTGACCCTGTCACTGGCATCCCACCGTGTTTCAGCCCCCCCCATTCTGCCCCACCCCCCACCCCCGACACACACACCATGCACCCTGTGCAGGTGCGCTGCCCCATTCTGCATGTCAGCAGCAGACAGACGTGACCTTGCTTTAGAGGACGAGGCACCTGCAGGCCCTGCTCATAACCACAGCCCCACTTAGGGCTGCTGGGCAGGCCGTGTACATGCTGACCAGCCCCTCCATGCAGAGCCTATACCCGCCCGCTTTAGCGCCTCAGCAAACGGTGTGCAGGCGAGATTCCCAGTATCTCAGGTTGCATTTGGGCTGAGTGGGGGGCTCCCCAATTCCGGTCTCCAATATGCAAGGTCCTCTCAGCGCCACGCCCCCGGCCCTAACCCTGGCACCTGAGCCTCTCCTATTCGGGTGATGGATGTTCTCCCTGAACCTCCCAAGCTCCCCAGGCCTTAAGCTGGCTGATTCTTGGACTTTCTGGCAGCTTCCAAAGGGCCGAGCGTGGTGTGGGCCCTGAGTGTGGGTTTCTCTGGGGCTTTCCTTGCCTTGGGCTGTCTCAGGAGTGTTTGATCCTGGCTGGGCCTCTGGGCCGGGGTGGGAGGGATCTTGGCCCCTTGTGAGGCCTGCATGGACCAGAGGAAAGAGGGAGGAAGGAGACCCCACCGTGACTCCAGGCTCCTGGGCCCCGTGATCCTGGACCTTCGCCTCTCTCTGGCAGCCCCTCTGGCCCCGTCATCCAGGCTGGAGCCAGGAGGCTGGGAGCCCGTGGGCCTGACGCTGGTCTCCCCTGCAGGCTCCTGTCGCCACGGCCCAGCCTCCTCACTGCGACCAGCGACGCCAGGACCAACGCCTCGCCCCAGAAGCCGCTGGACCTGAAGCAGCTGAAGCAGCGGGCGGCCGCCATCCCCCCGATTGTGAGTCCCGGGCCCCTGCGACCTCCACCTCCACCTGTTGCGGGGACAGTAGACCTGGCCGGGCAGACGGGGCGCGGCACCTGCAGCCTGGCTCTGCCCGTGTCTCCCGTTCCCTGGGGAGAGCCCCGTGGAGACAGGCGGGGAGGCTGGGGGACTGGCGAGGTGTCCGCCCTGGCCTCTCTCCCCACCCCGCCCGCTGACGGTCCTCCAGGGGCGCCCAGACCTCGCAGAAAGCTCCCCCAGCCCGCTGTCACAGCTCCTCGGAGCGGAGGGCGGCGCCCCACAGTTACCGAGAGGCCCTTCGCCGGGGGAAGGAGGGGGAGCTGGAAGATTCTTCCCCAGGCCCAGCAGGAGGACCCTCAGAGGTGCCCCTTACTCGTGATGGCTCAGTCGTGGCCAAAGCCGTCCCTCTCAGAGGAGGTGGGCCGGGCCTTCAAATGCAGCTGGGGGCTCTGGGCTGAAAGGCTCTGAGCTGAGCAGGGCTTTCCGCGTCCGAGTGAGGGGCACGAGGTTCGCCAAGCCACACTGCCCACTCTCCGAGGCCGGGTCCAGTCCCATTGGTCAACCCCGATCCCTCTGAGACCCGGAGCGATTTGGGGAAGGGGGAGGGGGCTGGTGGGGAGGGTAACGGGGGCTCCCCGATCCACGGCCGGGCAGCTGGGATGGGCGGGCACACCCCCTACAATCTGCTCAAAGCCCTACCCTCCTGGCCCTCAAGCCGCGTGCCCTTGGGCACGTCGCTGCCTCCCCCCTGGGCCTCAGTTTCCAGGCTGGTCCCACGCAGGGGGCCTGGAGGGCTTTCCCTGATCTCTGTGACCTGTGGACGGACGGGCTGTGAAGATGCTCACTCCTCCCGGCTTCCCTCAGCAGGTCACCAAAGCCCATGAGCCCCCCCGGGAAGACGCGGCACCCCCTGTTCCTCCGCCACCGCAGCACGTGCAGCCGGAGAGCGACAGCCCCCAGCAGCCCAGCAGCAGCCCTCGAGGCAAAAGCAGGAGCCCTGTGCCTCCTGCTGAGAAGGAGGGTAAGTGTGTGCCAGTGGCCCAGGGAATATGGGGGAGAGGGGGCAGGTGGGTGGCCATAAGGGGCCTTTGCGTGTGCGGAGCAGCTCCTGCAGACTCGAAGGCCGCAGTGGCCCGACAGGCCAAGTAAATGAGCGAAACATGGCGGGGGG
>NW_006774065.1:1008705-1019601 GCF_000442215.2 Lipotes vexillifer
GGGGGGGGGGGGGTGAGGCAGTGGGGCGGTGGGCACTGGGGCAGTTGGAGACTCCTGTTCTTTCTAAAGTGGGTGCATATTGGCCTCAGCCGAGAGTCACCGTGTGGCAATACAGGTCTGGGGTTGTTCTTCCAGAGAAGCTAGAAATCCACCTTTTCATGTAAAGGCTTTGAATTTCCCAACATTGGCAACTTCTCAAAAGTTTTCAAAAGCGCTGGATGTACAAAAACACGTCTGTGGCTGTTTCTGGTTCCATGTGATTGAGTCCACACGTGGGCTTCTAGAGCGAGGCTCAGCTCCGGCTGGCAGCAACTCTGGGGCCTGGGCAGGAAGCGCTGCCCGCCTCCGGCTTTCACCCTGACCTTATTCCAGGCCGAGGTCACTGGGTTCACTGGGGAGCCAGTGAGGTGATTCCCCGAGCAGCTGTGTTGCAGCAACTGCCCGGGGCGGGCTTTGTTGTCACCACGTGAACCCAAGGTCTGGAGGCAGGTGGGGCATGGTTTCTCGTTCTCTGGATCTTCTGTCTCTGCGCATCGCCCCACCCCCCGCCACCGGACCCAAGAAGTCTCAAGCCTGTGTCCCAAAGGGACACCCGTCCCAGATCAGCCTGGCACATCTCAGGCACTGGGGGCTGACCCCCCCAGAGGCTCCCCCAACACTGGGCTAGCCCAGGCTCCTGCGGGCTGCTCTAGGGGTCTGAGGGCAGCAGGACCCCAGGCCATCCTCCCTGACCGACGCAGCCCAGGGACAGGTATGGGCAGCCAGGGCCACCTGCGTCCCCACCCCCGGCAGCCTCTGGCACGGCGTCCCGCCTTCTCTAGAAAGCCGGGCGGCCCTCGGCCGTGGGCCTCCCTGAGGGCGGTACTGTGTGCCGGGGGACAGAGCAGGGCTGTCCCTGAAGGAGGCCGGCTCCACACTTCACAGTGACAGGGCCTGCCAGACACTCCCCCGCTGATCAGCCCGCCCTGCCGGCCGCCTTCACCTGCTGCAGGAAGTCTCGGATGCCACCCACACGGGCGGGCATGCATCCTGGCTGGCACACAGGCCAGCTTGTGGCCACGGGGGCCAGGACATTGGTTGCACACCCACGACCGCCAAGCACCGTGCCAGGCAGCGGGGGTTCGGCCATGGGGAGGACGAAGCCCCTGCTCCGAGGAGCTGCTGCTTTTGCAAGAGGACGTTAAACAGGGAGACACGTGAGGAAGCAAGATGACCTTAGGCTCGTTCATGCAGCGAAAGAGACAAAACAGAATGAGTGGTGAGGGGCTCAGGGAAGGGTCTCTGTGAAGAGGAGAAGGCAGTCGTGGGAAGATCGAGGGGAAGGGCGTTCAGGCACAGGGAGCAGCACGTGCAAAGGCCCTGGGGTGGGAACAAGCTTGGTGTGTTGGCGGAGCTGCCGGGAGGTCTTGGTGGCTGGGGAGGGGGTAGGATAGGAGGTGGGATAGGGAGATGGGGGACCAGATTGTGTAGGGCCTCGTAGGCCATGGTACTGTGGGGATTTTGTCTTGGGTGCAGAAAAAGCCTTTGCTGGAGGAATTTTAAGAGAGAGAGTGTGTGTGTGTGTGTGTGTGTGTGTGTGTGTGTGTGTGTGTGTGTGTGTGTGTGTGTGTGTGTGTGTGTGTGTGTGTGTGTGTGTGTGTGTGTGTGTGTGTGTGTGTGTGTGTGTGTGTGTGTGTGTGTGTGTGTGTGTGTGTGTGTGTGTGTGTGTGTGTGTGTGTGAAGGCGACTGGGGAGAGGTCAGGCAATCTGATTTCTATTTTAGAAAGATCTCTTCTCTCTCCGCCTCTCCGGCCGTTGTTGAGGAGAAAGGGCGGCAGGGAGTTGTGGGCAGATGCAAGAGGCCAAGGTGCTTTTCCCGGCCAGCGATGGTGGCAGCCTGGCAGTGCGGGTGACCATGAAGGGGGGCATTGGGACTTTGTTTCAGAGGCAAACAGTGGGACCTGCTGATGAACCCGAGTGTGGGGTTGAAAGCAGAACGTCTGCCTCTTCCTGGGACCCTGCCAGCCACCCACGCTGGGACCGGGACTCCCCATGGTGGGGCTGGGGTTCACTGGACGAGAGTGTAGCGTGAGACGTGGGGTCTGGCTCTGGAAGGACATTCCAGGGCTGGGGCACCAGCCCAGGGCGGATAGCTGCGTGGCAGTGTCAGGGGCCCAAACAGCCTTGGCCGGCGCCAGATCTGAGCTGGGCTGGGCCATACTTGGGTGGCTGGACACCACACAGGGCCAGGCAGGGCCCGCTGGGATGGGTCATAGGCCCTGTCCTGGGAGAAGGTGAGCCACCACCTGTGCTTTCTGAGCCTGGCATTTGGCCTGTTGGCATGCCGGAGGGCCGCGCCGTTTCCTGGAATCGCTCCGCACAGGAGACGGGGCACCTGGCATCAGGCACCAAGGCCTGCCTTGCAGCTAGCACCCGTAGGCACATGCATGAACTTGACACCTAGCACGACCGACCTCTCTGGTCTCTCAGGAGCCTCCCCTGCCACCTGGCTCCTGCGTGGAGCTGCTCCGCCCGCCCACCCCTTGGGCTCCCTGGGCCCAGCCGGAGGAACAGGTTGTCTCTCCAAGCTCTCGGCCGCCGGCCCATCCTGGCCTGGCCCCAGATTTCCCTTCCAGCACCAGAGGCCCCCCCCCGCCCCTGCCCCCTCCCACGGCAGCCGGAGCTGAGCTGGAGAGAGCAGCCCAGACACGCGCGCGTTCGGGTGGCTGGACGAGCGAGGTCCAGGGCGTGCGCAGAATTTCTGGGCCCAGTGCAGCCCCTGGGGGGGGTGGGGGTGGGGGCGCCTCCACTGGGGGTTGGTTGAGCATGAGAATCCCTACCGCAGGTTACTCCCCGCATCTGTGGCCCCTCCTGCGGGCTCCCCACGTCAGCAGGCGCACAGGTCCGGGGGGAGCTCAGTCTCCCAGGAGAGAAGCGGAGGGTGTGCAGCACGCACGCCTCCACCCCACCTGCTGTACCCACAGCAGGCGGCTCTCATGCTGTCAGTGCTCTCCTGCTGGCCTTGCTGGGTCTTCAGAGCCCCCCTCTGTCATCTGGAGGTGGCCCGAGGGATGACACCTGCCTGCCATTCCCATCCCAGGCCCGGCATTCCCAAGTTGTAACCAGCTGGCTACTCCCCTGCCCCCCGTACCCCGCCCTCACCACCATCGGTCCTCCAGCCTGACACCAATTCTCAAGGAAGAGGTTTGGCGCTTAGGACCGATTTCAGCAGAGTGGGTGGCCAGCAGCAGAACGCCGTGAAGACGGCCTGGCCTTTGGCCGTGTCTGCGGGCTGTGTCCCCAGGCCCGAGAATCCAGGGCCAATCGTTGCTCCCCTTCCTGTGGTCAGTGTGTGTGGCAAAGGTGAAGGTTACAGCCTGCAGCCCACCTACGTGGGCTCAGAGCTTCCCTTGCTGGCTGTGGGCCTTTGACCAGGTGACTTCACCTCTCTGAGTCTCCGTGTTCCCATCTGCAAATTGGGGATAATCCTCGTCAGTTCCCTGAAGGGTGTTGCGAGGATAACCGAGTCAGTCCAAGCAGAGCACTTAGTTGGAGCCCCCGTGGGAGGGCTCCCTCCGCCGTCGTGTTATCTGCAGCTGCAGCGTCCGGGAGGTTCAGTGGTCAAATCCTGACTTGGCCAAATATTTGCTGGTGACCTTAGATAAGTCCGTCGATGTGTCCGTACTCCGGTCCCTCTCAGCACACTGGGCCCGGCCGCTCTCTTTCTCCCGAGCCTGCAAGGAGGCTTGTTGAGTTCACGCTTTCGAAACGCCCAGCCCAGCCCCTGGACGTGGGACACGCCCGGCGCACAGGCTGACATGTGCTCGCCGTCATCCCGGGCATCCGGGCCATAGCCGTGCTGGCGGGAGCACACGTACACGGATCATGGCAAACCGTTCTGACAGCCTTCGTCATCTGAAGAGGTCAGCGAGCCTCTTCTGGAAAGGGCCAGATAGTAAATATTTTAGGCTTTGTGGGCCAGACAGACGGTCTCTGTCGCAACTCCTCAGCTCTGCTGCAGATGATAAATAAACGGGTGGACGTGACCACGTTCCAGCGCAAGTGTACACACAGAATCGGGCAGTGGGCAGGCCCCGTGCCACCGTCTGCCACCCCTTGGTTTGGAGGTTTGTCCAGGCCCCTTGCTGACCTGGTGCCGGGGAAGTGCCTGTGGGATTCCAGCACTGGAATCAGGGGCCGCCGAGAAGCCCAGCCCAAGCCCGAGGCACGTCCGTGCTTGACAGGACATCACAGGAATCAGCGTGGTGCCCGGTCTGCAGACTTGGGGGGCTCCATCACTGTTGGCCAGGACCTTCTGCTGGCCGAGGCCGGCGCTGCAAGTCACAGGGGTCTTGTTTGAGCAGGGCAGCCAGGGCTGGGGGCCTGAGGGCTGGCCGAGTGTGGCTGACTCCCTGCCTTGCCCCTCAGCAGAGAAGCCCGTGTTCTTCCCGGCCTTTGCGGCTGAGGGCCAGAAGCTGCCCACGGATCCCTCGTGTTGGACGTCAGGCCTGCCCTTCCCTGTGCCCCCTCGCGAGGTGATCAAGGCCTCTCCGCACGCCCCTGACCCCTTGGCCTTCTCCTACGCCCCGCCTGGTGAGTAGTTCACCCGAGCCTGGCCTCCTTGCCGAGTCAGCCAGCATGCAGTCATTGGGCGCCAACTGTGTGCACTGACTCGGAACTGCACGCAGAAGGATCTTAGGGTCCTGGCGGGAGGGATGGTCTGGTCAGTGTAGGGGAAGGGGGCTCCACTGAGATGTGAGAAATCTACAGGATTGCGGTTGAAGCATCTGGTGCTGGGGATACCTAGGAGGTGCTTGAGCCGGCGAGGGGCAGGCTGAGGGTGGGAGCTCTGTCTTCCACCATGGACTTCGAGGTAGACAACGGGCAGGTGGAGAGAAAAGTGTGAGGAGGGAGGGGCCTGCTTTGATTTACAAACACAGTCAGGCTGGATTCGAGATCCTTCCTGGGCTCTCCAGCCCTGCCGGGCTCCACCAGCAATCAAAGGGGCATAGCCAGGGGCCAGTAAGGGCTGTGATGTCAGCAAAGGCCGTCCTAAGCAGAGCTGACCCTGCAGGATGAGTGGCCAAAAGGGCCAGAAGAACAGGGAAAGACACGCCAGGCAGGGGGAACAGCATGTGCAAAGGTCCGGAGGCAGGAAAGGGCAGGCGAAGCTTGAGACACTGAGTCAGGCTGCCATGGCAGAAGCTTGGTGCCCAGGGAGCCTGGGGAGACCATAAGCGCCAGGTCAGGTGAGCCTGAAAGCTGTGTCGGAGGCTAAGGTCTTACCCTGGGGGAGCAGTGGGGAGCCATAGGAGGTTCATAGCAGGGGAGGATGTGAACTAGTAGACTTTTCAGAAAGATCCCTTTGGTTCCTGTGAGAGGAGTGGACTGTTGGAGAGTAAGAGCGGAACGGGGAGACCAGTTAAGGAGTCTGGGGGAGAGTTGAGGGGCTTGGGCCAGGGCCTGGGAGGGGGAGGCGTGGAGGGAGACTTCCCTGGGGTAGTGATGTCTGAACCAAGGATGCAGACGGCTGGCTCATCAGGCAGAGACCGGAGGAGCAGTGGGGGCACGTACGGATGGGCACCCACCTGGGCAGGACAGGGACGAGGTGGGGAGTGGCCTGGGGTCTCTGCCTCTGACCGCTCCTGGGGCCCTGTGATGGACAGATACGTGCCCTGCAGGTCACCCGCTGCCCCTGGGCCTCCATGACAGCGCCCGGCCCGTCCTACCACGCCCACCCACCATCTCCAACCCGCCGCCCCTCATCTCCACCAAGCACCCCAGCGTCCTTGAGAGGCAAATGGGTGCCATCTCCCAGGTGAGGTGGGAGGGGCAGCCCCCCCAGAAGCCTGTGCAACCTGGTGCCCAGAGAACGCCCCTTCCTCTTTCAGGGGTTTGGTCTTTCCATCTGTAAAGTCGGGGTGGGGGCGATCCCTGGGACGGACGGTGACTGGGTGGGGGTCGGGCACCCAGGGGGCTGGGTCCAAGCTGGCTGTGCCTGACCCAGGCGTCAGGACCTTGGGAGGTCACTCCATGGGGCATTCAAGAGCATGGGCTCTGCGATCAGACTGTGTGGCCTTCGGCAAGTTACTTAACCTCGCTGTGCCTCAGTTTCCCTTCTGTGAAACAGAAAATCGCAGGCACTAGACACACAGCCCTGGCACGTGGTGAGCCTCGGTCCACCTGCCCCTTCACCTCTCTGACCTGCCCCCGTGTGGCGCAGGGCGGGGGCAAGGCATGTGCTTTGCTCAGACGCTTGTGGGCACCATTTCCTTTAGACCAGGTCATGATGACCGCCACACGGCTGAGGGCACTGAGGCCCAGGAGAGGCAGTGACTCGTTCACAGTTGCTCAGAGGGGCAGCAGGGCCGGAACTCAGGCCCCAGGCCTTGGACCCGTGTGTGATCCTGAGGTTCCCCTCCTCTTGGGCCCTCATAAAAGCGCGTTGAGGCCCTGGTTGAGGCCTCTGTGACCCCACGGCCTCTGCTCCCACAGGGAATGTCTGTGCAGCTGCACGTCCCGTACTCAGAGCACGCCAAGGCCCCCGTGGGCCCCATCACCATGGGGCTGCCCCTCACCATGGACCCCAAGAAGCTGGGTAAGGATCTAGGGCCCCCCAACCTCCATGGCCCAGGCTTGGCTCCCACTGTTTGCGTTGGGGGTTTGAGGGAGGGCAGTTCACCCTAAGGGACTCTGGCCCGCGCGTGGCGGGGAGGTCCCTCAGCCCCTGGACAGGGCAGGGAGGCGGCCGTCCTTCTGAATCCCTGCCCAGAGGCTCGGCTCACTGCTCTCGCCCCTCTCCAGCGCCCTTCAGCGGAGTGAAGCAGGAACAGCTGTCCCCACGGGGCCAGGCTGGGCCGCCGGAGAGCCTGGGGGTGCCTGCAGCTCAGGAGACGTCCGTGCTGAGAGGTAAGGGCGTGCAAGCTAGGCTCACCCCCGGCGGCTGCCCCTCCACCCCTGGGAGGGTCGAGGCAGGACTGGGACCCTTTATCCAAAACCTGCTGAGAAGCTTCAGCTCCCAGAGGGTCCAGCAGCCTCTCTTCACAGTTGTTTACTTTGCCATTTAGGGGCAGGGGGACCCTCTGCGTTGAGACACTGGAGGTGGGGGGGACTTGCAGGTCTCGGTGGCTCTGGGACTGGGGCCTGGGGAGGGGCTGCAGACACCCCTTCAGCCCGTGTCTCATGTCTTCCAGGGACGTCTCTGGGCTCGGTTCCAGGAGGAAGCATCACCAAGGGCATCCCCAGCACGCGGGTGCCTTCCGAGAGCCCCATCACGTACCGCGGCTCCATCACGCATGTAGGTGTCCTGGGGCCATGGCATGAGGGACCAGGGTGGCACTAGCAGGCAGTGTCTCCAGACGTGGCCCTGCCTGTGGACAAAACAGTGGGCAACCCACCAAATTCCCCCCAGCATCTCTGCTCAGCATCTGCCTCAGTAGATGGGGTGGCTTCCTGTGGGTGCCCACTCACTCCGTGAGCCTGGGAGCCAGGCATTTTAGGTGCTGAGCAAAACACAAAACTGAAGGGCCCCAAGGAGCTGGGAGGGTAGCAGAAGGAAGCAGATGGGTAAAAACTGAGTAGGTGATTTCAGAGTAGCCAGTGCTTTGTGTTGAGTAAAACACTGCGATTGAGAATGGCTGGGGCTGCTGAGGCCGCAGAGACAGGTGAGCCGGGGAGACCTCTCAGAGGTGTGAGCCCTGCGGGAATCTCAGGGATCTGCATTCCGGGCCCAGGGAACAGCACGCGCAAAGGTGGAGAGGTGGAGGGTCCCTGGTGTGCGCCAGGTCCAGCAAGTGTCTGTGGTGCCTGGAACAGCGAGCAGGAGGCGTTCGGGTCAGCGAAGTTTTGGGGGCCGGTGAGGGAGTCTGCACATCCCCCGCCTTCAAGGGGGTGAGTGGACAGACGCTCCTGCAGCTCAGCTGAGCCCGCCCACACCACTGGGGCTCCCCCTGTGCTGCCGTAACCCTCGCTTTTGTGACTTCAGTCCAGGAAAACAGAGGTTTCCTCTGGTGCCAGCCTTGACCTCGTGGTGTTGACAGGCTGACGGCTGGAGTTGGCATCCTGGCCACATCCAGCTCCGCAGAAAGGAGTGTGGGATCGGCTGGTGACATCTGCCCCATCCAAGGGTTTGCAGAGGGACCCACTCTGCCCCTCCCGTGTCAGGACTGGGGGTTCAGAACTGAGCTCGGGGCTCCTAGTGTACACAGGGCCTGTTTAACCCTCTCCTTCCTCCCTGGCTGGTGGACAACAGAGGGCGGTCCCCCCACTTCCTGGGGTCCTTAGCTCCTAGGGCTTTCTTTTCCTTCCCTTCCACCTGCTCCAGACAAGATGGTTTACATTAGCACAGAATCCAGGTCAGCCCATTTTACAGATGAGAAGACCGAAGCCCAGAGATTAAACCCGAGGTCGTGTAGCCAGTAAGCAGTGGACCCAGCGTTTTGTGCCAGCTGTGCCAGAGGAAGGGGAGCCTGGACACACACACGCACGCACGCACGCTTGCACGTACGCACAACCCCTCCCCCCAACACACACACACGCACGTGAATGGTGGGACTTCAGGCCACAGGCTCCCATAGGAAGGTGTCTTTGTCTCCAGGGGAACTCAGATCACACCACAGAGGAGAGCCCCTGATGCTTCACGTTTCTCTAAAACCTGTCGGTTTTGAAATCATGAGCTTTAGAAGGCAGCTGCGCAGGTACCTGGGGCCACAGCCGGGCCGCAGACACTCAAGTCCCAGCCCCACCACATGCTGACTCAGGCAGGGGATCGACGCTCCCTGACTCAGTTTTCCCTTTGCTAGAAGTGTCTCTTGCTGAGTCATCCTCACAGAGGTGTTAGGGATTAAAGGCTCCTGGGCATCCATCGGCCTCCAGTTTCAGGTGGCCGTGACCCAAGCCATGTGGGTCACTCACAGCCTTGGGATTGTTTCTGGCAGCTGCCAGATGTGTGAGGGTCAGACTTCCCCACAGCCTCACTCCCAGGTGATGAAATCTGGTCATGGGACACACACAGGCTCACACACACACACAAACTCAGGAACACACGGGTACACACACATACACAAACTCATACACACACAGACTTACAGTGGGTGGGCTTCTATCAGCTGCCCCTGGAGGAGCCTTTCCTGATGGGACGTTGCCGGCTCCCCGGCCATGTGCTCTCCTGTTGAGAGAGGTGGCTTCCCGCCCCTGGATTATCTATCACCCAAACTAAAGCCCGTTCATTCTACACTGTTTGTGCACAAGCCTTTTAAAGTGTGGCCAAGGGATCCTATCTAGGGCGTCTGCTTTGAGACGTCTTGGGAGACCGGTCTGGATTCAGGGCGTCTTGCTTTTCCCCTGCTTGCAGACCAGGATCTGGGATGAAAGCCCGGGGTGCCAGTTGCTGCCCTTACCCCACAGAAGGATGTTTCTTGGCAGAGAAGCTCCCAGGGGGAGACTCAAAGTGCACCAGCCTAGGGCTCGGCACGCAGTTGGAGCTGCAATCTGTCAGTCAGCTCTTGGAATCGTAGAAAGAGAAGACAGACGTCTTGATTTGGGGACAGCTTGTCTGTGACGGGTGCCTTTGAGAGTCGTATACAGAGATTGTCTCCGTTTTGTAGATGTACAGGCTGAGGCTCAGAGAGGCAAAGTGACTTGACAGAGGTCACACAGCAACTTGTTGGTAAAGCTGCTGTTTGCCCTCCAGCAGTCAGACTCCAGATTCATATTCTGACCCCCGACGCGTGTCCGTGGAAGTCGCCCGAGGCAGGACACTACCCCACGTGGCTATCTTCTCTCTGCCTGAATACAACCCCCAACAGGGAGCTCACTCTCTCTAAGGCACTGGTTTCTTGATCAGGGGCAGTTTTGCCTCCCAGGGGACACGGGGCAATGTCTAGGGACATTTGTGATTGTCACATCTTGGGGGGAGCAGATTGGGGGTCACATGCACTAACGGCATCTAGTGGGTAGAGCCCGGGGGGAGGGCTGCTAAATGTCCTACGGTGCCCAGGTTGACCCCCACCTCAAAGAATCATCTGGCCCACAGGTCACAGTGCCGAGGTTGAGAAACCCTGGGTTAGAGCTAAGATTTCTGGGGTCCTGCCCTGATTTGAGTCCCCATTCTGGTTTTGGGAATGACATGTGGTCACAGGCACGTGGCTGACATCCCAGCATCCAGGCTCTGAGAAAGCAAAATTCATGTAGTACAGGTTGCAACACAGACTCCAGGGCCAGACTGCCTGGGTTCCAGTCCCGGCTCTGCCCCTCGTTAGCCAGGTGACCCTGGGCGAGGTCACCTTGCCTCTTGGTGCCTCAGTTTCCTCATCTGAAATAGGCACGATAGTACCTGACTTAGGGTGATTTCCAGGGTTAAATGAGTCGATGTATAGAAAGTGATCAGCACTTATCATTAATATTACTGATGCTTTGTTCTGCGTGGTGCTGTTCCGGTGGGCTCTGCCCTTTGGAAGCAGTGCATGCGTGAACACATGTGCACTGGCGGACACACATGCGCCTGTGTGTGCATTTGGAAGGTGCACATGTATGCGTGCTGGGTTGTGTCTGGCGAGCGTGGGGGTCCCCGGCCGGAGCCCGCGGGCACTCACCCCATCCGCACCCCCAGGGCACTCCAGCCGACGTCCTGTACAAGGGCACCATCACCAGGATCATCGGTGAGGACAGCCCAAGCCGCCTGGACCGCAGCCGGGAGGACGGCCTGCCCAAGGGCCACGTCATCTACGAGGGCAAGAAGGGCCACGTGCTGTCCTACGAGGGTGAGTCCTGTCATCCGTCAACGGCTGTCAGGAGCTGGTGGGCGGGCAGCGGCTGGCCCGGCCCTCCCATCCTTGGGCATCTTTTTTTTTTTTCCGGTACGCGGGCCTCTCACTGCTGTGGCTTCTCCCGTTGCGGAGCACAGGCTCCGGACGCGCA
>NW_006774065.1:1019955-1036799 GCF_000442215.2 Lipotes vexillifer
AGCACAGGCTCCGGACACGCAGGCTCAGCGGCCATGGCTCACGGGCCCAGCCGCTCCGCAGCATGTGGGATCTTCCCGGACAGGGGCACGAACCCGCATCCCCTGCATCAGCAGACGGACTCCCAACCACTGCGCCACCAGGGAAACCCCCTCGGGCATCTTTGATGCCCGGGAAGGATCCTCTAGGTGAGAGGACCAGTGGTGACCTGGAGGTGGTTGGTCATGTGGTCACTTGGTGTTTACTGGGGGCCGCCCATATGCTGGGGGCCCAGCGGATGAAGCCCCCTCAGAGAGCTCTCAGGACGCCCGCCCAGGATGCAAATGGGACGTCACCTTGTTAATCTTGAGTCACGGAAACCTGCCCGCATCCAGTGTGGCTTGCCCACCAAACCCCAGACTTTGGTGTTTCTGGAGTTGGTCAGGAGAGAAGGGTCCAGAAAATATGGTTGGGGTTAAAGGGCAGCCAGGTGTCTTCAGAAAACGAATCTAGGGGAGTGTGTTACCCTCCTGTCAGCTCCGTGTGGTTGAGAGCCAGGGTGAAGGAGTGTCTTGCCATCTTACGGATGTGGGAGCTGAGGTGCAGTGATGTCCAGTGGTCCTTCTGTGTGTCCACCCTCCTGGCCCCTCAAGAGAAAAGGAGGCCTGGGACTGGGGGAGCAGGGGCGGGGGTGTTTGGCCCATTGAGGTGGGTTCACAGGGAGGCAAGGCTGGGGTGACACCAGGAGAGGGGGTGACCTCCCCATCCCTGCAGGTATGTAAGCCAGCAGCAGGTAAGGATTGGCTTCAGCTGTCTCCACCTCTGCCCGGTTCTTTACAATTTAGGAAGCAAACTTGTGGCCAGCCTTGCTACACGTGTAGTAGGAGAACAGGCCCAGGGAGCAGAAGCCCAGGCTCACTCCCCCAGGCCTCTGGCCCAGCGCTCCTGGCAAACGCTGTGCTCTCTAATTGACACCACGTGGGTGGCAGGAAGGGGCGATGACCAGAGTGATGCGCCACCCCCTTGAGCCCTGGGCCCCCCACTTCAGTGCCCCTCACTCCTCTCTCCCTCTCTGGTTCCCCAACCAGGGAGCCCTGCCTGGAAGGAGTTAAGGAAGTAAAGGGCTGGGATGTGAATTTCCCGGCAGCCTCGGGCGCCCAGGGGCGCGGAGATAAAAGCCGCTAACGGGCGCCCCTCTCAGCGGCTGGCAGCTCTAGGGCTGCAAACTGCTCCTCTGGCGGCGGTGGGCGCGTTTTCCTCTCCCTCCGCCTCCGCCTGGCCCGGCTGCCCTCCCGCCCCCCAGGTCCTGGGAAGCGGAGGTGGTACCGTGGGGCTTAGGCACTTGCCTGTCTCTGCTGCCAAGTGGTGGAGACAGTCTTGGGGACAGGGTGTCAGCTGCATCTTCTGTGCCAACCTCGGTACCCGGCTGAGGGCCCTGGGGGATGGTCAGGGGCCCTGGAAGGGCAGACGGAGAGGCTGGCAGTCGAGGTGTTGTGAGCAGAGCCCTGGGTGGCATCTCAGCTCCGGCCTCCAGATCAGTTCTTGAGCCCCTACAGGCCTTAAGTTTGTCATCTGCAGAATGGGTATAAATCAAGGCTTTCAATTTCTCACGTGCTTCCTGGGAACAGAGAGGGCCGCAGGCCGGATGGAAGGCAGTAGGGGCCGGGGAGGACCTGGAGAGTGATGGCTGTGTCTACAGGGGCCCTGCCTCTGTTCTCCGATAGCTGACTGTCGCCCTGTAACGAGTGTGAGCTCGCTGGCCAGACTTCTAATCTCTCTGTTTTCATCTGAAATCTCTCAGTGCTTAAACATCAGCAATTAATTTTGAGCAAAGTTTGGAGCAGCAGCAGCGCGGCCTATCCGCTGGCCGCCAGTTTGCAGCCCCTGGAGTAGCTCATGCCCTGAGGATCCCGTGGGGTCACGATCGGAAATCCTGGGAGAGCGAGCGCACCCTTTATCCCAAGGGGCAGGCACGGGGCTCTCGGGAACTTGCTTCTGATACCCCCAGACTCAGCCACCCTTGGAAGGAGAGGCCCACTCGAGGAGCCCCCAGCCTGATGGGCGAGACCGAGGCTTGGCCTCCTCCAGGCTCGCCTCCTGGCTGCTCAGACCCTCGGCCTGTCGGGGGCCCGCGTGCCAGCCTGAGGAGCTCACCCTTTGGGCTCAGCCTGGCTTGGCAAGGCCGCCTCTGCTGTGGACACTCCTCGTCCCCTCCCTCCCCCGCCGCAGACACACACTCTCCCCACGTGGACACCAATGCACATAGTTTATTCCATGTGGCCTCACTTTGTCCTCAGTGGCCAGGTGTGCACGCACACACACTCTCACACATGTGCACACACACAGAGACCCACAGTGACACACACAAATGGTTGTGGTAACCCTGCACGTTCACACTCGGCTGGTGCATCTTTGCTCACGTGCACGTGGTTACACATGTTCACGTCACATGTCGGCTCCCACGAGTGGACGTGTTTGTGCAGAGTCACATACCCGCACGTGGTCAAAGGCACACACCTACCTGCCAGCAGAACAGGCCCTGGGCTGGACCGCAGGCTGTTGACTCCTGCCCACTGGGCCCGGCCGGTTTGCTGATACTGGGCCCAGTGCACACAGTTGCCCTGGGGCTGCCCCTCATTGTGAGATCGGTCTGGTTTCCAGGTGGCATGTCCGTGTCCCAGTGCTCCAAGGAGGATGGCAGGAGCAACTCAGGACCTCCCCACGAGACGGCCGCCCCCAAGCGCACCTATGACATGATGGAGGGCCGTGTCAGCAGGGCCATCTCCTCAGCCAGCATCGAAGGTGTGTGCCTTGCCCTGCTCCCTACTCCAGGGGGCACAGAAGGGCCAGGGGAGGGCCTAGGACCTGCCCCGGGGGCTTCCCTACTTGCTGGGTGATGGCAGGAAAGGGAGAGAATTTCTCTCTCTCAGCTCCCCTTGGAGGGAGGAGATGGGATGGTTGGCCCTACTTTACAGATAGGAAAACTGAGGCAGGGTTTTTCTGAAGCTCCATCTGGAGGTAGCACAGGGCCCGAGAAGTGGTCCTGTGCCGCCACCACTATCATCGTGGGGACTGACACCAAGTGGCTGGAGGGGCCCGCTGCTGGGAGGGGGCGCTGGAGACCCTGGCTCGTCACTGCCAAGGCCGGCTCGGGGAGCCACGAGATGATGCTCTTGTCCTCCCCCTCCCAGGTCTCATGGGCCGCGCCATCCCGCCTGAGCGACACAGCCCCCACCATCTCAAAGAACAGCACCACGTCCGAGGCTCCATCACGCAAGGTACCCTGCCCTCTGCTCCCCAAGTGCCCCCGCATGCCTGGCCACCACGCCCTCGTGGCAGCTACAACAAGCCCTTGGGTTTACAGTCAGGGTGGGCGGGGGAGGGAAGGCATACCAGAGTGCCATGGGTGCCCAGGTATGTGGAAAGGCATGTAACACACGTGGACGTGACAGGTATGTGTGCAGGTTGAAAGGCAGAGCAAGGCATTCCTTATGTATTTGAAAACAAAAAGAGAAAGCAAAATATTACCCATCACCCTCAACTTTGTAGACGTCATTTATTGAGCATCTACTGTACTCTGCGCTTGGTGCTACCCCAAGTGCTCTCTAGATATTATCTTATGGAACAGACTCCAAGAGGAAGATACAATTGGTGGGAGGATCAAAGAGGTCAGATACCCTGCCCAGGTTCTCCTGGCTGGTCAGTGGCAAGCCAGCTACCGTGAGCCCCATTCTATGCATCTTATCTATGTTATCTCACTGAATGTTCATGACTTGGTGAGGGGTTTCAGTTACTACTCCCATTCTATATGTGAGGAAATTGAGGCTCAGAGAGGGCAAGTCATGTGCTCAAGGTCACACAGCAAGCGAGGGCTTGAACCCAGGTAGTCTGGCTCCAGAAACTGCCAGCATGGAGGCCCCAGGTTAGGATGGGCGAGGTGGGGCGCAGGTGCAAGGGTCAGCGCCCCGTCCTCCCTGGCAGGGATCCCACGATCCTACGTGGAGGCCCAGGAAGACTACCAGCGTCGGGAGGCCAAGCTCCTGAAGCGTGAGGGCACGCCGCCCCCGCCACCCCCGCCCCCACGGGACCTGGCCGAGGCCTACAAGGCCCGGCCCTTGGAGGCCCTGGGCCCCCTGAAGCTGAAGCCTGCCCACGAGGGCCTGGTGGCGACAGTGAAGGAGGCCGGCCGCTCCATCCATGAGATTCCACGGGAGGAGCTGCGGCGCACGCCTGACCTGCCCCTGGCCCCGCGGCCGCTCAAGGAGGGCTCCATCACGCAGGTACGGGCGCAGGGCTGGGCGGCTGGGCCAAGATGGGGGCGGCGGGTGCTGATGGGCACCGCTCTGGCCCCTACAGATGGGGAAACTGAGGCCCAGACTTGTTGAGTGCCACGCCCAAGATCACACAGCTGCTCATCACTGAGCCGTCATCACGTACATTCCAGATTCCATACCAAGGCCTTTATACTATATCCGTGACCTCGTTCAATTGTATTTACAGCCCAGGAGAGTCATACCTATCATCCCCATTCTCCAGGTGGGGAAACTGAGGCCCAGAGAGATCAAGAAGCTTGCCAAACCCCAGAGCTAGATGTAATAATGAACGCCGGTCATGGATCGAACCCCCGATCTAGGACCATAAGACATCATGACTTATCTAACCCTCACAGCAGCACTCTGAGGTAGTTCTCTTACTGTCTGCATTTTAGTGGTGAGCAAACAGGTTCAGAGAGGTTAAACAGCTTGTCCAGGGTCACACAGCAGGTAAATGGCAGTTGTGCATCTCAAATCCACATGTCCCGAAATCTGCAATGTCTTTGCTTCTTGGCATCCACTCCTACCACCAGCATGTTGCACCTCACCCTACCCGCACCCCCGTGGCTCTGGCCCCCCAGAGGCCTCAGCCTGGTAGGGGAAGATGAGCTCTGATTGTGTGAGGAGCTGGTCGGTGGAAACCAACTAAGAACCAGTGTCTCTTCCCTTGGTCAGAGGTGGCTGATGTGAATGAGGAAGGAGCGTGGGATCCATCGGGGGCTGCGTGGCTGTGAGGTGGCAGGGACTGGGGAGGGTGTCCAGGAGGCCTACAGTTGGCTAACGGCACAGAGGTGCCCCGGGAGAAGGCGGGAGCGGTGGGAAGATTGTCGAAGGCCAGGGGACGGGTTTGACTCTCAGCCTCTGGGCAGTTGTGAAGCCATTGGCAAGAGTCCACCATGGATCCAAAAGGGAGGCCAGTCTGATTCTGGAATATTCTTTTTAAAATAAGGGCACTTCCCCTTCTTAAGAAAGTAATTAAAACACTCCTGAAGGGCTTCCCTGGTGGCGCAGTGGTTGGGAGTCCACCTGCCGATGCCGGGGACACGGGTTCGTGCCCCGGTCCGGGAAGATCCCATATGCCGCGGAGCGCCTGGGCCCGTGAGCCATGGCCGCTGAGCCTGCGCGTCCGGAGCCTGTGCTCCGCAACGGGAGAGGCCGCAACAGTGAGAAGCCCGTGTATGGCAAAAACAACAACAACAAACACTCCTGAATAAAAGCAGAGTTCTCTTACTTGGCAGAGACACAGAGCCCAATGTATCCTGGGTTTCCCCGGCCTGCGCAGACAGGGTGGGGTCTTCTCCCAGGCGGCCGGGCTGCAGCTCGTCCATGACCCCTGTTTCTTCAGCTGCCCTTTCTGGCCATAGAGCAAACATAAACCTCTGCCCTGACCTCTGAGACTTGAGCCTCAGGGCGGTGGAACTGGATTTTGCGGCTGGCTTTTCTGGCTTGGCGTTGGGTGGGCCGCAGAGGGTCCCAGACTGACAGGAAGAAGGTATTTGCCCTCATGGGGGTGGTAAGTCTCTTTCCAGCAAACCCCAAGGGCCAACAGAGGTTCCCCCACTTGCTCCAGGAAGGGCTAACCTCTGAACTTTGTGCCCCCTCCTGCAGCCCCCCAGGTGGCTCCGGTGGCCAGGGTCCAGGACAGGGGTGGGCAGGGCAGGGACAGGTGTGCGCTCATCTTAGGCTTAGCAAAGCCCTTCCTCCCCCGCCCCTGGAGGCATGAGATGTCGCTCCCATTTCATAGCTGAGAAACTGAGGCTCAGAGCGGTTGTGTAGCTGATGCTCATCCCCCCCTTGCCCCTCAGGGCACCCCGCTCAAGTATGACACCAGCACGTCCTCCACCGGCTCCAAAAAGCACGACGTGCGCTCCATCATCGGCAGCCCCGGCCGGACGTTCCCGGCGGTGCACCCGTTGGACGTGATGGCCGACACCCGGGCGCTGGAGCGCGCCTGCTACGAGGAGAGTCTGAAGAGCCGGCCGGGCGCTGTCAGCAGCTCGGGGGGCTCCATCACCCGGGGGGCCCCGGTCATCGTGCCTGAGCTGGGCAAGCCACGGCAGAGCCCCCTGACCTACGAGGACCACGCGGCGCCCTTCACCAGCCACCTACCCCGCGGATCACCGGTGACCACACGGGAGCCAACCCCGCGCCTGCAGGAGGGTGCGTGGGGCGCTGCGCGAGGTGGGGCGGGGCCATGGGGTGGGGCGGGGCCTCGGTGGGCTCCGGTCTCTGAAACTGCCTTACCATCCACTCCTTAGCTCAGGAGCATCCTCGGGGCCACCACATCCATTCCATCTGCCAGACCAGTGGGTTCTACCTCCAAACCATTCTCAGGATTCTCTCCACCCCTCGGCCACCTCCAGATCACCTGGCTTCCCTGACTTCTCTCTTGTCCTGCTAATAATCTGCTCCCCAAACGGCAGCCTGAATACTTTTTTTGAAATATTTACATCAGATTACGCCACTGTTCTGCTTAAATCTTTCTAGTGACTTCTCACTGCACTTAGGAAAAAATCACCCTTTTCCGCCATGGCCTTGGGAGCCTGCAGGATCCCGCCCCACCCACCTTTCCATCTTACTGCCAGATTCCTTTATCTGCTGCTTTATGTCTCTTCCTTGACCACACTCAGCTCATTCTTTGCTCAAGACCTTTGCACGTGCTGTCCCCTGTGCCTGAAATCCGCCCCCGCCCCCGCCCCCAGCCCACCACCCGCCTTTCAGATCTTTACCTAACTGGTTTCTTTTGCGCCCTTCAGGACTCTGTTCAAATGTCACATCCTCAGGGAGGCCTCTTATGACCACCCTCCCCCGCTTCAGTATTCTGGTCACGTTCTGTCACATTTTAAAAAAATTTTCAGAGCATTTATTACTCTGAGATTCTTTTTCGATGACTAGTTGATCATCTGTCTCCTGCATTGAATGTCAGCCCCACGGGGGCCAGGATTTTTCTGTTTTGTTCAGCGGGGGAGCCCTAGCTCTTAGAAAGTGCTCGGCATGTCGTAGACACTTAATAAATATTTTTGGTTGATTGAAGGAATGCACAAGAAAGGGAATGAAGGAAAGAAAGAATGAACTTTTTAAAAGAGCTAAAATACAGAAGCAAATGAGTGAATGAATAAATAAAAGGAAAAATGAACTAGATGCAAATGGATGGATGACGAGGCCTGGTCCCTGGGGATCCCAGAGACCCTACCCTCAAATGACTTCCCCTAAGCACTAGCCTTGGCAGCCCCCAGTGTTGGAGGCTGGGACACCTATGGCACAGAGGTCTGATGCCATCCCCACTTGGCCCGTCCCCACAGGCAGCCTCTCGTCCAGCAAGGCGTCCCAGGATCGGAAGCTGACGTCCACGCCCCGTGAGATTGCCAAGTCCCCGCACGGCACCGTGCCTGAGCATCACCCCCACCCCATGTCGCCCTACGAGCACCTGCTCCGGGGCGTGAGTGGCGTGGACCTGTACCGCGGCCACATCCCGCTGGCCTTTGACCCCACCTCCATACCCCGTGGGATCCCTCTGGATGCAGGTGATTGTCCCGGACCCATAGAACCCTGAGGCATCAGTGTCAGCCCGAGGGCTCCTCGGGCATCAACTAGCTGCCACTAGGTGGGGAAACTGAGGCATGGTGGGGGGGAGACCCAACAGTGTAATCATGTCAACAGTTTAGGTGAGAAACAGAATTTCTCTTAGGGGTCTGAGGGACATGCCGGGTTAAACGTTTTTCAGTGGTTTTCTTTTCCTGCGGAACTTATCAGTGCCTTTAAAATTGCAAATGTATCAAAAGAGGGCTCAAGGGTGAGCGTTCCCCAGACGGACGGGATCTGACAATCCGTTTAGAAGGATGCAGCCCTTAGGTATTTTAGTGATCCCCATTTTGGATGCCCTGTGTTTAGGGGAATTTCCATCCAAAGAACGTTATCAATCAGAGACACCCACGTGTGTGTCGGGGCAGCGAGGGTTTTTCTCCTTCTAGGCTCTCAGTTCTGTTTTCTGGGGGGTGTTTGGGAGAAACTGTGAGGGCACTGAGACTGGCGGGGTGGGGTGGCATTCCCAGCCGAGGTGTGGGCCGGTCTGACCTTGCTCCCCTTCTCCCGGCAGCCGCTGCCTATTACCTGCCCCGGCACCTGGCCCCCAACCCCACCTACCCACACCTGTACCCGCCTTACCTCATCCGCGGCTACCCCGACACGGCGGCACTGGAGAACCGCCAGACAATCATCAACGACTACATCACCTCGCAGCAGATGCACCACAACGCGGCCACCGCCATGGCCCAGCGAGCTGACATGCTGAGGGGCCTGTCGCCCCGCGAGTCCTCGTTGGCGCTCAACTACGCCGCCGGCCCGCGAGGTGGGTGGGGCAGAGCACTGCCAGTCACGCGGGTGGGCAGAACCCGCCACCCAGAATTGGCCTTATTCCTGGTCTGCCCAGGGTCCTGAGAGCACAGGACACGTGCGTGCCCACGCGTGCACGTCTGTCCTTGCCGAGGCGGCTAGAGCAGTTGCCTTAGAGGCTCGGGTTGTATCACTGCGCGGAGAGCACACACAGACCTGGCAGATGGTGCAAGGTTGTGTGTGGTGTGTGTCCTGGATGCATACACACGGGCTCTGCATGTGCTTGTGTCCTCTTGGTATGTGCGGTCCCTGGTGTTTAAAAAAAAAAAAAAAAGATGGAAACGTGAGGCCGTTTGAACTTCGGGTTCCCTTGAGTCGAAACCAGCCCGTGGCTGCTTTGCACGTGCATATTACAGTCACCTTGTGGAAACACTGCTGGGATGTGCTTCCGGAACAACCAAGTATAGTTATGGTCCAGTTAGTAAAATCAGTCACACTAGGTATTTCATACAGTGGGGATTGAGTACCAGCAAAGGACTGCAGAGGGTCAAAGGCAAGAAGGGCACACCAAGAGCACACCAAAAGAGCAAAATAGGCATAGCAAGGTATGCAGGGCTGCCAACTGCAAGCCACGTCCACTTCAGGGTTTGGGAGCGAAGGGATGGGGTGCTATGAGCACCCAGCATTCAGAGAAGGGTCCTGCGGGCCCGGTGCGGGGACCAAGGAGGGAGCATCCGGCCGTGCTGCTCCTCAGAGGACGCGCGGCGCTGCACCAGCTGGGGTGGTCCGGCCAGGAGGCAGCCTGGCCCCTCTCCCCCGACCGCTGCAGCCCGGCCCCACCTCCTCTGTCACAGGCATCATCGACCTGTCCCAAGTGCCACACCTGCCTGTGCTGGTGCCCCCGACACCAGGCACTCCAGCCACCGCCATGGACCGCCTAGCCTACCTCCCCACGGCACCGCAGCACTTCAGCAGCCGGCTCAGCAGCTCCCCGCTCTCCCCAGGTGATGCCCCCACCCCCGTTCTGGGCGTCCTCGGGCAGATGCCTTGCCCTCTCTGTTCCACCCCGGAAGACAAGTCCAGGGCCCCTCCTGTGTCCGGGGCTGAGCCGCAGGCCTTTGGGTTTCCAGGAGGCCCCACCCACCTGACAAAACCCACGGCCACGTCCTCGTCCGAGAGGGAGCGGGAACGGGAGAAGTCCATCCTCGCGTCCACCACCACGGTGGAGCATGCGCCCATCTGGAGGCCTGGTAGGATGACGGAGCCGCCAGCACGCGCCCCACGCCCCAGCGGTCCCTGTGGCTGCGCGTGGCCTGCCCCTCTGATCCCACGGCTTGTTTCCACCAGGTACGGAGCAGAGTGGCGGTGGCGGCGGCGGCGGCGGCGGCGGCGGCAGCGAGGGATGCGGGAATCGCGGAGCCCCGGCCCGGGCGCCCGGCCGAGGCCCAGCGTGCTGCACAACACGGGCATGAAGAGCATTATCACCTCCGTGGAGCCCAGCACGCCCACGGTCCTGAGGTGGGCCAGGTTGGCACAGGGGAGGGGACAGGCGGTGGGGGGGGCGGTCACTGGATACAGGTTGGGGGGGGATGCACAAGTGTACCGATGGGTTGGGAGGTATACGGGAGAGTGAGCAATGGCTGGGCAGGTAGGTGGGTGGGTGGCTAGGTGGGTGAGAAGGTAAAGAGATGGGTGATTGGGTTAGTTGGATGGGTGGGTGGATAGGTGAATGGATGGATGGGTGGATAATAGACTTTGGGTGGGTAAGTGGATGGATGACAGGTGAGTAGGTAGATGGATGGGTGGATAATAGACTTTGGGTGGGTAAGTGGATGGATGACAGGTGAGTAGGTAGATGGATGGGTGGATAATAGACTTTGGGTGGGTAAGTGGATGGATGACAGGTGAGTAGGTAGATGCATAGGTGGGTCAGTGGTGGGTAGATGGGTGGCGGAGCTAGATGAATGGGCAGGTGGGGGGGTAGACGGATAGATAACAGCGGGTGGGTGGGTGGATGGATGGATGGTTGTGTTGGAGAGCTAGGTGAAAGGTGGATGGATGGAGGTGGATGAACAGATGGTGGGTAATTGGATGGAGGTTGGGTTAGATGGGTGAGCAGGTAGGTGGATGGATGGGTAGATGGGTGAGTAGATAGGTGATGGGTTGAGTAGGTGGGTGGATGGGTGGTTGGGTTGGGTTAGGTAGGTAGGTGGGGAGGTGGGTGGATAGATGGGTAGGTGGACAGGTGATGAGTTGGGTAGATGGCTGGGGGGGTTGGCTGGGTAGATGGATGAGTAGGTGGTTCATTGGGTAGATGGATGGCGAGTTGGGTGGGCGGGTAGGGGAGTAGTTGGGTAGGTTGTCGAGTTCAGGAATGGAGTCTGTGGAGCAGAGAGGGCGAGACAGTGAGGCCTGTGAGGAGAGCCTTGCCTTTCCCTCCCAGCATTCAGCGGGGCCCTACAGGGAGCAGAGCGCCTGTCTTGCGCAGACAAGGCCCAGAGGCTCCGTGAAGACGGGAGAAGGCGCAGAGGTCCCATGTGCCCCCCCGCCAGCCCCGGAGTCCACTTCCTGTCACGACAGGCCCAAGACCCACCTCCCACCCCCTGCCCGAGGTCTGTGGGCAGAGCTGCCCGACGGGGGAGGGAGCTTCCCCAGTGCCCCTGCCCGCCCAGGGGCAGTTTGGAGGCGGCTGCTTCTTCCAGAATGAAGTAACCATTCATGCAAGTACCCTTCCATTTGGCTGGTCTAAGTCAT
The DNA here is from genome assembly GCF_000442215.2 of Lipotes vexillifer. NCBI lineage: Eukaryota > Metazoa > Chordata > Mammalia > Artiodactyla > Lipotidae > Lipotes > Lipotes vexillifer. The sequence goes on from NW_006774065.1 coordinate 1,031,332, forward strand.
ACCTCCCCCACCACCATTCCAACTGTGAAAAATGACATCATTTCCTAAGCGCACAGCCTTGTCCCCTCTGAGTCAGGTCCCCAGCGGGCACGCATGGCAGGAGCGCCTGAGTCTCACAGTGGGGCACCCAGGCGTGAGCTCCCACCGGCAAGCACCGGTGAGAGGCTGTAGCAGGGACATCAAGCCCTTTCCCAGTGGCAGCTGAGTAAGACCCCTGGGAGAGAGGGTTAGCACAAGGCTTCCTCATGGAAAACGCTAGGCTTGACAGGCCACAAGAGATGGTGTCGGGCCAGCTCACGTCCAAGCCTGTTTCCTCATCTGCAGAGCAGGGATAGTTACATTGACCCTGTGAAGGTCAGAGAGAGTGCGTCTGTGCATTCCTTCTTCCTGGTGGGCCTGCGGTGGGTCTCCTGCCCTGTGCTGGGTACGGGGGACACGGTAATGGTTGACGCAGTGCCCTCTTAGGGCTTGTGGGCTAGACCCATAAGCCTCTGGGGTAAGGAAGAGCGCTCCGGGCAGAGGGGACGACAGGGAGCCCTGTGTGGCCCCTGATGGCGGAGGTGGGAGAGCTGGACCCCACTGCCCTGTCCTTTAACCACCCGCCCTAGGCCGCCCTCTGGGCCTTTGCCCTGTGGCTCACTCATTTCCTCCCCAGCGCATGTCCCAGCCCCTCAGAGAGTCCCCCGTGAGCCCTGCCTAAGAGCTCCCTTGCCATTCTGTTAGCAGAACGTAACCCAGACCCGTTCACCTTCGAGCAGTTGCCACGCTGATAGGGGTTTAATTTATCACGTTATCACATTAAGACGTGCGTAGTCTGTCTTCTCACCTAGAATGTATGGCGCTTTTGTCTGTTCTGTGCACTGCCGTACCCCAGTGTCTAGAACAGCGCCTGACACATAGTAGGTGCTCAGTAAAAAGTTTTGGGCTGACGAGCTGATGGGCTAGATGGACGGCGGGTGGATGGGGTAGGTGAGGCCACGTGGCACGGGGGCTCGCAGGTCACGGTCCGCAGCGTTTATTCTGAGAGCAGTAGGGAGAGTGGGAGCTCTTCCGGGCAGGGGTGACTCCGCAGGGTGTCAAAGTGAGGGAGTGACCCTGCCTCGGCCTCACAGGCCCCGGCTATGGCTCGCTCAGCCACTGACCCTCCCTCTCTCCTCCCCCAGGTCCACCTCCACCTCCTCGCCTGTCCGCCCGGCCGCCACATTCCCACCCACCACCCACTGCCCACTGGGTGGCACCCTCGACGGGGTCTACCCCACCCTCCTGGAGCCTGTCTTGCTGCCTAAGGAGGCCCCGCGGGTCACCCGGCCCGAGCGGCCCCGAGCAGACGCCGGCCACACCTTCCTCGCCAAGCCCCCAGCCCGCGCGGGGCTGGAGCCCGCGTCCTCCCCCGGCAAGGGCTCCGAGCCCCGGCCCCTGGCGCCGCCTGGCTCCGGCCACGCAGCCATCGCCCGCGCCCCGGCGAAGGGCCTCACGCCCCACCACGCCAGCCCGGACCAGCCAGCGCCGCCCGCCTCGGCCTCGGACCTGCACCGGGAAAAGACTCAAAGTAAACCCTTTTCCATCCAGGAATTGGAACTCCGTTCTCTGGGTAAGACCACCCTGACAGCGGCCACCTTCATAGACGCGATAATCATGCGTCAAATTGCTCACGATAAAGGGCCGCGAGAAGGAGGTTCGCTGGCCAACGACTCCCCTCGCGATGGTAAGACTCCTGGCCCCGCCGCCCACCCGCTCCGTCTTGTGGCCTAAAGATATTTTCAGATCTCTGCTTTTTATTTTTCCCCCATTTTTCGTTGGTTTTGGTATTTTGTTTTGAAAGTCGTCTTCGTCGATTGCACGCTCTGATGGTTCCTCCAGCCGCGCACACCCCCTCTGAAGGGGGGCAAGCCTCATCCTTTGCACATCGTTTTATCATGATTTTTTTGTGTTGTTTCGGATTTTCGCTTTTTTTCCTTTAATGAATGGATCTGTGATTTCGACTTTAGCCGCGCCTCCCATCTCCCCCTTTGCGCCTTTGTCTGGGGAGCAGGGCTGCAGAGGGGCGCAGGCCGATGCCTCCCACCCCCACCCCCCACCCCACCACCCGGGCCCCCCCCCCCCCCCCCCCCCCCCCCCCGCATGGGGTGCAGAGAAGACGGGGAGGGGGGGAGCGCCGCCACTCTCCAGGAGGAGCTGGGAACCTGCCCCCTGCGTCCTGCCCAGGTCGTGAGGGTGTCTTGGGGGTACTCTGCCCCACGCTCCCCTTGCCAACCCACCAGCCAGCAGCCCCGGGGGACGAGGGGCGTCCTCCATGCTGGAGCGGGGCTGTGGCCCGGCGGGGACACTGGGACCTGAGTGTCGCTCCCGCCCCAGCCCTCACCGACCCCACTCCCTCACCGCCCGTCCGTCCGCTGCCCCTACACTCCCTTCGCAGAGACTCATCCTCCCCCATGTCACTCTCCCCGCCCCTGGCCCGCCAGCACCACCGGGCTCTGTCTCCGTCCCTTTTCCCACCTGTGCTGCTGTCCAGCTCTCCCTCTGCTTGGATCTCTCCGCGTCGCCCTCCGCCCTCCTGCCTGTGCGTCCTGTTCTCTGTGCTGCTCCCACGTCCAGCTCTCTCTACAGCCCTCTCTCCCTGCAGCCCCCGTCCCTCTTTTCTCACTCTGCCCCGACCCCTGACCGGCCAGCAGACCCCACGCTGGCTCTCTCCCTCTCTCTCTCTCGGCCCCAGCCCCCACCCCCGGCCTGGGGGACCCAGCCAGTGTGGGAGGGTAGGCTGGGAGGGGCAGCCTGGCCCTGGCGCTGGCCTGACTCGCGGCCTCACCCGGCTTCAGGTTACCACGGTGGCGGCTACAGCCCTGATGGGGTGGAGCCCGTCAGCCCCGTGAGCTCACCCAGCCTGACCCATGACAAGGGGCTCCCCAAGCACCTGGAGGAACTCGACAAGAGCCACCTGGAAGGGGACCTGCGGCACAAGCAGCCAGGTAGGGTCCCGCCCTGCCTCCGAGCCCCCTCCCGCCCCCCCACCCCCGCGTGTGAGACAGGGACGGTTGTCACCCCGTCGCGCAGGTGGGGAAACTGAGGCGCTCAGAGGTGGCAGAATCGGCCTTGCGCCACAGCTCAGAGGGCAGAGCCAGGCTCTGAGGGCAGCAGCCCCGTCAGGCACACGCCTCGCCCCCCTCAGCCACGCCCTGACCTGCTCTGCTCTGCCCGCAGGCCCGGGGAAGCTCAGCGGCGAGGCTGCACACCTCCCACACCTGCGGCCGCTGCCCGAGAGCCAGCCCTCGTCCAGCCCGCTGCTCCAGACCACCCCAGGGGTCAAAGGTCACCAGCGGGTGGTCACGCTGGCACAGCACATCAGTGTAACTACCCCTCCTCTGCCCCCTCCTCGTTGCCTTTGTACCTGGGGTGGGACCCGGCCCCGAGGAAGGGGCGGGGGTGGGTCCACGCACCGTCTGGTGGGTAGCCTGAGTCCTGGTGAGGTGAGCCAGGGATCTGGGGGTTGGTGAAGGCAAGCCATGCCAGGGGTCCCAGAGTCTCAAACTCAGGTGCTATATTCGCCCCCTCATCCAGCTGATGGAGCCTCAGGTGCACGAGCCCAGCTGCGATCCACATCTTACACACGCTGGTCAGGGGAACCCGACCCACCTGGGGGCCCACTTTGAGACTTGGGCCAGTGCCCCCACCCCATGCACTTGGGGGCATTGAGGCTGTGTGGGCAGGCCCGAAGCCCCCGGGTTCTGCCCCCAAAGCTCAGTCCGCTGCCCTCACCCCACTTGGAAGGTTCTGGGAGATGGCTGGCGCCTGACCCTGCTCCTGTCCCCTGACCCTTGGCCTGCAGGAGGTCATCACGCAGGACTACACGCGGCACCACCCGCAGCAGCTCAGCGCGCCCCTCCCTGCCCCCCTTTACTCCTTCCCTGGAGCCAGCTGCCCTGTCCTGGACCTTCGCCGCCCACCCAGCGACCTCTACCTCCCAGCCCCGGACCATGGCGCCCCGGCCCATGGCTCACCCCACAGTGAAGGGGGCAAGAGGTGAGTGGCGGTGGGAGACAGGGTGCCCCTTGCTGGTCACCACCGAGAGGGCTCTGTTAGGTGTCTGCTGCGGGAAGCTTGAGCCCAATAAAGTGCGAGGCCCGCCTGGAGCCATTGCACATATGAGAAACCGAGGTTCAGGGAGATCGGGGAGTTTGCTCAAGGTCACGGCGCAGCTGGACAATAGCTGTTACATACGCCACACTCGGGGGGATTCCAGGCACCAAGCTGCATACTTCACACCTGTTAACCGGGATCCTCATCACAACCTTGGGAAGTGTGGGCAGTGTTATCCCATTTCACAGACAAAGAAACTGAGGCACAGAGCAGTGAATTCACTTGCCTATAGGGACGCAGCCAGTAAATGGCGGAGCTGGGATTCGAAGCAGAGCCATGTGGTTTGAGAGCCGCCTCCTAACGGGCACATACACACTTGCACTCCTGGTTACCCCTGGGGGGCTCCCTGGTCAGAGAGGAGAGGAATGGGGAGGGACCCCCGCTCTAGGATGAAGGAGCCATTCCGGGTGGTGCACAGAGTTGGGGAGACAGCAGCATGTCTTTGGGGGAACAGTGGGGTCCCTGGCGTCAGGGTGCAGCAGGGGTTCAACAAAGTGCCACCCGTGGGCCAGATTCAGCCCACGGCCTGTTCTTGCATGGTCCATGAGCTAAAGATGATTTTACGTTTTTAAAGAAGGAGAATATACAGCAGAGACTACAAGTGGCCCACGATGCCTGAAATGTTTGCTATCTGACCCTTTGCAGGAAAAGCGTGCTAACCCTTGGTTTAGAACGAGGCAGGGCTTAGCGGGGAGTGGAGAAAGGGATGCGCCCCCTTCAAGAGGGAGCTCTGAGCTCTGACCACCGCAGGGACCCTCTCTCCGCCCAGGTCTCCAGAGCCAAGCAAGACGTCAGCCTTGGGCAGCAGTGAGGATGGTATAGAACCTGTGTCCCCGCCGGAGGGCATGGCAGAGCCCGGGCATCCCCGGAGCACCGTGTACCCGCTGCTGTACCGGCACGGGGAGCAGGTGGAGCCCAGGTACCTGCATGGCAGCCCCTCCCCTTCCTGGGACGCTCAGGACTCGGGCCCTTGCCCACCTGCGGCCTCGATCCACCACTGCGCAGCTGGGGGCTTGGCAAGGGCTTTGGGGTGCAGCCGGGGGGCCTCAGACACGCTAAACAATGTCAAAACTTGGCGGACCTCCACGGCTGCTTCCTGAGCCTTGGGCTGGGGTCCCTTAGCTCAGGCCCGGCCCCTGTTGCCGGCACTTGAGGGTCTGAGAAATAAAGAGCCAAGTGTGCTGGACCAAACTGGGGCCGCGGCGGCGCGGGCGCGGGGGGGGGGGGGGGGGGGGGGGGCGGGGCGGGCACTTACAGAGGTGTTCTGGCACTGCACGCTGGAGCTGTTGAAGCGCAGGGCGGGCACCCTCTGCTCGCTGGCCTGGGTGCTGGGG
>NW_006774065.1:1036852-1042837 GCF_000442215.2 Lipotes vexillifer
GCGGGGGGGGGGGGGGGCGGTGGAGGTGGAGAGAAAGGGCCCCCTGACCTCAGGGGAAGACGTGGTCTGAGCCCACTTTGGCTCCCGAGGCTCTTTTCTGGGAGTCCGGCTATTGCAGGTAGACAGGCGTGGCCCACCGGGGCAGCTGGGGCTCTGCAGAGACGCCCTGAGCCCAAGGATAGGTGGATGACAGAGGGGATTTCGGAAGACATGGGCCCTAAGAAGTGGGGGAAGCAAGCACGAGGTGGGAGAAACTTCATTCTGAATTTCTAAGGCAGCTCAGGTGGTGAGCACCCCGTCATCAAGGGTGTGCAAGCCCAGCAGCAAGTGAACTGACCCGGGGGGTCTGCTCCTCGCAGCAGGATGGGCTCCAAATCCCCAGGCAACACCAGCCAGCCGCCGGCCTTCTTCAGCAAGCTGACCGAGAGCAACTCGGCCATGGTCAAATCTAAGAAACAGGAGATCAACAAGAAACTAAACACCCACAACCGCAACGAGCCAGAATACAGTAAGGGGCCCGCCCTCCCTGGGGGGCGGGGCTACCGGGGGCTGGGCGTGAGCACAGCCGGGTGGCCCCGCCGACCACCTCTTCCACTGGCCCGTCACCTCACATTCAGGGAGCCCGTGTTGTCCCTCTTTTTCCCATAGGCATTTGCTGGGTTGTCACAGCATGATGCCCGGCACACAGGGGCCACTCGGGATATTGGCATGCACGGGTCAGTTCATACTGGGCGCCAGAGATCGGGGTCACGCCCTTACAAGGACCTCGTGTGTACCCCATGTGCGATGCGCCTCACATCTGTGATTTGTTTTCCCCATTTATGTGGTTACTGGACGTAAATCCTAGCTTAGCTCTACCCTCTCAGCACAGTGCCTGGCACATAGCAGCTGCTCAAGAGAACACATGAGTGGGTGAACCAATGAATGAAGGAACATCACATCCCCGGCCTCAGAAAGCTCATTAGCGTGGGGAGCTTGGGGACCTTGCAGAGGCTTTTCTCTTTCTGGGGCTGGAGTCGCAGCCTTGCAGACAGTCACTGGCCCAGGCTGGTAAGTCCAGAACCTTGCCAAGTGTTGTGCCTGGGCCAGTAGGTCAGCAGCCTCAGCGAGCTGGCTCGAAATGCCGACTCTCAGGCCCTGCCCCAGCCCTGCTAAATCTGTCTGCATTGCGCAAGCTCGCAGGTGGCGCACCTTGCCGAGACCAGACAGGGGACATAGGGGGGCAGGTGCTTTCCGGGACCTGTAGGCCTCACCCGTCTCGTCGTCCTCCTCCAGATATTGGCCAGCCCGGGACGGAGATCTTCAACATGCCTGCCATCACCGGAGCAGGTAACCCGGTCACCCTGGGCTGCTCGGCCGACAGCCCGTCCCCTCCCTCCCCCTCCCCCGTCACTGTGCACACAGGGAGGTCAAGCTGGGTGTGTGGACTTGGAAGGAGACTTGGGAGTGAGGCCTCGGAGGTCACTGGGCCTCACATCAGCCGTAGCCATGGTGACAGGTGGCCTGTCACAGTTCAAGTGTGTCCCCCTCCTCTGCGGTGGGGATGCAGACACACACAAAAGGCCGGCGGGGTCTGGCAAGGAGTGTCTATTTGGAGTTCAATTCCAAGGCCTTCTGGTACGTGTAGTACAGTACTAGAATCACACACAACTACCCAGAACCTGTCTGTTGGGATCTCGGATGGAGACGTGAGTGTGTGGAGTGGGTCTGTGTGTGCACGTGGTCCACGTGGGCATTTTTTATAGGTGGAGCATCGGTTTTACTGGAAAATTCCATCCAGGGAGCTGGGGAAACAGTGCAGATGTATTCCAGAGTGTAAAATTCACACACATTTTTTTAAATATAAATTTATTGTATTTATTTATTTTTGACTGTGTTCGGTCTTCGTTGCCGCACACGGGCTTTCTGTAGTTGCGGCGAGCGGGGCTACTTTTTGTTGCCGTGCACGAGCTTCTCATTGCGGTGGCTTCTTGTTGCGGAGCACGGGCTCTAGGCGCGTGGGCTTCAGTAGTTGCAGCACGCGAGCTCAGTAGTTGTGGCTCGCGGGCTCTAGAGCGCAGGCTCAGTAGTTGTGGCGCACGGGCTTAGTTGCTCCGTGGCATGTGGGATCTTCCCGGACTAGGGCTCGAGCCCATGTCGCCCGCATTGGCAGGCGGATTCTCAACCACCACTGCACCACCAGGGAAGCCCTCACACACATTTTTACACTGAAACTTAAGCCTTCTATGATGTTTTGGAGCCTGTGGGGTTACACTGTGCATTTCTGCTGCCTCTGTAGAAGGACTGGGATGGGGCTTTGGGGAAGCACCTGGTGTCTGGTGTGAGGCGGCTGAGCCAGAGCCTACAGGGCTGACCCTCCGCCAGAGGCCTGCCCGGTATGGGGAGGAACGAGGCGTCTTTGGGGGGATGTGCTGACCTTCCCTGAGGGCTGTCACAGCTCTGGGAATGTGGTGAGCAAAAGGCAGCCATTGGATTTTATCGGGGTGCCACGGGGCCTCTAAATGGGGGTCCCAACTGGGGAATGTCCACCCACTCAGAGACTCGACGCTGGGGGCTTGGCTGAGCCTCGGGCAATGGGGAGGAGATAATTCGGTCAAAACAACAAGATGGACGGAAATGAATGTCTTCATGTTTTCATTTCAGAGATGCTCATACACCGACACAGGTGCGGGTGTGTGTAGAAATTCATGTGGTACAAGGAACTTGTATATAAATTAGATTCAACTTTTTGTCACAGCAGTTTAGGCCACACACACAGAATTTCCCCAGACCCCGGTCTCTGCTGCTTAATTAGCTCCTGCTTTAGGACTGGAGACGGTCAGCTTCCTGCCTCACACTGACCGACCATGGACCCGTGACCTTGGGTGGCAGGTTCAGTAACGTCTGTGATCATAGGATGCTAACCTACCAAGGAACCATCACGACCTGTATCCCTCGCATCTTTTTTTTTTTCCACTTCCCAGTGTCTTAGTTTGTAGGATCATAAATGCCTCTCCCCCCTCCCCGCCCCACTCACCCCCGCTGGAAAGTTTGCTTTTCCTTGACCGACATGACTTTTTTTAAGTGCTGACGAAGCATGGCCAAGACGCAGCTGAAAGCCTGTCAGGGGGTCCCTGTGGCTGTGAATGAGTTTGAAACTAAAAGGAAGAAAAGAAAATGAAAACGTAGACAGCAAATCGTTGCTTTAGAAATGTGATTTTAGATGCTGCCTTGTTGCTCCGAGCCTCCCAGTAACCATCGGTCCAGTTTACAGACGAGTTAGGGGTCAGCAAGACCCGTTAATTCGGCCACTTGGTAATCATACAATTGACTTGCAGTGAAAGTTTTAAAATCCATGAAAATTTTGCCCAGTGGCAGGCAGAGAGCTTCGTCGGAGGTTTTTGGAAGCAAAGTCTGGTTTAACAAAAATGCCCAAAAGAGGCACATTCCCCAGGGTTTGCAAACGTCCCCAGAATGAATGGTTCACAAGCAAACAAGAGAGGGCCAGAAAAAAGAGAAAGAAGAGGCATAACTGGCGTGACTTTGAAGTGGGTGTCCGGAAGGATTCGTGAGGGACAGTTGTTGATCGGACCACTTCGTGCCGGGTGGCCGGGCCGGGGGCGGCCATGTGATTGTTTCCAGCTCTGCCCTGACCCCCCGCACGCACCGTAACTGCATGGCTGCGACCCCCCTCTCCACCGTCCGTCTCTGCACCTCTTTCTCCTTGTGGCTCCCGGGCGGGGAGAGGGGGCGGAAGGAGAGTTAGGCCCAGCTGCGGGGGCAGCAGGGGGGGCTTGAGGGTCCTAGGCCTCGCAGGCAGGGGCGGCCGGAGGGCCGTCTGGTCACCTCCCCTCCATTCCTCCCAGCAGCCCCCGGGAACCAGGGTGGACCCCCCAGCGCCCAGCACTGAGCTCTGGCTTGACTTAGCTTTCCAGCAGCCCTTCCCCCAAATAAGGGGACCCCCTGATCCCGCTCCCCGCTCCTTTTTAAGGCCACTAGATTTTTTTAAAAAAAGAAGCAGCCCCAGCTGGGGGTTAGGGATCCAGAAGGGGCTTCTGATTTCCCCGAGGGCAGAGTAGGAATGAGGCTTGGGGGGCGGTCATCTGACCACCCCGAGCGCACCTCTTCCCCCACCGGGAATTCCTGAGGGCTTCCAGGGCCCGAGTCAGAGGGAGCCGTCCGCCCCCATCACCCTGCAGCGGAAACACGGGGGGAAGCTAGGGGAATCAAGAATCGTTGCTTTGCCAAAATGTGCTCACTGTGTATTCTTTCTTCCCCTCCCTCTCTCCCTCTCTGCTTCTCTCTCCCTCTCTCCCCCTTGTCCCTCTGGCCCCTGCGGCCCCCTTTGTGTGTGTGTCTCTCTCCCAGGCCTCATGACCTGCAGAAGCCAGGCGGTGCAGGAGCATGCCAGCACCAACATGGGGCTGGAGGCCATTATTAGAAAGGCGCTCATGGGTAAATATGATCAGTGGGAGGAGCACCCGCTCAGCGCCAATGCTTTTAACCCTCTGAATGCCAGTGCCAGCCTGCCCGCTGCTATGCCCGTAACCGCTGCTGACGGACGGAGGGAACACGCGCTCACCTCGCCAGGTCTGCAGGCCTCCTCCACCCCGTCTGTCCCACCCCGGTGTCATTAATCCTCCCGCCTCCCTCCGCGTTCCTCTGACCAACCCCCCTCCAGCTTTGGAGCTTGTGACTCTATTTTTGTGCGTGTTTGACGTGGTCCTGGAGTTGGGTAACCCCGAGCTGGGCGGACACCCCCCCAGGTGTCTGCGTGGCCCCGGCCCGCCCTCGCCCGCTGGGCCCGAAGGAGCTGCCGCTTTTCTAAAAACACTCAACGCCGCTGCCCGAGCCCTGCCCTGCCTCCCTCCCCGGCTGGGCATTCGTCCCGGGATGCCCACGTCCTGGCCCAGCTTGTGTCTCCTTGGGGGAGATCAGGCTGGAGTGAGGACCCACCTTCTCTGTGTGGATCAGGGGGGACCCTTGGGCTCACGGCAGCCAGGCCAGTGGGCCCAGTGTCTGCTGCGGCCACCAAGCATGTTCACGGCTGGCCCTCGGGGCTGATGGGGTGGAGACCAGCATCTGTGTGCCAGATCCAAACTCAGATGAATCAGGGAGACCAGACGGGCTGGCTCGCCCTCTGCCCTGGGTCCCTAATCAACACTCTGCATATCAGAGCAAGGGCCAGGCAGAGAGTTCTTGAGCCATTTTTCTGACCTGGACACTGTGGCCCCGGGAAGTTTCTGGACTTAATGAGGGCCCAGGCCTGGCCTCAGGGACCCTGGCTTCTCTGCAGAGGGCCTGCAGCCTGCCCAGCCCCGGCACAGTCCTTGGGCAGTGGTCAGGGTCAAACCAGAGGCCTGAGGCTCCATGCTTGAGGTATTAGCCCCTGGTGGGTAGGGGGCCTCAGGGCAGCCTGACGGGGCCTTGCAAGTGGTTCTACCCACTCCCCTAGTAGAAACCCCCTCCAAATCCAGGCTCCTGGCTGGGTCTGGCCATCTGGTCGGCCTCCTTGGCTTCCCAGGGGGCTGGGCTGCTGTTCCCCCTCCCTGGGGGGCCCGGGAAACGGGGGTCCAGGCCCTCACCCACCCACCCACCCCCACCCCTACAGTGCGAGCGCTGTCCTCAGTCCAACTCGGCCCCTTCCCATGTGTCCCCCTGCAGGTGGTGGCGGGAAGGCCAAGGTCTCTGGCAGACCCAGCAGCCGAAAAGCCAAGTCCCCGGCCCCAGGCCTGGCATCTGGGGACCGGCCACCCTCCGTCTCCTCAGTGCATTCGGAGGGAGACTGCAACCGCCGGACCCCACTCACCAACCGCGTGTGGGAGGACCGGCCCTCGTCCGCAGGTGGGCCCCGGGGGCAGGCAGGTGGGCCCGGCCGGCTGCCCGAGCACCTACTGTGTGTGGAGCGCGTGGTCAGGCCCGTTCTGAGACACTCGCCCAGGGCCCTGGCCAGCTGAACTGGGGCTCGCAGATGGTCAGGATGCTTCTCGTAAGGGCCCAGGTGGA
>NW_006774065.1:1043933-1045583 GCF_000442215.2 Lipotes vexillifer
AGCACGATTTAGAGAGAGGATGAAGGATTCGGGAAGTGAAGAGAGAGGCCTGTGGGCAAGGGCCGGTCCCACAGGCTTGGGGGGGCCCTCAGGGGAGCCCCCGACTTCTCTGTGCATGCGAGGAGGTCCCTGGGGGAGGTGCGTGATCTCCCGCAGGTCCAGGAGAGCTCTTGGCTGCAGGACAGGCGCAGGGGGGCGAGGGCAGGAACAGCGAGGCGGCTCCCGCTGGGCCGGGCGACAGGCTGCCGGGCATGAATGGCGTGGGAGTGCTGGAAGTGAGGCCAGGTGGGCAGTTTGAGAAAGCTTCCAGGAGATAGAAGGGGTGGGGAGGCAGGAGGCCGAGGCCCCAGCTCCTGGGGAGGCGGGTGGGTGGGCCCCTGGGGGCCGCCAGGCTCACCGGGGCCTCCGGGGCTTCTCTCCCGGCCTCTCCGCAGGGTCCACACCGTTCCCCTACAACCCCCTGATCATGCGGCTGCAGGCGGGGGTCATGGCCTCCCCGCCCCCGCCTGGCCTCCCCGCGGGCAGCGGGCCCCTCGCCGGCCCCCATCACGCCTGGGACGAGGAGCCCAAGCCGCTGCTCTGCTCGCAGTACGAGACGCTCTCCGACAGCGAGTGAGGCTCAGAACGGGGTGGGCCGGCGAGCGGCCGGAGCAGCGGGCGGCTGCCGACTCCCCCACACCGAGGAAGGAGCCCCTGAGTCTGCCTGTGCTCCCGTCTGTCCGTCCGTCCGTCCAGAGCCGGCATCCTTGCCTGTCTAAAGCCTTAACTACGACTCCCGCCCCGGCTGGCCCTGTGCAGTGACCTTACTCAGGGGATGTTTACCTGGTGCTCGGGAGGGGAGGGGCCGGGGAGGGGGCACGGCAGGCGTGTGGCGGCCACGCGCGCACAGCCGGGGCGGCCAGGGACCCAAAGCAGGACGACCACGCACCTCCCACGCCACTGCCTCCCCACCTAACGCATTTGGAACCAAAGTCTAAACTGAGCTAGCAGCCCCCGCACCCGCCCTCTGTCCCCATCCCGCTTAGCACTCTGGACAGACGGACACAGGCCCTGTCCAGGCCCCAGCGCTCTTGTTCCAGTCCCCACGGGCTGCCCCAGCCGACGAGACCGCTGGAAACCAAGTCAGGCCAGATGGGCGGGCGACAGGGCCGGGTGCGGCCTGGGGTGAGCAGCTGCTCCGAGGAACTGGACTGTTTTTTTCATACATCGTTGCCGCAGCGGTGGGAAGGAAAGGCAGGTGTAAATGATATATTGGTTTACAGGGTATATTTTTGATACCTTCAATGAATTAATTCAGATGTTTTAAGCAAGGAAGGACTTACCCAGTATTATTGCTGCTGTGCTTTCGATCTCTGCTTACCGTTCAAGAGGCGTGCGCAGGCCAACAGTCGGTGACCCCATAGTCCGCAGGACCGAGGTGGGGCAGGGGCTGCCAGCTCTCGAGCCCCCCTGCGTCCTCCCTCCCTCCCTTCCTTGGGCAGAATGAATTTGAAGGGGTTTCTGTGACCGCCATCTGCGCACGGCGGTGGCGTCCTGTCATTTACACACGTTCTTCTCATTAAAAAGCGAATTATACTCGACTTACAGAGGCTCCTTCTCTATCTTGGCCCTGGCAGCCAGGAGGACAGGCGACTGGGCCCGGGGAGGGGG
>NW_006774065.1:1045593-1046803 GCF_000442215.2 Lipotes vexillifer
GTGGGGAGTGGGGGGTGGGCGGGGAACGGTTGGAGTGTAACCCTGCGGGGGACAAGGGCACATCCCCTGACTCACCAGTCTCTCCCCTCTGCAGGCGAATATTTACGCCCACTATAAGGATGTCACCGTGCAGACCTTGAACAGTCCCACCCATGGTGAGAGTATTGAATTTTCACACCCACGAGGAGGGTGTCAGATATTCACAGCCATGGTGACGGTATCCAAGAAGGCCATCGTCAGCTCTTAACTGTTAAATACTTTAAAAATTATTCCTGCCCACACTGTGTTAGGGAACAAACAGACCCTTTGCCGTCACTGCTTTGGATACGCGGCAGAAGAGAGAACAACCCTCCCTCCCAGCTTGGGTCTTGAGGCAGCTGCCAAGTGGCGTCCTGCAGTCTTGGTAGAACATGTCACGAGCTGTGTTCCTTCAGGAGCAGAGCCGGAGCTCCACAGAGGCTGCGATTCTTTGCCATGGACGTGCGCGCAGCCTTGGGGCGGGGCAGGGGGGCGGGGAGCAGTGGAGGAGAGAACCAAGACCCGCTGGATGCAGAAATTCCCATCCCCCGCCCAACCTGTGAACTGGTGGCCAGCCCAGCACCTCGTCTCCCCAGGGTGTGGACCTGGGCATGCGGAGAGATCTGCGTCCTCAGGGGACTCTGCCCACCCTCCCTGGTGCTCCCAGTTTACCCTGCGAACCTGTGCGGCGAGATGAGCAGAGGTCTTTGGAGCCCCGCAGGGCTCAGCTTGGCGCCTGGGCTGTAGTACTGATGCCGACAGGCAGGTGGCAGTGTTGTGCCAGAAAAACAGTCTTGTCCTGCTCCGGGCCTCCCTCCGGTCCCGGGTGCAGGCCAGCCCCCACCTGGGATCCAGGATGGGTCAGGTCGTGCTGGCCGCACCAGCCACAAGGGGTTGGCCATGCCTGCCGGTGCCACCCAGCATCCCATGGCACTTCCCTCAGCTGTAGTCAGACCAGAGTGATACGGGGGTGGGAGGGACACAAGTGTCAGCCCACAGGCTCATCTCTGCCATCCCCCCGTCTGCATGGCCTCAGAATTGACACCGCTTGGCACCTAGGGCCAGTGGCACAGACCCCACACAGTGATGTTTGTGGGGTGTAGGGAGAACTGACAGCCTCCTGGTGCCTGTGAAGGGTCCACCCTCTCTTCCAACCTCACCCAGCCAGTCCTCAGCCCCCCCCCCCCCCCAA
>NW_006774065.1:1046835-1052276 GCF_000442215.2 Lipotes vexillifer
AAAAAACCCCCCCTCTCCCCCCCCCCCCCCCCGCCAGTCCTCAGCCCCCCCCCCCCACCAAAGGGTTCATCCCACCCCCATCTTGTTTGGTTTTCTTACTGCTCCATCTTAAAATGGAGGCCCCTGCTGTTCCCTGATCCCCATCTCTCTGGAAAACTCCTACACATACTTCAAAACCCAGCTGGGTCATTCCCTCCTCTAAGAACGCATTATCCCTCCCCATCTTCTCTCTCCTCTGGGTCTTTGCTAACACCCTGCAAGCTACTGGACAGAACCCCTCGAGAGCAAAGCTCTTGCCTTTCTCTTCCTGACTCTGTTGTTGACTGAGCCCCTAGCGACTGTTGAGCTGAACTGATGCTGTGAGGATCCGATTCCATAGAAAATGAGAACGTGATCTGCAAAGCGCAGGACACTTGCTGGCTAACTTCCCAGCATCTTAGAACACTGTGACGTTGGTTAGAGTGCAGATTCCTGGGCCCCGCCCAGAGGATAGGAATGATTCTCTAGGTCCAGGGTTGGGGCTGGGAATCTGTGTTTTCATCCAGCAGCCCAGGTGTTTCTGATGCCGGTGACTTGCAGCCCTCACTATGATGGTGAGGGTGGTGCCCAAGGTCAGAGCTAGAACCTGGTCCCTTCACTTCTTTCTGGTCAGGAGTTCTCCAGTAAGGGCACAAGCGGCTCTGCAGAGGGAGTCCTGGCCCACCAACCCGAAGAGCTGCCGCCCACAGCAGGGGCAGGAACAGGCTGGTCCCTACAGCACTAGGGTTGGCTCAGGACAAGCCCACCTCGGGCCAGGTGACACAGACACTGTGACAACTGACCTGGAGCAGTCGGGGTGGCTTCCTGGAGGTGGTGGTTCTTGGGGAGGGGATGGGCTGAGTGGAAAGAACCTGTGTGGGTAAAGGCTGGGAGGTGAAACCCAGCCGGGGGCATTCAGGAGCCCAGGGTGGCTTAGACAGAAGGCAGTGTGGAGGCCCTGGAATTTCTGAGACGGAACAGTCAATGCCCAGTAAGGTGATTTGCTGGTTTTCTGAAATTGGGTCTTGTTGGCTTGCAAGGGTGCTGGGTGTATAGAGGGAGAAGCAGGCCAGGAGGCTAGTGCAGGGCCAGCATGGGGGTTGGCACGGCAGAGAAGACCAGGACAGAGCCCCACTGCCTCGGGGAGTGGGGATGGGGCCAGGCCACGTATGGGGCAGGCGAGAGGGCGTGTGCAGCACGTGAGTAAAGACAGACTGTGGAGCCGGCTGCCACGTAATGGCCATGTGACCCTGGCCAAGCCATTTGAACCCTCTGTGCCTCTGTTTCCCCATCTGTGAAATGGGATAATGATATTGCTGTGAGGAGTACCTCAGAGATGGGCTGTGTAGCTCTGTAGAGACACAATTTACTCACCTGTGCAGGAGTCAGTGGGACAAGGCAAGAAAGAATGGGTTTGCGAGGAAAGGAGAGAGAAGAGAAAAAAACTCCAGGTGGTCCGCCAACAGTGAATCTTAATTTGCACATTTACGGGGATAAACTGATTTGATCGCTGGCAGCTGAGGGCCATCAAAGGAGACGCATGTGTTTTCGTGGCTTCTCCAGGAAGCCGGGAGGGTTTAGCTGTGGCAGCCATGTGACGGGCTGTCCTTCCAGCCCACCTCCTCCGGGGTTCAGCCAGGTCACGCTTCCGCATCAGAATGTCTCACCAGCTACCTCACAGGCTTACTGGGAAGATTAAATGCAGAAAGTTCTGACAGCAGGGCCAAGCAGTCTGCAGACAGAGGCAGCGCTCCGTGTACGTGTCGGCCGCCAGGGCTGTTGTTTGTCCTCACCAAGGCTACTCTGGGGAGGAGAGACGAGACCTCGGACGGACGGGGCATCTGTTTGTGGGGCAGGGGCCGCCGAGCTTGATTGGAGGCCTGCGAGTGTGAACCCAGAGATGAACCCAGAGATTGGCCGGGGCAACAGCAGAAGAGGCTGAGCGAGGCGGCTCAGGATGGGTGTTTGGGGCCAAAGCCGGCCCTCGACACTGGGAAGTGTTTCTGCCCCTTCGAGAGAGATGGACGCCCTGACCCGCCCCCAGCAGGGTCCCGGCTTGATTCGATGGCAGCCCAAGCTTTACCAGCACGGATTCTCACTGTCCCAGCCGCCAGGCAGGTAAGGCCATGTGCCTGCCTTGCAGATGCTTAGAGAAGTTAAGCGACAGGCTTCTCCAGCCACCGGGCCCTGCCTGCCCGTGTTGGTCTTCCCCTCCCAGGGGGCTTCAGTGAGTGACCTCTGCCCGCCTTGCCCAGTGCATCTGGATCTGGGGAGTGTGGAGGAAGGGCAGAGGACAGAAGGGCCTTCTGCAGGCAGCACCCTAAGCCGGGCAGCGGGGTCACTGGCCTCCAGGCTCTTTATTTTGGGGGTAGAAATCCCCAGGGCTGGGACAGGACCTAGACGAAGCTGGCACCTCTTTCTGCTGGGTCTCCAAGTCCTCTGGGTTCCCGTAGGACAGACGGCTGCTTCAGAGGGAAACCGGGGTGCACTTGGGGGCCTGACGGGCCGCAGCCCTTGCACCCCACGTCCTCTTCCTCCCAGGCTGGAGTTCCAAGGTCATCAGGGTAGGCGGAAGCCGTCTGCATGATCAAAGGAGACGGTCTTGTTCCACACGTGCGGCCCGGGTCCTCAGGGAGATGCTGAGATGGAGTCAGGAGGGTATGAGGCCTATCAGGGTGATGCTTGTGAAAGACAAAAGGGACAGGAAGCAGGACCTGGCAGGGATTGAGCCTCGGTCAACTGGTCCTGTCCCACCGCACTCCCATTGGCAGGGTGCCCGGGAGGAGCCTGGCAGCTGCTGGAAAGCTCTAGTTAAGAGGCCATCCGCTAACCGCACGCCTCAGAAGTTGTTTCTTGAAGGGCAATCCCAGAGACATCTCCAAGGTCACCGGATTCGTTGGCACCATAATTGCACGTGTCAGGAAGCCCAACCCACTTTTCTTTCCAAGTGGGGAAATCAGGGCTGTGATTGGAAAGCAAACTCGTGCAGCTGAATTTGCCTGGTGCCAGCGATGTGCCCCCCCAGTGTGTGTCTGCACAGAATCCCCTCTCTACACAGGCTGTGCTCTCGGAGTTCCCAAGGCTGTGTTTGCACCCCGCCTGTCCGTACTGAGTGGCGGAGGCCTCCAGGTTCTTCCTTTCAGTGACATGACCCTGTCCTTTGGCCCTGCCCTCCTGGCTTTCACCCTGGCCCCGCCCTGTTAGACATCGTCCTCCATCGAGGCAGGAGTCCCTGCAAAGACACCGGCACTCTCCCACTCAAGGACACTGCCCCGAGTGTCCACCTCACTCACAGTCTGGGGCCCCAGAGCCCCCTCCAACAACGTGGACCAGATGCGCAGAGGGTGTAACAAGGCCGAGGCCACCTGCTTTGCAGAGGCAGCTCGGGCCCTTCTCCGGGGACAGATCTGGCTTTGGGTGTCTGCATGTGCCGAGGGCTGGCGTGCGGAGTGCAAAGCACAGGAGCATCAAACATGCAGATTCCCGGGACCCTCCCCGGAGTCAGACCCAAGTCCCAGCGTGGGCCCTGGGCCCCTGCATTTATTACCTAGCTCCTGGGTGGGGCTGGCGCACTCAGGCTGTCTACAGGGATCGGGTGAGGGGCACAGGGCTCTCTCTGAGCCTTCCAAGTGTCTCCCTGTCCCCTGTGCGCAGTGGGGAGGGACCATGGGCCTATGAAGACCAGTCCCACCCACGGTGGGGTCTGAGGGTCTCAGAAACATGGAAGAGGGAGTCCCTTCGAGTCTGCACATTTTTATTAAGATAATCAATCGATTCTTAAGTTATTTCTTTGTTAATCAGAAAGCATCTCTGTGGCGAGAACATGCACAGTCTGTAGATGTATAAGAATATATCAGTCACTTCGCCTCTCCTGAACGCTAGCTCTGAGCCGCCCCTCCCCGCAGCGAGGGAGCTAAAGCCCCGTCTTGGGGGGATGCCAGAGGAGCGGCGGGGCAGCCTCCACCTGCTGGGTCCAATCAGGTCTGAAGGCATCTTCATGGCCACGCTGGGGGCTTCTGGGGCATTGGTGGCGGGCAGCCCCAGGCCGTGGCCCCAGCACCCACGTAACCTGGCTCTTCCCAGGGAGCACAGGGTCTCCCGTCTTCCTCCCCTGACCTTGCACGTGTGCGGTGAACCCTGCTGCACTGGCCACTGCAGCGTCATCACTGTAGGAACGGGAGGCCTGAACGAGGGCAGCTGGACCCCACGGAATCTGAAAGCTGACAGCCGGCCGGGAGCCTCGGGCAGGTGGCAGTGGTCATTTCCAACGGCTTAGACGCCTCCCCTTGGCACCTGGCTCAAGGGCTCTGACGGTCCAGAATCCTGGTCCTGAAGGTGTCAGGACAGAGGTTAGCAGGATGCCCTGCGGGTGAGGCTCCGGACACAGAGCTCAAAGGCCTCGGTGCTGACGGGCTATGCCCTCCATCCTCCGCACTGGGGCACGGGCACTGGGACAGCGCGGGCAGGGCTCCTCCAGGCCGCTCCCCACACACAACCCACAACCGGCCCTGCAGCGTTGCCGGCTTTCGCCCAGCCTCCCGGCTCACTGTCCACCAGAGGTTGCTGGGCTATGGCTCTGGGCGTCCAGCTGCACACATCTGCAAGGCCTGCTCTGGAAACAGCGCTGTCCAGGGGCGGCGGGTGTCTGGATGGCACCCCTTCTCCCCTCCCACGTGGCCTGGGAGCCGAGGCTGGTGGGGGGCCCCCCCGGCCAAGGCTGGGACGGACGCCTCAGTCCTGCCGGCGTTCGGGGTGGCCACCGCTTCAAGGGCGGCCACCGCTTCAAGGGCGGCCAGGGCCAACAAACCTTCTCTCCCAGGCCGTTCGGGCGGGCACCGCCTACCCACCTGCCCCCGCCCCGGGCTCCTCGGGAAAGCCAGGCCCACGCTGCCTCACCGGGTAGGTGCTGAGAAAGCGGCTGCGGTGCCGGCAAGACACAGCCCCGGGTCCCTCCCGATCGTGGAGCCCGTGCTCCGGCCGCCGCGGGGGCCGGGCTGCCGGTCAGAGAGGCGCGGGGCCCAGCAGGCCGGGCCCGGGGCGCGGGCACAGCTGCAGCTGCACGCTGGCCGTGAACCAGCGGCGGGGCCGGCCCAGGCTGAGGTGCAGGGTGGTGCGGAAGGAGCTGCGGGCGCGCTTGGGGAAGATGATGGTGGTGCTGCGGAAGCGCAGGGCGCGCGGCCGCGGCTCCAGGGTCAGCTGGCTGCGGTAGCTGCGCCAAGTGCAGTTAGGCGCGGCCACGATCGTCTCGCTGTAGGCCGTGACCGTGGGCACCGGCGCGTAGAAGACCTTGTCCCGGAAGTGCTTCTCCGAGGCGTACTTGACCTCGGAATTGCAGCTGCGGGGGAGGGCGGGAGCACGGGGGTGAGCCCCGATGCGGCAGCCAGGTCACCGTCCCGCGTGGTCGGGGGCGGGGGGGGGGCAGT
>NW_006774065.1:1052300-1055872 GCF_000442215.2 Lipotes vexillifer
AGGGCAAGGAAGGGCTGAGGGACCCAGCTGGCTTGGAGGAAACTCGAGAGACGGGACAGTTAAATGCCGCACGTGACTGGCTGGATCCTGAACTGGGATAAAAATAGGCCATAAAAGGACATTTGGGGACAGTGGGCGGGACTGGACCAGGCAGTGGCCGTGTTTCAGCTTTAGCTGGCCCGATTTTGGCAAGTGCACTGTCATTATGTGAGAGGATGTCCCTGTCCTTAGGAAGGACACCAGCCGGAGTTACTTAGAGGTTCAAGGTCACGGTGTCACTAACATCCTCTCAAACGGGTCAGGAGAAAGTTTCGTTTATGTAGAACGAGACAGTGAGCAGATATTCGAGCCAATGGAAAGAGCCAATGAATCTGTCTAACAGGGGTTCCCTGTACTCTTCCTGCAACTTTGCTTAAGTTTGAAATGTTATCAAAATAAGTTTCCCCCCAAGTAGCCTCAGCACCTCTAGGTGAGTGACCCTCCTTACGAGTGACCAACTGGTCAGTGCCCCCAGCTCTGCTCCCAGATCATCACACTGGAAGGAAAAGCTCCGGGGAGGGGCGTGGGGACTTCACCTGTCTCCCTCCCCGCTGCACCCCACAGGTGACCTGCGTGGGAAGGGAAGCAGGGGTCCCTAGAGCCCAGGCAGCTCGCATCCACCCTGGCTGGGGCCCCTGTAATAAAAACTAAAAAGGAGAGCTCTTTGGGAAGAAAAACCTTTAAAGGGGACCTGTTTGTCTCCTGGGACCCTATCCAGAGGTGAAGCGGGAGGAGGTAGAGGGTCCCACACCCCTGGGCAGGCCGGGGCAGCGTGGACAAATCCATCCTGAGCGTCCCACGGATACGCGGGTGAGACCCACGGACCCTAGAGTCCACCTTCTGGAAGCCCGATCCCCTCCGAGGAGGGCAGATGGCTGGGGGAAAGCTCCCGGTGGGGTGGCCTTAACTCAGAAGTGCAGGTGCCACCTGAGACGTCCTACATGTGGGAGGGCACCTAATACACATTCAGGGCAATGGCTCCCCGGAGGAAAAAGGGGCAAATTCAAAGTAAAACCCAGCCAGGTTGGGGGTGAAGGTCAGTGTGGAAATGGTTGCACGTGGGCCGCGACGGGCTGGAGAGGTGGCAGGGAAGGCCACCTGGGGATAGCGTCTCTTCAAATCACGGCCCTGCCTCCTCGGGGAGCAGCACGCGGAGGGGCTGACTAGAGGGAGGGGAGCCTGCTGAGCGCCCCAGCCTGGCCACCCCGCCCCACCCGGCCCAGCTGCCCCACTCACCGGATCTCGGGCGTGGGTTCTGGGTTCACCTCAATGCTCTCCCCAAAGAACACGGGCAGCATCCGGGGCCTCATCTCTCGCGCCAGGGTGCTCGGGGGGAGGGGGAGGGGCTGTGGGGGAGAGCCAGGGACACAGGGTCACGTGAGCAGCCCTTTGGCACTGCAACCTCAGCTCCCCGCCAGGCTTAAGGGTTGCCCCACACCACTCCTGTCCTGGTTTTCTGGAAGCCTGCTTTGCGGGGTCCATCGGGAAGCCCACCCCAGCGTCCCTCTGTGGAATCCAAGCGCTCTGATGCCCACGGCTCCCCACCCAGCCACCGGCCTGCCCCTCAGTTCCTGGGCATCTCAACAAGGGGACGTGGTAACGGCCTCTTTCTACAACGCCCAGCCCACCCGAGCCCCAGGAGCCAGGCTCAGAGCCCTGTAGAACTGGGACCCCTCTCAGGGAGCCCCTGAGCCTAAGCCTCGCAAGCTGCGCCCCTGGGTGACACGTCACGTAGGAGCTCTGCGAGGGACTGAAAACCGTGCTCATCGAGGGAAGAGTTCCCGGCACTTCTTGGTGCATGGCTGTGGGCCCCTCATTCAGCTCCTTCACAGGTTTTCCCTGTCCTCGCCTGGACGAGGAGAGATCACAGCAGCTATGCTTTTTGAGCGCTAACCGCACCGGTCGTTGCTCTGAGCACTCCATGTATCCATACATTCGATCACGGGAGGGAGCTGTTACGCTGAAACTGAGGCCCAGGGTGGCTAAGTAACTTGCCTGAGGCCACACAGCTAGGAAGAGGCAGAGCTGGGGTTGGAACCCTGGCGGTCTGGCTCCAGAGTCTGCGCCCTCGCCCATGTTCCCCGGCTGCCTCTCAGGCCCACGGGACGGGTGCTGCAGCCCCAAGACCTGTCCTGTCACCTCCTGCTTGGAGCAAGCTTGCCCTCACACGCAGGATCAGGGCGCTTCCCACACAGGCCTCTGCCCATATATCTTTTACTCGCCTTGGCCACGGCCCAGGCTGCCTCTGTGCCTTGGTTTATGCTGTTCCCTGTACTAGGAACGTCCTTCCCTTTTCTTCTCACTTGGTCCGTCCAGGGTGACAACTCGGGCACCAGCTCCCTTGTCTTCCCCCAACATCCTCTGAGGGGTTCCTGGAGCTCCCACCTGCTGGTCTCCATTGCTGCGATCCCTTTGTGTGTCGCCCCCAGACCATGAGCTCCTTAAGATTCAGGACCTGATGACCTCTCTGGCCCCAGGGCCTGGCACCTCGCAGACCCCATGCTGTCCAAAGGCAGGACCTCACACACGCCAAGCAGCGCCCTGCTCCCCTTCCACCTCTCCCCGCCGTCCTGTGAGCCCTTGGGCCAGGCCCACACCTGTCTTCAAATCCGCTCTCAGCCTATGGACATGGTCACCGCAGCCCCCTCCTCAGCTGATCACAGCGTCCCCAGAACAGGGGCCGAGGAAGGACCACAGGAAGAAAAGATCTAAGACTTGGAGAACGAGGGGGTTCTCCATAGGCCCCCAGCAGCTGTCGTCAAGCTGTCCCATCTCTCCCTTGCTGGGCACGGCAGGTGGAATAATGGCCCCCAAAATGTGCATGTCCTAATCCCCAGAACCTGGGAGTGCGTGACCTTACAAGGCAAAAGGGACTTTGCACATGTGGTTAAGGATCTTGAGATGGGGAGGCTGTCCTGGAGTATCCAGTGGGCCCCCAATGTCTGCACAAAGGGTCCTTATAAGTGAAAGAGGGAGGCAGGGGGGTCAGAGTCAGAAAGAAATTGAGGACATTATGCTGCTGCCTTAAGGGTGGACGGGGCCAGGAGCCAAAGACTGTGGACAGCCTCTAGAAGGCGGGAAAGGCGAGAATTCTCCCCTAGAGCATCCAGAGGGGACGCCTTGCCAAAATCCTTGCTTTTAGCCCGTGAAAGCTGTTTTAGATTTCTAACCTTTGGAACTGTAAGATATTAAATCTGTGTTGTTTTAACCCACTATGCGTGGGGTCATTTGTTAGAGCAGCGACAGGAAGCTAATACACCATGTGACCCAGCAAACAACTCCCCTCTCGGGGCTGCAGCCTCCTGGGCCCCAAAGTGGGGCCACTGGAGCACCCGCCTCCCAGGCCGCAGTCATGACAATGATTCAAAGTGTGTGAATGTGTGGGACAGTGCCCGGCACGGAGCAAGCGCCACATACAGTCTTGTATAAAAGTCTCAGAATACAAGCCCGCGGAGAAAAGGCTTGTATTCTGAGTGCTTTTCCCAAAGGCTCGAGGGGTGGTGCCTGGTGCCGGGGCGGGGGGGGGGGGGTTC
>NW_006774065.1:1056119-1065166 GCF_000442215.2 Lipotes vexillifer
GGGGGGGGGGGGGTTCCTCTCAGGAGAGAGAGGTACAATCCACACTCTTTTTAACCTTGAGACAACCCTGCTCCTACCTTTCAGAAGCAAGTGCACATCATTCAGGAGCTTTAAATTTAAAAATAAAATAGTGATGGGAATTCCCAGGCGGTCCAGTGGTTAGGACTCCACACTCTCACTGCCATGGCCCGAGTTCAATCCCTGGTTAGGGAACTAAGATGCCAAGAGCCGCGCAGTGTGGCCAAAAATTTTAAAATATATGTTAAGAAAAAGAATAAAACAGTGACAAGATATAGGCACTTCTGGCATCCTCTGTGGCTCTGTGAAATCAGCACTGGCCTCAGCTGTAAAACTCCATGATTTGATGCTCATAAAAATCATACTCTCTCCCCACAAGACTATCTGAAGCATGAACTATGGCGCTTTCCCAAATGTGTGCAGGGGTTTGCTGAGCACCTACTGTGCGCCAAGCACCTATTGTGCGCCAGGCCCTGTGTGAGTCGGATGAGGCACAGTGCCTCCCAGGGCTCTTCTTGTGGACACCGAAGAGGAGAGAGGATGAGGCAGGTGTGTGAGGGGCTATGGACATGGGTGCTAAGGTTTGGGGAGGTGTCTCTAGGTGGAAGGGCTGGAGGGAGGGAGGGGCAGCCTGCTACTGGTGTCCATCCCCCCACCCCACCCCCAAGAAAGAACAATTCCCAAGCTCATGGGCAGGGAGGACTTCCTTGGGAGGCAAAGCCTTCGGTGCAGAGCTGGGTACCACCATCCCTCTCAGGTCCCCCTGAGCCTCCTGGCGTGGCCCCAGTGCACATTTGGGGCCCCATTCTGGCCGGATCTCACTCCCCACACTGGCTGCCAGCAGAGGGGACAAGGCTGACCTCACAGACTAGGCCAGGAAGCTGGAGCTCTGGGCACCGTTTTCCAAAGGGCCCTGGTGGAAAAACAGCTAAAATCTGCCCCACCTGGGAACACAATAAAAGAGAGAGAGGAAGCCTCTGAAAATCCAGACGCAGGCTGGCATCCAGGGGCCCCGGGGGCGACGAGACAGCTCAGGCAGTCGCTGCCGAGGCCTGAGGCTGCCCCCGCAGGGCTCCAGGGACCAGTGGCAGTTCCGGCCATCCTGCAGCCGCCGGGCTCCGGAAGCTCAGAGCCGAGTCTCGCAGCTGCAGCGGTGTTTTAACATCAACATGGCAGCGCTGCGCGCGGAGCCCGGCCAGCCCCGGGAGCCGGCCAGGAAGGCACACCGCTGGCCCTGCAAGGGCAGCCCTCCAGCCACGCTGGACTCACATTCCCATCGGAGCCGCCGGCGTGGGGGGCGGGCTGAGGACGGGGCTTGGGCACCAGGGCCCAGGGGACCCCCTGCTGCTGCCGCTGCACCTGATGGCCTGGCCTGGGCCACCTGGAGCAAAGAGAGCTCCCAGGTGCCCTGCTACCCTCACCGCCCCCCAACCCTGGGGCAGCCACATCCCAGCTCGTTTCCCCAAAGGCCCTGGTGCTTGCTTCCCTCTGAAGAGGACCCGTCGAGAAACCCACCTGTGTCAGCCACCTGCGCACAGTGCCTCAGTTTGCTCGTCTGTACAAGGAGGCTGATGCCCGGGAGCAAGCTGGCCGGTGTCCTCGGGTCCCCTCGCAGCCCTGGGCTGCAGGGGCAGGGGAAGGCACAGGGAAGCTGAGAGCTGAACGCCGGACCCCAGACTCCCAGACGCCACACACGCCCACCCTGGGATGGCGACACAGCTGGGCCAGCCTCCAGCCCCCAGCTCCTTCTAGGGACCGGGAGAGCCCTGTTCTAGCCTGGGGAGGGGGCTGGTCTGGCTCCCTGGTCTCCTGGGCAGGCAGGGGGGGTGTGTAGGGACCAGGGAGTGCTTCTGAGAGAGTGGGACCCAGAGAACAGTGGGCTGCCCTCCGCCTACCACGACCCCACCCCCACCCCACCGCCTCAGCCAGTGATTCATGCGCCTTCCCTGGAGCCGCCAGGTGAGGATACATACTCCACGCCTGGAAGTAAAAATACACCTCGGCGTCTGGAGAGCTCCCCCTTCCTGGCTGCGGTACAGGGCACGGCCCACAGGACGGCAAAGAAAGGTAAGTCCTCCGTCGTGAGAGCTCCGTGCTGTGCGGTGACAGCCCAGCCCCACCGGGGGTCCGGGCCTGGCTGGCAGTGACAGGTAGGGATGGCGCAGCGGTGTGACGCACGGACCCCCACCTGCCGCCGCACGGGACGTGGCTGAAGCCACGTGTGACCCACAGAACCTTCCGCTTAGGGAGCATCAAGCCCCCATCAGCAGAGAGTAAGTGGCAGGAGGAAGGGTCCAGGGAGACCCCACACTGACATGGGAGAGGGGCGTCCTCACCAAAGCCACAGGGAACCTTTGTAAGGGCCGAAACAGCCTTTCTCAGGCCACTGGCCTCACTGGTGGGGGATGGCTTCTACCACGATTATCTTCGGCATGTTTTGGGGATTTGAGACCAAAAGCTCCCATGCTGGGCTAAGGGGATGCTGACCTGCACCCATGAGGAAAGTGATCCAAGGAGGGCCATTTAAGCCCCAAGAATTCTTATCCTTTTTATGAAAGGCTTCGGGTATTGGTGGCAAATCCTGGGGTGAGGGGAGGGACTCCAAAAGGCTCGTTGCACAACACGGCACAACAGAGGCAGTGAGTGGGCCAGGCTCGGGGAGCCCAGGAGACCCCAAACAGTGCAGGCGCAGGGTCTGGCACTCAGAGCAGTGAAACTGAGCAAACCCATACATCACAGGTCGGAGGCAGGGCTCAGGGACGGGCCTGCGCCCCAAGATGCCTTTGGGTGCCCGATGGACCCAAGCCAGCAGGATGGTCGTGGGTTGGTTTGTGGCCTCCACAAAGATATGTTCATGTCCTAATCCCCAGGACCTGTGAATGTGACCCTCTTTGGAAACAGGGTCTTTGCACATGTGATCAAGTTAAGACGCGGTCCCACTGGACGGGGGCGGGCCCTAATTCAACATGGCTGGTGTCCTTATGAAAAGAGGGAACTTTGGACACGGGACACACAGAGGGACGAAGGCCATGGGGGGAGAGATGGAGGGGTGCGTCTCCAAGGTAAGGCACGCCGAGGATGGCCGGCCACCGCCAGAAGTTGGGACAGACACAAGGGATGGATTCTTCCCTAGAGCCTTTGGAGGGAATATGGCCCTGCTGACACCCGGATCTCAGACCTCAGGCCTCTTTGTACCGTATCTGTTTCCCCCACCCCACAGCAGGGAGGCCAGGAGTTCCAAGGGCACAAAGGACAGACCACGCCCACCCCAAGTTGAGTCCCTGTCAGTCCCCACCTAGTGGCATTTTCCCAGGAAGGTGGCTCCTGCTCACTCCCTCGCCCCCAGAGCACCTGGCAGGGCATGGGCCTATTTGTCTTCTTTGCACACTAAAGCTACAGGTAGAACTTCTCACTCAGATGAGCCTTTCACAGAGACGCAAGGCTGTCAGAGACGTTGCTGAATTTCCACTGGAGGCCACTTCATCCAGGATTAAGCGGACGGGGGCTGAAAGGAGGCGCCAGGGTTTCTGGCCCCTCACGGCCTTCCTTTCCACCAACAGGCTCCTCCCTCCGTGGCCTGACACACCTGGTTCTCTTGCACCTCACCTTGCTCACAGGCACCCTCGCTGGTCAGGGACACACCGTGAGCCTGCAAGGGGGCCATGGGGGCTGACCCCTGTCTCCTCAGTCCACCTGTCCATCCATCCATCCACCCATCCATCCTTCTGTCCATGCATGCGTTCATCTGTCCATCCTTCCATCCATCCATCCATCTATTCATCCATCCGTGTGTCCATCCATCCATCCATTCACCCATCCATCCATCCGTGTGTCCATCTACCCATCCATCTGTTCATCCATCCGTGTGTCCATCTGCCCATCCATCCATCCATCAGTCCAACTGTCCATCCATCTGTCCATTCACCCATCCATTTGTCCATCCATCCACCCATCCATCCTTCTGTCCATGCATGCGTTCACCTGTCCATCCTTCCATCTGCTCATCTATCCATCCATCTATCCATTTGTCCATCCACCTGTGCTTCCATCCTTCCTAATGCCGGGCACTAACTCCCTAAATTCCCAACTCCCTTCCCTCTCTGCCCTCACCCTTGGTTTCACCATCACAGACCAGAAACAGAGAAATGAGAAAATCCAGGTGTCCAGGGTTGGGGGCAGGGGTGGTGGCAGCCAAGATCCTAAGAGTTGGCAGTGACAAAGATTTCCAAGAGCTGGGCAGCCCCGGGAGGTTTTCGAGAATGGGCAAAGACAACCCACTCCCCACCACCGATTGTACCTGGATGCGGCCCCAAGGGCTTCCCTCGGAATCTGGGTCCGCGGAACCAGCCCCTTGTCCTTAGGGAAATTCCCCAGTGTGCCACTCGGACATACACTCGATGTGTAAACAAACCCCAGGAGATCAGATGGGGGTGACGGGGCAACGCACGATGGGGCCCAGGCCACTGGCTTCTAGAGAACCCGTATCCACATCTGAGGGGGTAACAGCTCAGATGGTCACCTCCAGTCACCACTCCACAGAGGGCCGAGCCCCTCATCTGCCACAGATTGGTGATCTGTCCTCATCTCACCCACCCCAGTGGTGGCTGTTCCCTCAAAGGTGCACCCCAGAGAAGACGACTTGTGGTCCCAAATGCCATCTGTGCTCTCCCTGAGGGTGGTAAGAGGGGACAGGGCTAGTTCCCTGAACTGGCCATGTTAACCTGGGGAGATGGGTATCTGCCACACACACTCACTCATCCTTCCTGGCAGCACGACCTCTCCCCACAGCTCCACCAGGCAGGACGGGGAGGTGGGCAGGAAGGACATGGGGTGTTCCCTCAATCTGGAGCCGGAGGTCCAGGCCCCGAGAGCTCAAAGGTGACACAGACAGTGGCTGTCCTGTTCACAGCCGTATCCCTCGCCAGGCCTGGCTTAAATATTTGTGGGATGAATGCAGCTGACAGGCAAACCCTGGCTGGCCCGGCAGGCGGCCTTGGCTGTCCCGGTGTCCTGCAGGCGACCAGGGGCCCACTGCAGGGAGACAAGCCCTCCACAGAGCCTTTTCTGCACAGACACTTCTCGGTCAAGTCTCTGATTTGGGTTTCTAATTTGGAGGGTCTGGGAGCTCATGAGGCCTTTTTAAAATATAAAAATAAAACAGTCACAAGTACACTTTGGAAAGACCAAATGGAATTTTACTTTCTGGCCTCAGCTTAGCCTACAAGTCCCTGCACTGCCCTCCACCAGCCTCACGGCTGCAACTCAACCACGCCTCAGGACCTTTGCACTTGCCATTCCCTCGGACTGACACACATTTCAGCCCTATGACCATAAAGGTCACTCTCTCATGTTTTCTGGTTTCCATTAAATGTCACTTCCCTGACCACCCAGTCTAAAGGAGCTCTACCTGAACCCAGCTCTTTGTCTTACGGGCACTTAACAATCTACCTGGTGTTTTATCACATGTTTAAGTTGGTGACTGTCTCTCCCACTAGAATGCCAGTTCCACGAGGGCAGGGACCTTGAACATCTTGTTCACCACTATGTCACCCACGGCCCAAAACAGCACATGGCATATAGTAGGTGCTCAATAAGTACCGGTGGGACGAATGACCGATTCCTAGATCTTCCTTTGGTGTGGGAATTACCAGGAACGGTACCATCGTTGGTCCACAGAGTGGGCCAGAAAAAAACCTATGATCAAGTTAGGGTGGGGTTGAGGGATTCATTTATACCCAGCCTACTCCCCAGTGCCTTTTACGTCTTGGGGGCCAATGTCGCAGCCAGCCAGTTACCCTACATCCACGGGGTACTGTCCAGAAGGTGAGTCCAGCTTATTAAAACAAAGTGGGGGGAAATGGAACCTCTTTCTAGAGGGTGAGCAAATTTAACATGCACTTCTAGCACAATAAATATGGTGACAAGCTAGCGAGGACCTCAGAGGCCAGGGGGATGGGGACAGAACTGCAGCCCATCCTGCTGGCTGGGGTGGGTGCCACGAGGGTCGACCAGGAAGGCAGTGCTGGAAACTGGGTGTCAGAACAAAGATGCCTACCCCAGGCTGGACCCCAGGCCCACATGGTCTGACAGGTGCCATTAAGGGGGTGCCAGAGCAAACGCGGCCCTGCTTGCAGCCAGCCATTTGAAACCATCAACTCCAAGACACAGGAGAGGTTTTCTGTCCCTTTGTGCAAGATTGGCAGCCGATATTTTGCCTAAATCTGGGCCTGGAAAGTATTGTCAGTGAGTCGCCTGCAGGCAGGGTTTTGTTAAACACCAGATTAGCAACATTTAACAGGAGTTAACCTGCGGGGGGGCGGGGCGGCGCCTGTGTGACAATAACTTAGGTGCCTGGGGCCCCAGCTGCAGGCCCCAGGGCTGAGAAGAGGCTTCCCTGTGGCAACCATTTCCTCTCTTTTTATTAAAAGCAGCATTTCCAAATCCTGTAGGTTCAGATGTTTTGTTTTGTTTTGTTTTAATCAAAACAAAACAAAACAACAAAACACAGGTAGTTAATTAGCTGTACAGTGAAAGGTAGGATAATGCAAGGTTCAAGGGTAGAGACTCCGGAGCCCAATCCCCTGGGTTCTAATCCAGCACCGCCACTTATCAGTTTAGGCAAGTCGCTAACCTCTGTGCCTCAGCTTCCCCCCTGGGAAATGGGTGTAATAAGAGCACCTACATACTTCTTGCGACTACTGTGAAAATGAAATGAGTTGATGCAAGTAAAGAGTTTAGGACAGCTCCTAGCACCTGGGAAGGCTATCTAAATGCAGATGTCATTACCTGTGTAGAAACAGCCCCAGGTCTTGCCTTCAAGCCAAATTAGAAAGATCAGAGACAGCTCAGTTCCATACCTGGCATCTAGTTAGCAAGGAGGGGGAAAAAATAAAATCAACTAGGACAGCCAAGACAAGTAAGCCAGGCACACTGTTCTTATGGCTGCCCCTGGCTGGCCTGGCCGCCAGGGAAAGCACCCAAAAATCCTTCTATAAGGGGGATTCCGGGTCATCCAAAGAATAAAGGGGAAGGCTGGTTCCCTGTCCCTTTTCTCCAAGGCCCACTGTGTAGGACACCACAGGGATTTATTCCCAACGCGAGAGCCCAAATACCACCCCCTCCATTCAACTGTGCCAAGTCTGAGACACTCTTGCAGGAAAGCTGGTGCGTTCAGACAGTGGGATCGATTTCACTGCCAACAGCCTGGGTCACATCTATAAATCCCTGGAAGTCCGGAACGCCTCTCCTACCCCCAGCCCCCCAAAAAGAGACCAAAGTTCAAATTCAACGCATGATTTTGGTCTAAGCCAGCGGTTCCCAAACTTTGCTGCACATGAGGATAACCCGGGGAGGTTTTAAAAATCCTGATGTCCAGGTGGCAGGCTCTACCAATCAAATGACACTGTCTGGAGGTATGAGGTGGGCATGGATATTCTTTAAAGATCTCCAAGAGAGGGATTTCCCTGATGGTCCAGTGGTTAAGACTCCACGTTCCCAATGCAGGGGGCCTGGGTTCGATCCCTGGTCGGGGAACTAGATCCCAGATGCCACAACTAAGAGTCCACATGATGAAACTAAGACTTGATGCAGCCAAATAAATAAATACCTAAAAAAAAAAAAAATCTCTGAGAGATTCCCGAGCCCACTCAAGTTTGGGACCCACTGGACCAAGGAGCAAGGGAGACACCAGTGACATTCCCATCAATAGGCCTGGAGGCAGGGGAACCATTCCTTTCTGCTCCTGGGAGGATTTCCAACTGGGGGGAAGCATTTACTGCCCTGTGAGGTACCAGGTGGGCATTGCCGGGGCCCCAGGAGAGCGGCGCCGGGCTGGAGTCGTGCTAGGACACCCGGAAGAAACAACGTGAAGGCATGCTGAGAGCCGCAAGAACAGGGAAATGCCACCGGGATTGTTGGCAGCCTCCGGATCTCAACTTGTCATTTCCTCAAGTCCAAAGGCGCCCGATCCCGCCTGCCGGGGAAGGGGTGCGGGGAACCCAGTCTCAGCCCAGCCACCAAGCTGGGTGACCCCCGGAGCCCACCTGAGGGCCCCACTAAGTCTGGCAAGAGGTAGAACTCTTGTGTCTCCTGCCCTGGGGTTCCAGCCTTCCCCAGGCACCGCCTCGGCTCCACGTCAACATACCTCAACACCCTGGGAAGGAAGGGCTCCTGTCTGCGTTTGGTTAAAAAAAAAAAAAAAAAAAAAAAAAAAAAAGCTGAAAAAAAAAAAAAAAAAAAAAAAAGTCTTTCACTTTGGCAGCACAGGGGGAACAGTAAACAGGGAACCTGGGTACACTGCTTCGGCCAGGGGTTCCAGCTCACCTAGCCTGAAGCCAACCCCTTGGAGAATTTCGGACAGTCCTCAACCCCTGCTCTTTTACTGCTGACAGTAAGACAGACGATCACTCCTTAGGCCCACAGCCAGGGAGAGGGCTGCAGGGGTCAGGCTGGGCCATCCCCACCTGCGGAGCGTGGCTGTCACTTGGCCACCTTCTTGGCTGGGGGATAGCGGGGGGGAACCCAGTCCCGGCTCCTAAAGTACCCCATCCGGGGGGCTGGCTCTGTTCCCGGTTTCTGCGCGAAACCGCGTGCTTACCGCTTTGGCCTCGCCGGGTCCGGGGGCCTCCGAGGAGGCGCCAGAGCCCCCCGCGCGGGCGTCGAGGATGCCAGGCGCCAGGGAGTAGAAGGGCGGGCTGGGGCTGGGGCTGGGGGGCAGCCCGGAGTCAGGGCTGCCCAGCGAGCCCTCCCGGCTCTCCTCGTTGAGGCTCTCCATGCCCTGCAGATGCAGGCGGCCCACCATGTCTGGGGGGCGCCGAGCGCGGGCCCCCGGCTCCTCGGGGGGCTCCTCCACCGCGCTCCGGGGCCCGGGGCGGGCGGCGGCGGGGCGAGGGCTGTGCGCCGGGGACCTGCGGGCAGAGCCGAGAGGCGGTGCGTCGGGCCCGGCGCCCACCCGCACGCCCCCGCCCGAGTCCCCGGTTCCCCAGCCGGCCCGGCCGCGCGCGCGCGCCGCGCCCAGGAGGGGCCGGCGG
>NW_006774065.1:1065373-1066258 GCF_000442215.2 Lipotes vexillifer
GCCTTCGCGCTCCGCTGCCCGCCGCCCGGCCCGGCCCGAGGCGCACGCCGCCGCCGGGCCCGCTCCGCACCTTCCCGGCCGCGCCTCCTTTTCTAGGCGCCTCCTCCCGGCCTACCCCGCCCCCGGCCTCCTCCGCGGTGGGCAACCGCCCCGTCTGGCGCCTCCACCCCCCGAGCCCGCGCCCGGGGCGACTGCACAGCCCGGCAATCCTCCGGAATAAATACCCCAGCGGCGGCACCAAGGGGTGACTTGTGGGGTCCCCAAGTCATCCCAAGTAACAGCAGTAGGAGTAGTAATGTCTGAGGTGACCTTTCGAGGTTTCCCCAGCTCACTGAAGTCCGAGTAAAAGAATCTTCAGAGACCTCTGTTTTAGAAGATCTGTAACTTACAAGGGAGGGGGCGGAAACCAGAGGCTTCAATGCTCCACAGGCTTCAAGACCTGTTCCTTAGCTCCCCTCTTTCCAACGGGCCGGGCCGCCCCTTTGTTGATGTTCTAAAACACGAACCAACAGTCCCGGGGTATTTGTGGCTCCATCATTTGGGTACCCGAGGCCAACATACTGGTCCTCTGGGCTGGAAAGCCTTGGGTGGAAATGGGGCTGGGGCAGGTGACAGGGAGATTAGAAACATTTCCTGAATCCTCCAGCATCTGGCTGTTTCCCCGATTTCTTCCAAGCAGGTTCTTGCGCACTGTCGCAGCCTCTCCCATCTTTCCCTTCGTTTCCTTCCTCGGAAGGGAGAAGTCACTTGCTTCCCTTTCTTCAGATGACTGACAAGGAGTCCAGCTCCCACCCACTCATCCACCCACACAGACACTCCCCCTCCCCCCCCCCAGGTGATCCAGCCTTCCATTCTGAAAGCAGGGAATCCAGGGGTACCTAGAGG
>NW_006774065.1:1066277-1070299 GCF_000442215.2 Lipotes vexillifer
TCTATCCAAGGGAGCAGAGGAGGCAGGGAAGGTGTGAGAGTGGACAGATATACTAGTTTGGTTTCCCTTTGGTGTCTGCTCTTCAGACACCCCCAAACTGAGGGCACCAGGCTAAAGCACGGTCATTCCATCAGGACCGATCAAGCCGCCACTGTGCCCCCAGCGCTGGATCCACTTCAGAACCACCCACGAGCAAGATAGCCTGGCCCCCGGGGCACCCAGTCAGATGAGGGGGGAAAACACACCAGGAAGCAAAGGCCATGAGTTTCAAGAAGGGCATTGACAAGGCACTGCCAGCAAGAATCATCAGAGGGACAGTTCATGGCTGGGGTGTTCATGAAAGCCCGCTCTGAGGAGGGGACATGTTAAGATGAGTCCTGAACAGCCTCGCGTGAGCTGGAGAAAGAAAACTAGCCTTCCAGGTGGGGGGGGGGGGGGGGGGGCTGGAAGGACGACAAGGACAAAGGTGCTCTCAGTAGTGAGAATGAGTTGCATTCCAGGAAGGGACAGAAGGGTTGGGGGGCTTCCTAAGAGTGCTGGGGGGGACACAGAAGGACATGTTGTCAGGTGAATTTGCAGCCCATTTCCATATCAACCAGGAAGACCATGGGAAGTCTGCTGCCCAAACAGAATTAGCCAGAGCTTTGAATATCTGGAGCATTGTGGAGGAAAAAAACAAAACAAAACCCAACACAGAACAGCTGACTCTGTTTGCTTCAGTTCTTAGGCAAGAATTCAATTCAATTCTTCCTCAGCCTTGGGCTCCGTGACCAGAAATACGTGGGTGACTTATCATCTCACAGGACAGAAGCGGGGGCTGTGATTTGCAGAACAGACGCACATTAAGATGCAGCTCCTTCCCAAATGCTCACTCACTCAAGCCCCCAGAAGCGAGATTGCCTTCACTACCCTCACTGCCGGGCTGCCCTGGAGAAAAGTCTTTGATAAGAACGGATTACTTCTTAGCCCAGGGAAGTGAATCTGGCAGCAACATCCACCGAAGGCTGGTGGGGAATCAGGCGGAGGCATGTGGGGCAGGGTTGCATCGTTGAAGTGTCATCTTGACTTTGTTTAAAATGTTGCTATTTTGATCATCTGGAATTTTTTTGCATTCATTTTGGCCTTTACAGCACTGCAGTAAAATATAGTATGTGTTGCGGTTTCCACATCTGGGACATTTCCTTAGATTTTGGACTCCAGGTGAGGGCCCTCCTCTCCTCACCCTAATCTTGGCCCCCTGTGCCATTCATGCTTATCAGGGGTGCCTCCATAACCATGCCCGCTCGGGTTCTGGAAGTTTCTCTGCGCCCACACACAACTTCCCCTGAAATGGAATAACGCTGGAGATGTGTCTACACCCAGCAGCAGGAAAAACATGACCGCACTACAAATGTCAAACACGCAGTTAGTGGCCCACACAAATGACCCCAGTGACCATGACCTCTGACCTATTTGGATCCACTGCCACTGGCTGGGGGCTGCCCATCCACTGAAAGCTGGTACTGTAAAAGCTTCTGTTTCTCACTGCGTCAGATGGTCCGCAAATGTCAAAGAGGGGAGAAAAAGCCGAATTTCCATAAGTTAGCTTGAGCCAGGAGCTAGCAGTGGGTTGGGGGCTGTCTTGGCCAGTGTCTGGAGGAAAGGAGGCTTGAATCTCTATAACGTGAGGCCAGAAGAGCAAGCAGGGCGGGGTCTTTGCAGATCCAAGTGCCTGCTCTGGGCCAGGTGCTGTGGGCGGAGGGGGAGATCAGGTTTGCAGAGACCCGTCTGTGGGGCTAAGGTATTTGGACTTTATCTGCCGGGGGATGGGGAGCTGTAGATTTTAGGAAAGATCTGATGCAAGTCGCTTCCTTAGTTGGATTACAGAGAGGAGATTGGAGGGGCTTCTCGGACGGTCCAGTACTTGGGACTCTGCGTCTCACTGCAGGGGCCATGGGTCCCATCAGGGAACTAGGATCCCTCGTGCCACGTGGTGCAGCCAAAGAAAGCGAGGAGACTGGCGACCGAGAAAAATCAGGCAGAGAAAGTCGATATTTAACAGAAAAGAAGTTATTAGGGCACCCCGACAAGGGGTCCTGAAGTGGGTGTCCCGTGCTGGAGAGAAGGGGAGACCCACCCCCATACCACACACTCCCGGGAAGGGAGACGTTCGTTCAGGAGCTCGTGGAGTCACCTGCTTTTAAGAAAGGTGACCCAGGGCTTCCCTGGCGGCGCAGTGGTTGAGAGTCCGCCTGCCGATGCAGGGGGCGCGGGTTCGTGCCCCGGTCCGGGAGGATCCCACGTGCCGCGGAGCGGCCGGGGCCGTGAGCCGTGGCCGCTGGGCCTGCGCGTCCGGAGCCTGTGCTCCGCAACGGGAGAGGCCACGGCATTGAGAGGCCCGCGTACCGCAAAAAAACAAAAAAAGAAAGGTGACCTAGAATGGTCCCAAGCTCCATGGGGCTCACCCAGCACCTCGGCGTCAGGGGGGCTTTCCCAGGCTGCTTTGTGAGGGGGAGAGAGAAAGGCCAGAGGATCAAGGGGAAGGGCACAGAGGAGAAAAGGCTTTTTCATGGAGAGCCATTAGCCACTGGTTCCGAGCAGCAGTGAAGAACATTCATGAAGTGGGGCTGTGCCTTCAGGGACAGCTGACAAAGGCCTCTGCTCACACACTGTCTCACCCTGGAACCCCACAAGCTACACTGACACTCCAGATGCATGCGTATTACTTCTAATTTAAAATAAAGGAGCTCAATCCATGGAGGCTCAGAGAGGTTAAGTGACTTGCCTGTGGTCACACAGCTACTAAGCAGAAAGGCAGAGTGGAGGCCGCGAGGATGGACGTGGGGGAAAGCTGTCAACGGGTACTAATGTATCGTGAAATGGGGGAGGCAAGACTTAGGTCCCAATGCCTGACAAACAGGCATTTCTGTGACCTGCACAGAAAGTACCAAAGCAAACGGCCCATCTGGGGAGCACGTTGAAGACCCCAAAGGACGCGGCTGAACTGAAAGCAAAGATCCTGCTCATGTGACATATGGTGATTGTTCACGGATCACCTCCTGCCCTTGCCAACTGCACTGGAAGTCCCCTGAGGACAGGGCTTGGCAGTCCTGTTTCCTGGTGGGCTGTGTACACCACACACAGGAATCTGAGTAATTGTACTTACGCGACGCACCCAGAAGGGCCCTAGTCACTCACATAGCAGTCCCTGGGGAGGTGGTGGCTGGTTTATTTAATCGGATCTGTATAGTTCCCCATAGTTCCTCAATGGTTGACATCATATTCTGGAAAGATTAGCAGAATATGGAGAATTACATCACCTTTAGAGATGAGAAAATGGAAGCACAGAGAGGGTAAGCGTTTTGCCTAAACTCACACAGCAGAGCCCATTCTTAAAATCCTCATCTGGGACCTGTCTGGCTTATCATTCAAGAGTCTGTCTGAAACAAGGAGCTGTCCCTTTGCGGGGGCCAAAGTCAAAACCCACCGAAAAGCCCCCTTCTCCCAATGAGAATGCAGGGCCTGGGGGCAGATCAGAGCTGTCTACTCTTATTTCAGGAGCCTCTGTCAAATTCCAGATGGGGAGCTCTTGCTGGCAGGAATGGGGTGCACTCCTGAGTGGGGTGATGGGGCCCATGAGGTGCAGGTTCTCCTCACCGCTGGGTATGGTCACAGCTTTAAATACTGCCTACCCCCCAGGAGAGCTCCCATTCAAAGGAAAGGGGATCTTCTTGCTGTCGGCATGCTCAGCTGCCTGGGTTTGAATCCCAGCCCCATGTGATTTGGGCGATTTGCATGCCCTCTCTGTGCCTAAGCATCCCCGTCTATAAAGCGGGGATATTAATAGAGGGATTAAATGAGGATTAAATCTACCGGGATTAAATATAAGTATAACTAGAGTCCACTTCCAGGCCTGCCAGTGCCAGGCTGAGCCCTCGGCACAATGCCAGCAAAAATTCTCCAGGCTTGGCCTGCCTGTGCTCTTTTTTTTTTTTTTTTTTTTTTTTTTCTGTGCGCGGGCCCCTCACTTTTTTGGTTTTTCC
>NW_006774065.1:1070361-1073909 GCF_000442215.2 Lipotes vexillifer
GAGGGGGAAGGACGACAAGGACAAAGGTGCTCTCAGTAGTGAGAATGAGTTGCATTCCAGGAAGGGACAGAAGGGTTGGGGGGCTTCCTAAGAGTGCTGGGGGGGACACAGAAGGACATGTTGTCAGGTGAATTTGCAGCCCATTTCCATATCAACCAGGAAGACCATGGGAAGTCTGCTGCCCAAACAGAATTAGCCAGAGCTTTGAATATCTGGAGCATTGTGGAGGAAAAAAACAAAACAAAACCCAACACAGAACAGCTGACTCTGTTTGCTTCAGTTCTTAGGCAAGAATTCAATTCAATTCTTCCTCAGCCTTGGGCTCCGTGACCAGAAATACGTGGGTGACTTATCATCTCACAGGACAGAAGCGGGGGCTGTGATTTGCAGAACAGACGCACATTAAGATGCAGCTCCTTCCCAAATGCTCACTCACTCAAGCCCCCAGAAGCGAGATTGCCTTCACTACCCTCACTGCCGGGCTGCCCTGGAGAAAAGTCTTTGATAAGAACGGATTACTTCTTAGCCCAGGGAAGTGAATCTGGCAGCAACATCCACCGAAGGCTGGTGGGGAATCAGGCGGAGGCATGTGGGGCAGGGTTGCATCGTTGAAGTGTCATCTTGACTTTGTTTAAAATGTTGCTATTTTGATCATCTGGAATTTTTTTGCATTCATTTTGGCCTTTACAGCACTGCAGTAAAATATAGTATGTGTTGCGGTTTCCACATCTGGGACATTTCCTTAGATTTTGGACTCCAGGTGAGGGCCCTCCTCTCCTCACCCTAATCTTGGCCCCCTGTGCCATTCATGCTTATCAGGGGTGCCTCCATAACCATGCCCGCTCGGGTTCTGGAAGTTTCTCTGCGCCCACACACAACTTCCCCTGAAATGGAATAACGCTGGAGATGTGTCTACACCCAGCAGCAGGAAAAACATGACCGCACTACAAATGTCAAACACGCAGTTAGTGGCCCACACAAATGACCCCAGTGACCATGACCTCTGACCTATTTGGATCCACTGCCACTGGCTGGGGGCTGCCCATCCACTGAAAGCTGGTACTGTAAAAGCTTCTGTTTCTCACTGCGTCAGATGGTCCGCAAATGTCAAAGAGGGGAGAAAAAGCCGAATTTCCATAAGTTAGCTTGAGCCAGGAGCTAGCAGTGGGTTGGGGGCTGTCTTGGCCAGTGTCTGGAGGAAAGGAGGCTTGAATCTCTATAACGTGAGGCCAGAAGAGCAAGCAGGGCGGGGTCTTTGCAGATCCAAGTGCCTGCTCTGGGCCAGGTGCTGTGGGCGGAGGGGGAGATCAGGTTTGCAGAGACCCGTCTGTGGGGCTAAGGTATTTGGACTTTATCTGCCGGGGGATGGGGAGCTGTAGATTTTAGGAAAGATCTGATGCAAGTCGCTTCCTTAGTTGGATTACAGAGAGGAGATTGGAGGGGCTTCTCGGACGGTCCAGTACTTGGGACTCTGCGTCTCACTGCAGGGGCCATGGGTCCCATCAGGGAACTAGGATCCCTCGTGCCACGTGGTGCAGCCAAAGAAAGCGAGGAGACTGGCGACCGAGAAAAATCAGGCAGAGAAAGTCGATATTTAACAGAAAAGAAGTTATTAGGGCACCCCGACAAGGGGTCCTGAAGTGGGTGTCCCGTGCTGGAGAGAAGGGGAGACCCACCCCCATACCACACACTCCCGGGAAGGGAGACGTTCGTTCAGGAGCTCGTGGAGTCACCTGCTTTTAAGAAAGGTGACCCAGGGCTTCCCTGGCGGCGCAGTGGTTGAGAGTCCGCCTGCCGATGCAGGGGGCGCGGGTTCGTGCCCCGGTCCGGGAGGATCCCACGTGCCGCGGAGCGGCCGGGGCCGTGAGCCGTGGCCGCTGGGCCTGCGCGTCCGGAGCCTGTGCTCCGCAACGGGAGAGGCCACGGCATTGAGAGGCCCGCGTACCGCAAAAAAACAAAAAAAGAAAGGTGACCTAGAATGGTCCCAAGCTCCATGGGGCTCACCCAGCACCTCGGCGTCAGGGGGGCTTTCCCAGGCTGCTTTGTGAGGGGGAGAGAGAAAGGCCAGAGGATCAAGGGGAAGGGCACAGAGGAGAAAAGGCTTTTTCATGGAGAGCCATTAGCCACTGGTTCCGAGCAGCAGTGAAGAACATTCATGAAGTGGGGCTGTGCCTTCAGGGACAGCTGACAAAGGCCTCTGCTCACACACTGTCTCACCCTGGAACCCCACAAGCTACACTGACACTCCAGATGCATGCGTATTACTTCTAATTTAAAATAAAGGAGCTCAATCCATGGAGGCTCAGAGAGGTTAAGTGACTTGCCTGTGGTCACACAGCTACTAAGCAGAAAGGCAGAGTGGAGGCCGCGAGGATGGACGTGGGGGAAAGCTGTCAACGGGTACTAATGTATCGTGAAATGGGGGAGGCAAGACTTAGGTCCCAATGCCTGACAAACAGGCATTTCTGTGACCTGCACAGAAAGTACCAAAGCAAACGGCCCATCTGGGGAGCACGTTGAAGACCCCAAAGGACGCGGCTGAACTGAAAGCAAAGATCCTGCTCATGTGACATATGGTGATTGTTCACGGATCACCTCCTGCCCTTGCCAACTGCACTGGAAGTCCCCTGAGGACAGGGCTTGGCAGTCCTGTTTCCTGGTGGGCTGTGTACACCACACACAGGAATCTGAGTAATTGTACTTACGCGACGCACCCAGAAGGGCCCTAGTCACTCACATAGCAGTCCCTGGGGAGGTGGTGGCTGGTTTATTTAATCGGATCTGTATAGTTCCCCATAGTTCCTCAATGGTTGACATCATATTCTGGAAAGATTAGCAGAATATGGAGAATTACATCACCTTTAGAGATGAGAAAATGGAAGCACAGAGAGGGTAAGCGTTTTGCCTAAACTCACACAGCAGAGCCCATTCTTAAAATCCTCATCTGGGACCTGTCTGGCTTATCATTCAAGAGTCTGTCTGAAACAAGGAGCTGTCCCTTTGCGGGGGCCAAAGTCAAAACCCACCGAAAAGCCCCCTTCTCCCAATGAGAATGCAGGGCCTGGGGGCAGATCAGAGCTGTCTACTCTTATTTCAGGAGCCTCTGTCAAATTCCAGATGGGGAGCTCTTGCTGGCAGGAATGGGGTGCACTCCTGAGTGGGGTGATGGGGCCCATGAGGTGCAGGTTCTCCTCACCGCTGGGTATGGTCACAGCTTTAAATACTGCCTACCCCCCAGGAGAGCTCCCATTCAAAGGAAAGGGGATCTTCTTGCTGTCGGCATGCTCAGCTGCCTGGGTTTGAATCCCAGCCCCATGTGATTTGGGCGATTTGCATGCCCTCTCTGTGCCTAAGCATCCCCGTCTATAAAGCGGGGATATTAATAGAGGGATTAAATGAGGATTAAATCTACCGGGATTAAATATAAGTATAACTAGAGTCCACTTCCAGGCCTGCCAGTGCCAGGCTGAGCCCTCGGCACAATGCCAGCAAAAATTCTCCAGGCTTGGCCTGCCTGTGCTCTTTTTTTTTTTTTTTTTTTTTTTTTT
>NW_006774065.1:1074018-1074283 GCF_000442215.2 Lipotes vexillifer
TCCCGGACCGGGGCACGAACCCGTGTCCCCTGCATCGGCAGGCGGACTCTCAACAACTGCGCCACCAGGGAAGCCCCTGCCTGTGCTCTTAATCACAGCACCTCACTTCCTCTCTAGGTAAAGTGACCAAAGTAATTAACATATTAAATACATATGTGTGTATGTATAATCAATATATCAACATATAATCAATATATTGAATATATATGTATATAAGCACACATACGCATACACATACACATATATATATATATATTTTTTTTTT
>NW_006774065.1:1074557-1074817 GCF_000442215.2 Lipotes vexillifer
CCTGCATCGGCAGGCGGGCTCTCAACCACTGCGCCACCAGGGAAGCCCCTCCATTATTTAGTTTTTGAAGGTAGCCACCAGGACTTTAATTGGAGTTCAGAGAGGCAGAGGGCTGAGAGGTGAGAAACAGTTGCTTTGGTATCATAAACTCTGGACAAATCCCATTAGATTTTTTTTTTTAATTGAAGTGGAGTTGATTTACAATGTTGTGTTAATTTCTGCTGTACAGCAAAGTGATTCAGTTATACATACATACATAT
>NW_006774065.1:1074906-1075703 GCF_000442215.2 Lipotes vexillifer
CATTCTTTTTCATATTCTTTTCCATGATGGTTTTTCACAGGATATTGAATGTAGTTCCCTGTGCTCTACAATAGGACCTTGTTGCTTATCCATCCTATACATACTAGTTTACATCTGCTGACCCCAAACTCCCAGTCCATCCCTCCGCACCCCCCTCCCCCTTGGCAAGCACAAGTCTCTTCTCTGTCTGTGAGTCTGTTTCTCCCATTAGATTTGTTCCCAAGGACATGGGATCCAGTGGAATAGGTTTTCAGTGAGAGGCCCGGTGCCATACAATGACAATGATATTCGGGCTGTGAGTGCAGCCAGGCCCAGCCCTGGGGCCCGGCCAGTGGATGCCCTGCCCACCCTTGCTGGCCATCTAGCCGGAGAGTTTTCCATGGCGCCCTTGCTCAGTCCTCAGCGCAAGCTACAGGTGTCCCCACCGGGACACAGCTTCACCAGTGACTCACCTCTTCAT
This sequence comes from Lipotes vexillifer, assembly GCF_000442215.2. Classification (NCBI taxonomy): domain Eukaryota; kingdom Metazoa; phylum Chordata; class Mammalia; order Artiodactyla; family Lipotidae; genus Lipotes; species Lipotes vexillifer. The sequence continues at coordinate 1,075,367 of NW_006774065.1, forward strand.
TTTTATAGTACGTCCTCTGAACCTGCGGCTCTGTCTCTGCAGCAGCTGTCTGTCTGGGGGTCAGGGCCTGCTCTGGCCTCACCGCCCTCGGGCCCGTGCACAGAGGGCAGGGACCGAGGTCTGCGCCAGGACCAGCTCTTGACAACCTGACCCACTAGGAGAGGGAAGTGAGGACAAAATGTATCCAGAGCGTATCTGGACCCGGGACTGCGTTTTTCTGCTGACCTCCGAATGCGTGGGTCAGGACCAGCCTCAGGATCCTCAATGCCTTGAGCGAGATCATTAAAACTCTGCTGTAAGGGTCTGCGGGCTGCCTTCCCAGCTTGGTATTACTGCT
>NW_006774065.1:1077258-1086402 GCF_000442215.2 Lipotes vexillifer
GCTGCTCTTCCCCTCTCTCCTTCCAGAAGGGGGTCGACGGCATCACTTCACGGCCACATGCAGAGGCGCCCACAGCTGAAAGGGTTTTTGCAGCTGTTAACTTACTGGTTCACACCTTCGGGTTTACAGAGCTTTTAGCTGAAAAGGCCTTTTCTGCCAGCCTCTCCCAAGCTTGAGTAAACAAAAAACCTATTTATGTCTTCAGAGCACTTAATTAAGGCAGGGCAGGGATAAAATCAGTGACAGAGTGTAGTAAAAACACAGGCCTTTAAGTCAGGAGAAGCCGGGGGCGGGCCAGCTGCCGAGTTTGGGGAAGCCGTGTCCCCTTCCAATCTTTGTTTTGTGAAGTTGAAAGAATAACATCATGAAAAAGCCCAAACACCCTTCTCCCCCACACCTCAACTGTTAATGCAATGATATTACATAGCCTTGATTTCATATCAAAATTCCCCCAATTATCCCAACGATATCCTTGAAAGCTGCTTTCTTTTTCAATCTGGTGCCCAAGCATACGACGTTCTTAGTTGTCATTGCTGAGGGTCAGCTCTCCGGGGGTCTCTTGTGTTTCAGAACACCTTGGGAGCAGAAGCCCTGGCTGCGCTTTGTCTGGAAAGGGAGAGATAGTGTGTCCTCCCAAAGCAAAGTGTAGGCAGGCTTACTGTCCAGTATAAGAAAGATAATATCTCCCTCTGGTCTGGGGCGGGCAGGGTAAGATCAGGCAGGCTTACTGTCCACTATAAAATATTTGGGTTCCTTCAACTCAAGGTTCCTCTGCTATAATGCAAGGCACTGTGTGTGCGGGTGTCACTTGGCCTTCTTTGAGTGGCCCTGTGGGACCTGGGGCTCGGGGAAAATGGCACGAGAAAATGCTGGCACTCTGTCTACTGCGAAGGCTGTGAGTCACAACATCCTCTGTCTCTGACCCCGGAATCTCCTGTGTTTTGCCAGGGCCCAGGCAACAGTGGCAGACTAGCTACTTAGCTGGCCGGGAAGGTGAAATCTCACATCTTTATAGTGTTTGATAATCATTTTCAGACAAAAGCATGAGTCACTTCACCCCCTCAATAGTCATTTCTCCTCTGTCCTTTCTTCTGGAATAATCCCTCGCCTTTCTAGGTCTGTCTAGACACTGACAGTTTCAAAGCGTTCAGGCCAGTTGTTTTCCTGTTTGTTTTTTTGTTTGTTTTGGTCGTGCCGCGCGGCATGCAGGATCTAGTTCCCTGACCAGGGATCAAACCTGCGGCCCCTGCAATGGAAGTGCAGACTCCTAACCACTAGACCGCCAGGGAAGTCCCAATACATTCATGTTTCTGTACCACTTTTGTTACCATTTTTTCAATTCAGGGGTTCACAGTTGTCTTGCTTACAAGCTGCACTTAAAAGTAAACGCAAATATCTTTAGGGTTTGACACATGCGGGCCCGGGGCCCACGCACGGCGGACTAAAAGCTATGGAAGCGGTCCCTTCTTCACGCCTCTCTTTTGGCGAATCTACGCAAGAGGCAAAACGTTTTGAGGTTTTCCAAATGTGGCACACACCATCCAAATGGGTTTCAAATGATTTTCTCTGACTACAAAGCATGATGTCACGTGAATTGGTGTGTATGTGTGCCTGGACACATAATGCCAAAACATCACTTCTTGATTTAGAGGGTTTGGGGGATGAAAAAGTTATGCTGAGAAAAAAATCCTCCAAAGAACACGATGGCTTTTCGAGAGCCGGTACGGTAAACACTCTTTAACTGGACAGTCGTTCTCAGCTACATCGGAATAAAGAAGCAGACAGGATATCTGTGCACATTATACATACATAAGACTAAGTCTAACCTGGGTAGAGCCAAAGGGAAGCCAGAGCAACTAAGAGGGGTGTAGAGGAGAGAACAAACTCGGAGCTCTTTCTCTGCACCTCAGAGGGACCGAGGGAAAGCTGCCAGGGACCCTGTATCCCCCCCCCCCCCCCCCCCGCCGCGAGTGCTCCGGGGTGAGCACACTGCGGAGAAGGGCAAACAAATACCATTTCTATTCATTCCTGGAGGAAGACACAAGTCCGGACAGATTTTTTGGTTGTGTGGTTTGCGGCTGAAAGTGGAGACCGAGGGCATTGAGTAGGAAGCAATGGGAAGGCTCCAGGCTCCTGGCGTGATGCCCGGGAGCTCTGGGGAGGCAGAGTCTGGGTACCAGACTCGAGGGAGGGCATGGCTGTGGGCGGAGAGCTCCGCGAAGCTCCCGGTTCAGTCCCGAGACACTGAGGGAAAGGGAGAGGGCCTCTTGTCTGCTATCCCTTCAATCAGTAGTTATTAATTGAGCACCTACTGTATGTGTGGCACTGGGGATACAGCCATGGACACGTCAAACTTGGTCCCCATTCTTATGGAATTTCCAATCGGGGCTGGAGATGGGTGGTAGAGAAAATAGTTCATCTAGTTCATCTAGATAATTTCAGAGACTTACGAATACTATACAAATACAATAGGATAGAGAATAACCAGTATGGAGCTGCTGTTGATGGGGTGGTGAGGGGAGTCAAGGAAGCCCCTTGGGTGGTGGGTTTGAATGGTGAAAGGAGCTGGCCCTGAGTAGAGCCTGAGGAAGGGCATTCCTCACAGAGGACACTGAAGGTGCGAAGGCCCTGAGGCCACCACAAACTCAAGGTGCTCTTTGTAAAGGGAAGAATGTAGAGAGAGACACAGAGAGAAGACTGGGGGAAAATAAACAGAGAAAGAGAGACAAGGCACAGGAGACGGAAGGGGGAAAGTGAAAGAGACCAGCTGTGAAGGACTGGAGGAAAAGGACAGGAAAATTCATGGAGGGTGTGGGGAAGAAAGCCACTGCCTACAAAAATGAATCGATGCATCGTGTGCACATAGGGGAAGGAAGGAGAAGGGGTGCATGCAAAGAAGGCCCACATCGCCTTCACTCCTGAATGATCCCTACTTGTCTCTGCATGTGTGGACTTGGCATTTTTTGCTGCCGTCGTGTGTGTTTAGTTCTTATTTCCCCAATTAGACTATACACTTCACAAAGGCAGAGAGCATGTCTTGTACATTTTTTCCCCTCTTTCTGCACAGCACTTACCACAATGTTCTGTATACTGTGGGCTCACTAATTATTGTTTGAACAAAGGGATGGATGGATGGATTCTCAACCTAGACCGTGTCTCTCTGCAATTAGCCATGCTGTTTATGTTTTGCAAAGGTTGGATAAATATTTTGCACACACACATGTGCCCACGTGGAGCACAAGAATGAACGTGCACTCTAGCTTAACTTAAAGAACATCTCTGGGGCTTCCCTGGTGGCACAGCGGTTGAGAGTCCGCCTGCCGATGCAGGGGACGCGGGTTCGTGCCCCGGTCCGGGAAGATCCCACGTGCCGCAGAGCGGCTGGGCCCGTGAGCCGTGGCCGCTGAGCCTGCGCGTCCGGAGCCTGTGCTCCGCAACGGGAGAGGCCACAACAGTGAGAGGCCCGTGTACCGCAAAAAAAAAAAAAAAAAAAGAACATCACTGACACTTGGGATCAGCAAGTTGGCAAACTGATGCTAGGAGATTTGGGAAGAGGTAAGGATTACCTGCTACATCGGGGTGAACATGGATGCCTGAGCCAGACACACCAGTGTTTAGCAGAGATGAACAAGAACAGGGAGGAGATATCGAAAGGAAGAGGGGAAAGTAGGTTAAGGGCGGCAAGGTTGCTAACGCTCACTAGTTTTGAAGTTCCACTCTTCCTCCAGGGAACAAGACTGTACTATATTCCCCAGGCTTCTGGGCAGTTAGGTGTGGCCACAGGATTGAGTTCCAGCTACTGGAATGTGGGTGGGATCCACGTGTGCTACTTGTAGGCCCAGTCTGTAGGACTTCTCCTGCATACCTTCTCCAGCCACTGGCTGAATGGAGAGGACTCCAAGGACCTAAAGGAGGGAGGAGCCACAGGATGGACGGAGCCTGGGTCCCTGAGTGACTGTATGGAGAAGAGCCTGCTGATTGACGGCTCTGCAGCCACTGAGATGTGGAGGCTGTTTGTTACAGCAGCTAACGCTGCTTATCCTGACCCATACAGAAGAGATGGGGAAGGTGAGAAATAGGGCTTTTCCTTCACACAGAAGAATCCAGAAGAAGGAGCTCTCCACTCAGTGGTATCTAGAGGCCAGCTACTGGGACACTGCCCAGGAGCATGAAACGCTTCTCCCTGTGACATCAGGGTAGTGGACAAGCCCAGGAAAGGAAGGACAGAAGGGCTTCATTTCCCACAGGTAACAGGTAACAGAACAGGGGCATCTGAAGCCAAGCCACTTGACATGGGGGCCACAAATTTCATATTTTAAAAACAAGAGGAAAAAAAACGTATGATAAATAAATAGGAAAAAAGAGGTTTGATTGGAACTTCATCCTGAAAAATAAATCTAAAATGATTAAAAATAAGCTAAGTTCATTTTTACTTACCAAAGTGTGGTAACCGCTTTAATGCTTAGAGCAGACAAATGACCAAGGATGATATTTTTCTTTTACTTTCTATGTTTTTCCCTCAAGAAAATTGTCTAAAAGCATGATTGGCACCCTTCCCTTCACATCTGACCTTTTCACAGTCCTTGTGGTTGAGTTGATTTTTCTTTTTTTTTTTTAAGTTCAAGGGTTTAGTTCATTACAGCACTATTTACAATAGCCAGGACATGGAAGCAACCTAAATGTCATAGACAGAGGAATGGATAAAGAAGATGTGGCACATATATACAATTGAATATTACTCAGCCATAAAAAGAAACAAAATTGAGTTATTTGTAGTGAGGTGGATGGACCTAGAGTCTGTCATACAGAGTGAGGTAAGTCAGAAAGAGAGAAACAAATACCGTAGGCTAACACATATATATGGAATCTAAAAAAAATGGTTCTAATGAACCTAAGGGCAGGACAGGAATAAAGACACAGACGTAGAGAATGGACTTGACATGGGGAGCAGGAAGGGTAAGCTGGGATGAAGTGAGAGGGTGGCATGGACATATATACACTACCAAATGTAAAATACATAGCTAGTGGGAAGCAGCCGCATAACACAGGGAGATCAGCTTGGTGCTTTGTGACCACCTAGAGGGGTGGGATAGGGAGGGTGGGAGGGAGACGCAGGAGGGAGGGGATATGGCGATATATGTATATCTATAGCTGATTCACTTTGTTGTACAGCAGAAACTAACACAATATTGTAAAGCAATTATACTCCGATAAAGATGTTAAAAAAAAAAGATGTGGTACATATGTGCAATGGAATACTACTCAGCCATTAAAAAGAAGAAAATAATGCCATTTGCAGCAACATGGATGGACCTAGAGATTATCATACTGAGTGAAGTAAGTCAGACAGAGAAAGACAAATATCTTGATATCACTTATATGTGGACTCTAAAAAATGGTACAAATGGACTTATTTACAAAACAGAAATACAGTCACAGATGCAGAAAAAAAACATGGTTAGCAGGGGGGAAAGTAGTGGAGGGAAGGAGATTGGGATTGACATATACACACAGTACTATATATAAAACAGATAACTAATAAGGACCTACTGCATAGCACAGGGAACTCTACTCAATACTCTGTAATGGCCTATAGGGGAAAAGAATCTAAAGAAGGGTGGATATATGTATAACTGATTGACTTTGCTGTACAGCAGAAACTAACACAACACTGTAAATCAACTGTACTCCAATAAAAATTTATAAATAAATAAATAGCAAAAAAAGTTCAAGGGTTTAGTTGCCATTTCCAAGGGCTTATGTTAATCCTTTCAAATTCAAGTCAGAGTCTTGCAGGCGAGATTTAGTATCGCTGGGTGAATTTGGATCAGCCACTGTCCCTCAAGTGACTGAGGATACAAGATGCTCTATCACCAACTTCACCCAGCAGATGGTTCCAAAGTGTGTGTCTTTCTTTGTTCCCTACAACAGCGGTCCCCAACCTTTTTGGTACCAGGGATCGGTTTCGTGGAAGACAATTCTTCCATGGACCGGGGGTGCGAGTGATGGTTCAGGCGGTAAAGCAAAAATGGGGAGCGACGGGGAGCCGCCGACGAAGCTTCATTCACTAGCCCACCGCTCACCTCCAGCTGTGCGGCCTGGTTCCTAAGAGGTCGCGGACCGGTACCAGGGGTTGGGGACCCCTGCCCTACAGGACGCGCTAAGCCAGGCCTCTCCAATTGCCACGTCCCACCTGAGGGACTTAGAGAAGCGGCATCTTGCAAGGGGGATCCCCTCCATGGAACTTTGAGCCACTTTGGCTTTGGAGCCACTTGCTGACATGAGCTGAGGTTGGAATGCTGAACCTGGATCTTCTGGAACGTTCCCAGGCTGCTGTTTACCTTGATTCTGGCCATCCACTGCATTTCCTACTACTGTCTTTCCAGCCTACTTAGCTATTCATGGGGAAAATACCACAGTGGGTAGAAAGTTTTTGCTCAAAAGCCAAAGAAAGAGAAGAAAAACCAGGGCAAAGGGAAAGCAGCTTATTAAAAAACAGACTTTGAGAAATACCGAACGCTCTTGTTAAGCAAATAATTTCCCAGGGTTCCTTAACGTACAAAGAAACTCAGGAGCTGCAAAAATAATCCAAGTTCAAGAAAATACCCCCGTTTCAGATTTGCTTTCTGTACATTCGCTAGAGTTTGCCCACGGTGAGGCTCCTGGCACCTGCCAGGGTCAAGGACCCCGGGAAGACTCTACTTTGAAGCCAGCTGGACAGAAAGCTGGACATCTGGAAGCTCCTTAGAATCTCTCCTCTTGCCCGGACCCAAAAAAGTGGCTTCGCTATAGTCAGCCTTTCTGCCTAGGTTTCTAATCAAAGAGGAAGTGGAGGGGGAGGAAATGTTTTTTCTTGGAACCAACAGCTGGATTCTTCTTACCATTCAGGGCTCTGCTCAGATGTCACCTCCTCTGGATGCCTGCCCTGATTATTCTGCCTAATCGCCCCACCCTCCTCTCCCAGTCACTCTATTCAGGTACCTTGCTTTGCGGTCTCCATATAATGTATCATCACCTAAAATTATGAGGTTCACTGTTTTGTGTCTCTCACGCTATTAGCGGGCAACGCCATGGAGGAAGGAACTTTATCTGTTTTATGCACCAATCAATCCCTAGCCCCTGGAAAAATGCCGGGCACATAGTAGATGCTCAATAAAAGTTTGTTGAATTAAATTGAATCCTCACGTTAGAAACATTGAAGACGAAATGGTAGAAAACATTATTGCATTCCAGAAGGACTGGACCCTACCTCCTGGGAGTTTCTTTACAGAAAAATGGATATATATGCTTTTTTGTTTTTTTTCCATAGGAGATGTAATGAATGCAACTCTTGTGCAAAGCACGGCATGAAATAATCAGGGTCATTGTGAAGACTACAATGAGATAATTGTGTAAAGTATTAATACTTAACGGAGTGTCTGGTATATTGTGAGTGTTCAGTGAATATTGGCACTTAATAACTCATACTGAGCTCAAGGTCAACTAAGTTCTGTCTTTTCCACAAGTGCTGTTATAAATTCATATCTTCCATTTCCAGTCCTTCTGTTTTTTTAAGATGTGGTTTGATCTCTGTACAATTCATCTTCCTATGCTTTGCTCAAAACATTACATCATTCATCAGACTGTTCTTCCCAGCTTTGTATCATTTTTTAATGTCATCAGCACATCTTTGAAGGTCTTGTGAAAAATCACTAATAAAAATGTTGACGTGAATGAGACAATGGAATATTATTCAGCGCCGAAAAGAAATGGGCCACAAAAAAGGCATGGAGGAACCTCAAAAGCATATTACTAAGTGAAAGAAGCTGATCTGAAAAGGCTATATATGGTATGATTCTAACTATATGACACTCTGAATAAGGCAAAACAATGGAGACAGTAAAGGGATCTGTGGTTGCCAGGAGTTGGGGGGGGGGGGGGGGATGAATAGGGGGGGCGCAGGGGAATTTTAGGGCAGTGAAGCTATTCTGTATAATAGTGTAAAGGTAGGTACAGGACCTTATACATTTGTTAAAACCCGTAGAACCATACAACAAAAAAGAGTGAATCTTAATGGGCTTTAGTTAATAAAAAGAGGCCAATATTGAGTCACCGATTGTCACAAAGGTACTGCTCTAGTGCAAGATGTTAATAACAAGGGAGGCTGTGATGAGAAGACAGGGTAGGTGGTGCACTCTCTGTACTTTTGCTCTATTTCCTCTAACCCTAAAACTGCCCTATATAATAGCTTTTTAATTTTTAACAAATGCCTTCTCTACCTAAGGAGTCTGGGTTTGAATTCTGCCTCTGCCACCGACTCCACACGTCACCTCTAGTCATTACTTGGACAAGTTACTTAGCCTCTCTGAGCCTCAGTTTCCTTGTCTGTAAGATGGGGATCATAATAGCATCTACCACATAGGGCTGTTGTTAGAACTGAGTGGGCTGGTATGTGAAAAGCACCTAGAACAGTGGTTGGTGCAGAAGCGTCCTGTAAGTGCTACATAAGTGTTAGCTGATTTTATTATCATTATTATTATTGCCATCATCACATGGATACGCTAGAAGCGTCAATGGTAATGGTAACTTGAGTTAATTAGAGGAAGAACAGAGCTGGTTGGGGCACCACTGATCAGCACCCGCCCAAGCAGACAGAACCCCAGGACACTGGCTGTCGACAGTGCCAAGTTCTCTCCACCTGAAAAATGATTAAACGTGCGCAATGCCAATTTCCTTCCAGGCTAAGCCAGTTGGGAAACCACTGGTGTCTGGTTCTCTTCACCAAGAGAGTAAAGCTTTTTCAGTCCTCCTGGGGAGGAGGTCTGAGGTTAGGAAGCCCCAGCACCCCATTCCCTTTGGCTGAAGGGGGCCAAGCACTTGTTCACTTCATAGCAAGGTTCCCAGTGGGCTGCAGCGGTGGGAAGAGTAGAATCCCATGATGACGCAGGGCAGGCGGGCTCAGGCACCATGACCCAAGCTGCTTGCTTTGCACCCCTCTTCTCTGCCACCTCCCGTCACCTCGACCCACCGCATCACCTCACAGGCTCCGCCCAGCTCCGCGCAGGCGCAGTGGGGCTGCTCTGACCTCAGGGCACTGCTCAGGCCTCTGGATGCTTCCCTGGGGTTTCTCACACGTGTAGGGCCCTGCCTGGCCCTTGCGCATTT
>NW_006774065.1:1086420-1091918 GCF_000442215.2 Lipotes vexillifer
GTGTAGGGACCTGCCTGGCCCTTGCGCATTTGAAACCCAAGAGTGTGGGGCATTCAGATCCACGGGGTCACCAGTGGGGACAGCTGCTGATGCAGGAACACTGCCCCTTCCCATCTTCCCGGGGGGACAGTTGTGAGGCTGCATCTTATAAGAATGTCCTACAGGACAGAGCTCCGGCTGATAAGGACGGGATCCCTCCTGCCCTCCTCCCTCAGTTCTGTTCCCTGGGACCACAGCTGCAAACAAACCGCCTTCTTGCAAGCCTGAAGCTCTGCTTTAGGACTGAACCCAGGCTAAGACACTGGCTGTCTGCAGGTGGCATCTAATCTATCCCCACCTGTCAAGCATGAATGTGGTCCACGGACACACACACACACACACACACACACACACACACACACACACACACACTGCTGTGTTCCCATCACCCTCCCAAACGCCATCCACAGGGAAAGGATCTCCCAAGCAACAGCCATGAAGAACCAAAGGACCCAGTCCCCAGGGGTGGAGTCAGATGTGCTCTGTGCTGTCTGCAACACGCTAACAGCACCGAGGGGCTGGGTGCAAGTCAGCCAGGACACGGAGGTCTCTGGGGGAGGGGAGGGGTGATGTCTGGTGGAGGAGCTGCAGACGTGCACCCCTAAATTACAATATTTTCCTTCTCGAGGCGGAATGAATGCAGCCTCAGACAGATGCTGCCCCGCAGCTGTTTGCGGCAGGGGCCCCGGGGCAGGCCAGTGACTTTGACAAGGGGGATTGGGATGGAACCTGACAAAGGGACCACTGTCTCTGAGGGAACTTGACATGAGCCCGGCAGAGCCAAGCGGCGGGAGTTTGCACAGCTGCGGCTGGAAGCAAACATGTACTTTTAGCTGACCTGGGCCGGTGGCTTCGCGCATTAAACCTGACACTTTCCAGATGTACGGCGCCCTCCCTCTGGCACCGTACACAGCACCAGGTCCCCGGGTCCACACGCACTCCCGACGCGGCCCTGTCAATGCCGCATTGTGCTGGGAACCCCGGGCCTCTCCTGCAAACTCTGCACCCCAACCTGAAAGTGAGTCCCCCAGGCTGAGCTGGAGATTTACAAGCTGGATTTCAAACTAGTTCAAGTTCAAAGTCAGCTCAACAGCAGCTGCCACTCTGACTGCCATCACTCTTGATGCCTGGCTGCAGGTTGGGAGGTGAGGGGATGCTGAGCATGTCTTCCAGAGGGTTCTTTTCAACCTGCCTTAGGGTGAACCCCAAGATTTCCACCACCAAGGGGGAGGCTCAGCTGGAGTTTGGAGGTACAGGCGGGTATCCCGACATGGCCACTGCCTCTCAGTCCCACCTGGGCTGAAGGAAAGCACGTGACCCTGATACATGGACACAGGCAGGCCACGTGGGGACCCCAGCTGCCGTGGGCGCCCCAGAAGAGGGGGTCACAAACCCCCGCCGTGGCACGAGCCTTCTCCAGCACCATCCGTTCTGGAAATTACACCACTCAGCAGTCCTAACTGGAGGGTAGGGGCAACAGATGCCCTAGGGCACTACAGTGATGGAGGCCAAGTGACAGAGGCATGACAGAGGTGGGCGGGACACTTGGACATTCTCTTGGGCAGGAGGTGGCTTGCTTGGCTGGGGGACTCCCCCCCGCCGTGGCGTCTCTGAACTCAGGCAGGAGAAGCTGGGCTGGACCCCCAAGTCCACGGAGGGTGTGGCCCCCCTGCTGGGCGCAGATACAAGAGGAGCCATTGTCCCACCTGCTCGTGGTCGAGGAAGGGTAAAATGAGGTGACCAGTGGCGGGGAGAGTGCTTTGCTGAGTCGACAGGGCTGACTCACAGGGTATTTTTCCTCCTGGGACCTGAGGAATTGAGGACACACTTGCTCAGGGGAGCCAGAAAGGGTGCCCGGAGGCTCAGAGGCCCCAGAGCTCACCCCTCAGGCAACCCCAGGAAGCAGCGAGCACCCTTCAGTCCCGTTCCTTATTAAAGCATTTATTAACGTGTGCTAGTCCACGGGCTCTGAGTGTAGAGCGCATCATTTCTCTGCATCTTCATTTTCATTGGGGTACAGTTTTCACATGTAGGGAGCACACATCTCAAACGTCCAGCTCTGTGCATTCTTACATATGTGTACACCCCGTGACCGCCGGCCAGGTCCAGATGTCACCCCGAGGGCTCCCTCAAGTCCCCTCCCAGTCAGCAACCCCAGAGAACCCTCCACATGGACTTTTATCATCACTGACCACTTTTGCCTAAAGATGAACTGAGGTTCATCGTTTTGTCTCAAGGCAGAGAGACTGACAGCTTGGTAAAATGTAAGTGGTGTCATATAATATGTCATCTTGATTAACCCTTCATTTGTGTTATTCCCCTTTCTTCTTCTTGATCTTTTTTCCCACTTCTGACACCATGGAGGACAAGGCGATGGGGAAGGGGGCGGGCTGTCTTAGGTCTTGCCGTCTTGCGGGGTCATCTGCTGATGGATTATTGGGTCACGTAACAATCAGCCACAGTACCTCAGAGAGGGGCCAGCTGAGTGACTTGGCTGGGCTCGCTCATGTGCCTGGAGGTCAGGTGGCCACTGGCTGCTCTGGATTGACCTTGGTGGGGAGTTGACCTTGGTGGGCTAGCCTGGGCATGTTCTGCAAGTGGAAACCTGCAAGACCCCTTGAGGTCTGGCCCAGGAACTGCTTGACTATCACATCTACCTCATTTCTATTGGCCAAAGCCCAAAGTTAGAAGAGGAAAGCACCACAATGTTCTAAAGCGAAGAGCTCGTGACCTAATCACCCCAAAGACCCCGCTCCTAACACCATCACATTGGGGGTTAGGGTTCCAGCCTATGAACACTGGGGGGGGGGGCACAAACATTCAGTCTATAGCAGTCATGGTGCAAGGGAGTGTCTGGACCCTTGAAGACAATCATCAAAGAGGGTCTTTATTAATTGAGGGGGGGGTTAAGCCTTTATCTCCACTAACTTCTGGGGAAGAAGGAAGGGGTGCCCTCAGAACTCACCGCAGCGTTCCTGGGCCTCCCCGTCGGCTGTGAGGCCCCCAGTTGTGAGTCCTGAAGCTCTGTTCATTTTGCTCTGTGGCGCGGAGCCCTGGCGTGGGCTGGGTCCCTGTCCTCCCGGGGGAGACCGTGTCCCGGAGGCCCTGGGGAACCACTATCCCGGCTCCCTGTTCTCCACTCCTCTGGATTCTGCAGATCTGACCTCGTTTCCATCCACCCTGGGAACTGGTCCATTCTCCTGCCCACAGCCTGATCACACGCTCCACCTGTCTGGTTACCTCCACAGCTCTGAATCCTCCCTTTGTGGAGCCGGTGGGGAAGGGAGCTCTTTGGAGCACCAGAGAGACGCTCTCTGAGCCCTGCCTGAGGACAGCAAGTACGGGCTTGGTGTCTTCCGGGAAAGGAATGAGCAAACAGAAATCCGGAGCCGTGGCTCTCAGACCGGGAGAGGTCGGGTGGCCCGGCGCACTCCTGGCCACGGGAGGAGATGCCGAGGAAGGGTCCTGTGATGCGGCTGGCAGCCTGGACAGCATCCACGAGTGTGAGCTCCTGTGGCCGGGGCGTCTGAGAAGTGCAGCCCAATTAAACACTGAGGTTCTGGGGACTTCCCTGGCGGTCCAGCGGTTAGGCGTCTGCAGAGGGCACAGGTTTGATCTCTGGTCGGGGAACTAAGATCCTGCATGTCGCACGGCGTGGCCAAAAAAACCAAAACAAAAACACTGAGGTTCTTGGAAGTGTAAGCTGGTGAGAGGAATTCCCCATGAGTTAATACACACTCACACATGTGCACATACACGTGCACACAGAGGGAGACAAATAATAGGCAAAGAAGAGCCCTGTAGTGGATTGAATTGTGTCCCCCCCAGAGAAAGGTCCTAACCCCAGGGACCTGTGAGTGTGACCTTATTTGGAAATAGGGTCTTGCAGACGTGATCAAGCAAAGATGAGGTCGCCCTGGAGTGGGGTGGGGAGGAGGCCGTGTGCAGATGGGGGCAGAGACCGGAGTGATGCGCCTACCAGCCGAGAGGCCCAAGGATGGCCGGTGCCACCAGAAGCTGGGGGAGAGGCCTGGGACAGATCCTTCCCTGGAGGCCAGAGGGAGTGGCCCTACCCACTACCTTGATTTCAGACTTCTAGCTTTTGGGACTGTGAGAAAATAAATTTTGTTTTAAGCTGCCCCGTTGTAACGTAGCCGTCCTAAGAGGCTAATACGGGGCCTTAGGAGGGGCAGGAAAAGAAAGAAACCCCTCCCATCTCCTGCCGCCTTTGCTCATACTGGCGTTTGAACAGTTTTCATTTTGCCAATGTCCTATTTGCCCAAACGTATATTTATCTGCTTAAACATTTGCCACATGACCAGCGGCCTGGACTTATGTGAAGCACCCGGCTTACATTGCTCTGCTCATAGGTGATACCAATGCCGTTACTCTGCCCAGAAGGCCCTGCAGGATCTGGTCCCACCCTCGTGCTCTGACTGAGGCTACAGCTCTGGCCTTTGCTCAAAGCTGCGCCAGCCACCCGGGCCCTTTTGCTGATCCATTTCTGAGAATTAGGATGTGGCTGTCTTTGCAGGGCCTTTATTCATCCTACCACACACAACAAAGCTGACTGTTGATACTTAAGAATTATTTGGGTGGCTTGGGAGGGGGGGGGGGGTCAGTGGGGATGATGGGAAGGTTCTCCTCGGAGCATCTCCAAGTCTGTGCCCTCGTTATTAATATTGTTATTGATGACCCAGAGAGATCTGAGCTCACCCTCTACAGCTGGCGAGCTCTACAGACAAACCATTGGAAGGAATATCGACATACGTACACCAACGTAATGCATAAAATAGGGAGCCCCTCTGAAGATGTTCACAAGGGAAAAATCATTAGAAATCCCTTAATAGGGAAAATGTCACACAAAGGAGGCAGAGGTATGGGTCCTGAGCTAAGACGGCAGTTTGGAAAGAGCTTAAGGACTTTCTTCATGAGGGCTTCGCTGAAGCACATAAAACAAAGATTCTTCTTGCCAGCAGGTTCAGGACGTGCCAAGTTCCAGCCATTCTCCTGTCCCCAGGAGCACAGGATAGCCCTACCCACCCACCACGGCCCCAGTGCACACACCAGCCCCAAGAAATGCAAATTCCCAAGCATCACGGAACACGATTTGCCTCCAGAATTTGACCCAGGGTCTCAGTGACAAAGATGATGGTCATGATTTCAAGAAAGCTGACCTCGTGCTTCTGAGATTCCACACAGAAGGAACTACCTATGTTTCTCTGTGATGTAATCAATACGTAGGCTCTGCTTACTCTGTTTGGTTCCCAGAAGCCTGGTCCAGGAACTCCTGGAGGATGGGATGTGGTTGGTGGTGGGGGGAGGGCAGAGATAACGGCCATATCTTTGTATCCTTATTTCTCCATGTGGGAATCCACCTTCCCTGCACCGTCTCCCCTTCCCAGTCCCCACGCGGGAGAAAGAAGGGCTGAACATCCCTTCAACCCACCAGCCCGCTC
>NW_006774065.1:1091941-1094914 GCF_000442215.2 Lipotes vexillifer
CTGACCACCCCTCCACCCCCCCAGCCCGCTCTTCAAACCCCGCCCGTTTGCCCACATGAGGCCCACGCTGAGGCAGCCGACACTGGGCTGGGATGTGTTAGGATTCTGCAGAGGAAACAGGCTGGAGGGGGCCCTGGATCACCGCTGGGCTCCTACTTGCTGGAGGAGGGGTCTGCTCGCTCCTGAGAATCGGGAGTGGGTGACTCTGATGACTTTATTTTATTTGGTTCTTGGTTTTTCAATAAATTGCTGCCCAAGGTTTTACAGCATCTGGCACACGTGGAAGTGTGGAGCTCCGTACAGACTTTCTGGGATCAGGCTGGGGAGGCAGTATGGCCAACGACAGGGAGACCTGGGGGTTGTCTGAGACCCCGCTCCTGTCTCTTCCCTTGGCCTCCTAGGTCAGGGGCATCACCAGACCAGGTCCAGGCCCCCTCCTCTGCACACCCACCCCCTGCTTTAGCTCCAGCCCTCACACCTCACCTGGATGATGACCCCAATTCCCCTCCCTAAATAGTTCCCGTTTATTCACCTCTTACCCTGTGCCAGGTGGCTGCTAAACCTTCCAGGTTTTTTTGTTGTTGTTGTTTTTGTTTTTGTTTTCTCTCTGCGGTACGCGGGCCTCTCCCGTTGGGGAGCACAGGCTCCGGACGCGCAGGCTCAGCGGCCATGGCTCATGAGCCCAGCCACTCCGCAGCATGTGGGATCTTCCCGGACGGGGGCATGAACCCGTGTCCCCTGCATCGGCAGGGGGACTCTCAACTACTGCGCCAACAGGGAAGCCCCCTTTCAGGTTTTAACTCTTCTAAGCCTCCTCATAACCTTGTAACGTAGAGACCAATTTTATCCCCATTTTACAGGGAAGGAAACTTAGGCACAGAGAGTAAACTCGCCCAAGACCACATAACAAGGGGCAGAGCCAGGATGTGAACCCAGGCTGTTTCCCAGGCCTACGCTCTAGCCACTACCCTATACTGCCACCCTCTACTCTGTCACCCTGGTACTTTGCTTTGTGTTGTAGTGATTTTCTTTTTTTAGAGAGCAAATCTATGCATGTCAGTTTCCTCCTTAAAGTCTTCAAAGTTCCCCCGTGCCTTTCAGGGTCTTACCTCCACGGCATGACAGGTGAGGCCTTGCATGATCTGGCCGCCGCTGGCCCATTGCTTGTTATTTCCTCTCACGGTCCCCTGGGCGAGCCTCTGGGCCTTTGCACAGGCTCTTCCCCATCTTGGCAGTCCCTTCCCCCAACATCCACCTGGTTAATTGGTGCTGGTCTTTTAAGGTTCAGCCCAAAGACCACTTCCCTCCCCCACTGTCACCTCTACCGCCCCTGTCTCCCCAACCTCAGTGAGGACCCACCCTCCTTACGGTGTTTAGAACTCAGTGTCCCAACTCTCGTCTCTTTACGACTGCTTTGCCCATCAGACTACCGGCTCTACGGGACAAAACAGTAGTTTATTCACCTCTGCATCACCGGAGGCTCAGAGAGTTGCTCCAAAAGGTTTGTTGATGCCTGAATCAACGTTCCCCATCCCTCCCGAGGGCTCAGCTGCTCAGATGGAGCACAGAGTAGCGCTTGATAGAAGCCTGTAGCTGAGCCGGGAGGGAAAGCGGCTGGCCGATCGCCAAGACACCCTCCGCGAGGCCCAGGGCGGGCCTGCATTTCCCCCAGGTCTGTGTGAAGGGCTGAAACGTGGACTTGTCCTCACTCGAGCTGTAAGAGGAACACTCCATGCCAGTCACGTCCTGTCCTGGGCCTCGGTTTTCCTCGGAAAGGTTGGCTGTATTCGTTTTCCTGGGGCTGCTGTGACAAACGACCACGAATGGGGTGGCTTAGAACAGCGGCAGCGATCCTAAGAGCAGCTCCCTCCAAAGTGCTCTCCATCAAAGTTCAACACACTCGTACCCCGAGCCCCGAACCTCCACTCCCAGGTAATTACCCGAGAGAATGGAGCGCGGATGTTCACGCGAAGCTCTGTGTGTTAATGTTTACAGCAGCTTTATTTGTAACAGCCGGAATCTGGAAACGACCCAAATATCCATCAGCAGGTGGGTGGATAAACCACCGGCGGTGTGTTCATACAACGAAGGCCTTAGCCAGTGATCCAGATGAACTGGAGGCACACGGCGTGGATGAGTGCCCGATTCACGAGGCGTAGCGAGAGAAGCCGGATGCAAAAACACCACATGATTCCATTCATGGGAAATTCTAGAGCGGATGAGACCTGGCTTAGGTGATGGAGGTCAGCCTAGTGGTTACCTCTGGGGGGATTAAGCGGAAGAGGCTGGACTCTCTGCGGGCTTGGGGACGGGATGTCCTAGATCTTGATTGGGATGTTAGTGATCCAGGTGTAGACAAGTGTCAAACGCAGATCTGTGCACTTCATTATATGTAGATGACGCTTCATCTTTTAAAAAGCTCTTTTCGAGATTTCATCCGGAGGAAATGGCTGAGGCTGAAGCTGTGCCCCCAGGGCACGCCTCCTCTGCCTAGTGCCGGGGTTTGGAGGCAGCAGGTGAAGGCTCTGGGCCGTGGAATCACCCCACCTCCAGCTGCCACCTCCTGGCCCTGGCTCTCCTGCCAGGCTCTTACTCCACTGCTGTGGGGATGCCCTGAACACACTGTAGGCAGGAAGCAGGTTCGAATCCTGAGCGGGGTCTGCTCCCTGCTGCCCTGAGGCCCTTGGCACCCCCTCCCCTTCCAGTCTAGGATTTGAGTCCCTGGACCAGGGAAGGGCAGATTTAGCCTGTTTTCCCAGCCCTGAGCCCGCAGTGGGGTGCTCTGTGAAATGACACCTGTAGAGATGCTAAATCTTAAAATCCTTTCAGATTGCCACCCTCGGTGAGTCCAGCCTCCTCAGTTCAAACCAAAAGGCTGAGCTATTTTACTATGTTTTCACTCCTCTAAAAACTAAAATCCAAGTAAGGTCTATGCCAGAGTTCATAGCATCTTACTTGCGTGGATTCCCTACA
>NW_006774065.1:1095058-1117245 GCF_000442215.2 Lipotes vexillifer
CCGGCCCTTTCTTTTTTTTTTTTTTTTTTTTTAGCAACTTCCTGTGAGTCTTAACCTATGCGCTAAAATTAAGTCATAATAAAATGAAAAAACAAACAGCAACAGCAGAATCTCTGGGCTCCTGCCATGCAGGTTGTCCAAGGAAGGAATCTTTTATTAGTGTGTGTGCTTGCATGTCTGTCTGTCTGCCCAGGGGGGTGTGCTTCTCCATGCTTTCCTCTGTCTGAAAGCATCAATATTTTGGGCACGTATGTAATGCAGGATTTTCGTGCACGGGCTCCCAGACTGGCTGGTTTTGAATCTCATATCTACGGCTTACTATCTATGTGTTCTTGGGCCAGTTACTTAACCTTTCTGTGCCTCAGTTTCCCCATCTGTAAAATGGGCACTCACAGTGCCTGCCTCCTTGGTCTGTGGTGGGGATGAACCGACTTCTAATAATTGTAATAAGTGCCTGGCACTTGGCGGACACTCAATACATGGCGTGTACGGTCACCTTTGAAGCACGATGCTAGCTTGATGCTAGCTTGATGCTAGATCAGTCCCCTGGGAGCTGAGCGTGACTTGGTGGTGTCCTGTGTCCCCTACTTCATTCGAATCTTCAGGGAACGTTCATAATGAGAGCGCCTTATGTGCCTGGTGTTAAATTCCCAGAGTCGTGAGCACAGCGCCTACAGAATTACCCAGAGCCCAGCCCACCACACCCTTCTCTGTCTATACTGTGAAGAGACCTCCATGAAGTGTGTGGTCAGGGGGACAGAAGAGTCAATGGTGATTTCCAACCTCTTGAAAGTCCCCAAGTCCCTTCCTATAGGTTTGACTAAATGTGCCCACTTTCCCTCCGCCACAAAAGTTTCACAGGCCTCTATTTCTTAAAATAAAAATTATTTTGTTTTCAAGCCACCTGAGATAAAGAAGCAGGCAGGGGATGGGGTGGGGGGAGGGGAGCTGTCACCACAGAATTAAGGGGAGACTCACTGTTCTGGGGGCCCCAGTTAAGCAAGTTCGACCCCTGGTAGCAGAACCCAAGCCCCCTGCCCTAGCTGGCAACCTCAGCCCTGCCTGCGAGGAAAGACCCATCTAAGTGCTCAGAGCTGGATCCACAGTTGTTCCCGGCTTTGGTCCTGCCTGTTCTCCTGAGCCATCAGGCTGTGATTCCAGTCTTACGGGGGCGGGGGTAGGGTGAGTCTTGGCCCTGGAAGGGCCCCCATCTCCCCTCTCCACGGTGGCTCCCGGTACAAAGCTCCCTTTGATTCTCCACAGCCTGGTTTTCTGGTTTTTTAACAGGAGGTGGGGATTTTTTTTTCTCCTCTGGCAGCGTGGTGCTGAAATGTTTACACTCGAGGGGTAGAGGAAAGGGGTTCTGCTCTCCTTCAGTGCCTGCAGACATTCCCGGGAGGAAATGAAGTGAAGGGAGATCAGAAAAGGCTGCCTCTGTTCAGAGCCTAGTGGGAAAAGCACGCCATGAACAGCGTGCTCTCAGTTGGTCTCCATAGGTCTGTGGTGAATCTACCCACTAATGTAGTGACCAGAAAGGGACAGGGACCAGGAGAAGACACAGCAGCCTGACAGCAAGGTTCACATGCCAGCACCTCCATTTACTGGCTGACTCTGAGCCTCAGTGTTCTCATCTGTGAAATGGGAGCAATGACAGTACCTACCGTGAGGGCTGCTGAGGGGTTAAATGTGTTCACTGTGCCCAGTGAACAGCAGCCACATAGGGAGGGCTCAGTAAAGCATCAGTTTGTGTGTGAGAACGGGCACTACTTGGGTAGATTTTACATTTTCTCAACTGAATATTGGGAAGAAAAACATTAGAAGGGGAGGGACAGAAGTAAGAAAGTAGAGAGCGAAGGAGGGAGGGAGGAAGGGGGAAGGGGTCCTTCCCATGCAGATGCCCGTCAAAGGGGTGCCTGGGGCAGGGGTTGGGGGGTGGAGGGCTGATAGAATGTCCATCACAACTACACACTGTCCACCCAGCTTCCTTGAAGGCCGTCCCCAGTGTGGAGCGGGGAGCTCCATACACCAAGAGCAGAAAGGCCACTTTTCTTCCCATTTAAAAAAACTGTCATAAAATACACATGACATAAAATTTACCTTGTAAATCCTTTTTAGGTGTGCAGTTCCATGGCATTCACACATCCACCTGTCGTGTAACCATCACCACCGTCTATTTCTTTTTGTCATCATCCCAAACAGAAACTCTGTCCCCATTAAGCAATAACTCCCCATTTTCCCCTCCCCCCAGCCCTTGGCAACCTCTAATCTACTTTCTGTCTCTATGAATTTACATATTTGGGGTATTTCATGTAAATAGATTCATACAGTTTTTGTCCTTTTGGGTCTGGCTTCTTTCACAGGACATGATGTTTTCAAGATTCATCCATATTGTAGCACGTGTCAGGGCTTCAGCCCTTTTTATGGCTGAATCATATTCCACTGCATGCATGGACCACATTTTGTTTATCCATCCATCCATCAGTGGACATGTGGGTTGTTTCCACTTTTTGGCTGTTGTGAAAGGAAGGCTGTACCGCTGAACACTGCAGCGTTCTCGAATCCCCAAATGGTGTGTTGGCTGGCTTCCTACAATGCACACAAGGATGAATTTATTTCTGATCCCCAGAGAAAGCTGCCTCTTCATGAATAAGCATGACATGCCTGGGACAGGACGAGAGCCAACAGCTTGGGGAAAAACAGGAGTGAACCATGAAGACAGGTGTCGGGGAGAAAACAAGGCGTGTTGGGGAGTTTGGGGCCTGGGGCTGCCTCGGAGATGTTTATATTCTGAATTCCAAATGCCTGGAATGATTTCTGAATATCAGCTCCTTGGAGAGAGGGAAAGGGAGGTCTCTGAGTAAAAGACTTGAAAAACATTTAGCTCACTCTCAGAACGGAGGACCAGGGAATTGTGCTGGAGGGGTGGGGTTGGGGAGGGTGAGGGAAAGGAAAGGATGGAGATCAAATTTCAGGCTGGTTTCAGCTTTATCTTCTCTGCAGTGCCACCCAAAGCTGGGTTATTTGGTGCTGAGAGATTTTATCAATATGGAGGGACCAACCTGAGGCTTTGCCCTTGAAAAGTCTCCATCCTCTGAAGAATTCAGTGCCTCGTCTGCTTTACTTGCTTTGTGTCCCTACATCTCTCCCAATCCTTCTGCATTTGTCCCCTCACATTTTTGTCCCGCTGTATTTCTAACCTCACCGTGTCACTTTGTTGAGGCATGTCCCTTGTATATGGCGTGCAGTTGGATTTCGTTTCTTGAATCAGCATTAGAGTCTGTCTTTGTGTGGCTGAACCAACTTGTATTTATTTTTACAACGAATACACACTATCTCCCTTCTCTCCTCTTGTTTTAGGTTCTGTTTCAGTCAGCTTTGCAATTTCTACTCTTTACTACCCTTTATCTACGGATACTACTGTCTTTTTCCCTCTAGCGATGTGAAAGATGTCAAACGGTTTTGGTTACACTAATGTAAGCCTTTAAATAAAGAGGATTCAAGTCTCTCTGTAATTATCAAGATCAGGAATGAAATGGTCTCTGTGTAAAACGAGACGAAGAACATTAAACTAGTTTCCACTTTCTTCTGCCAGTTCCCAGCTTTTGTCTGTATGTAAACTGTGATTTTAGAATATTATTTCTATTTTCAAACATAATGAGATTTTCTTTCAATGACCATTTTTGACCAACATATGTGATTTTGTTGGCGGCCGTACTTCTGCCAGTTACTTAGATCCTGTCATCCATCTCTACCGACATCCTCTTATCTGTTTATCTTTTCCTTCTGCAATCTGGGCAAACCCTTGTTCATTCTCTGTCTCAGATGCTGTCTCTCCTTTGATTTCTCCAAAACACTGGTTTTTATTTAAATTTTTTTCTATTTTTGGCCACACCACGCAACTTGCCGGATCTTAGTTCCCCGACCAGGGATTAAACCCAGGCCACAGCAGTGAAAGCGCAGAGTCCTAACCACTGGACTGCCAGGGAAGTCCCGCCAAAACGCTGTTTTAAATAGTCATCGTAGTTTCCCTTTTCTTAAAACGTCCCCTTCTCTTACCCAGATCACTTTTTGTCATTTTGGTTTGTTGTCTTGCTTTGTATCTCTTCTCGTCGAGACTGTGGTCCTGTGAGTTTTGCTAGAGGTTGGATTTTTTTCCTGTAGGGCCAGTGGCTCCAAATGCCTCTGAGGACGAGAAGGACACAAGCGATGTGTGTTTTACAAAGCACTGGGGCTGCAGTGGCGATGCGCACTTCAAGGAGAGGAGAGGTAGCAGGCGGGGGAGGGGGACCAGCTAGGAGGCTGCTGAAGGGAAGGACATTTTATTCTGCCCCCACGTGATTTTGCCAGAAAAATCACACCCCCTCCCAAACCCCTGTTGAGTTATCCTTTGTTTTTCTGTTTTTTTTTGTTTTTTTGCGGTACGCGGGCCTCTCCCTGCTGTGGCCTCTCCCGTTGCGGAGCACAGGCTCCGGACGCGCAGGCTCAGCGGCCACGGCTCACGGGCCCAGCCGCTCCGCGGCACGCGGGATCCTCCCGGACCGGGGCACGAACCCGCGTCCCCTGCATCGGCAGGCGGACTCTCAACCACTGCGCCACCAGGGAAGCCCTATCCTTTGTTATTTTTAAGTCTTAGTGCATTAGTACCATTATCATCTGATAAACGTTTATCACCTTGTTTCATTTTTCAACATAAAGTCCCAGGCAAAAATCCCCCTCCTCTGCTCTTCTCTATTAAATTTGGTTCCCGGCTTAAGGAGATGACTTCAAGCAACTTTTATTGATACCGGTTTTCTTTGGCCAACAAGAAACTGACAACAACCATAATAGTAGCTGAACTTTTTGAGCACTTTTTATGTGTAAAGCATGATTCCAAGTGCTCGACCTGTATCAATTCATTTAAACCTCAAAACAATCCTATGAGGCTAAGGTTACACCCATTTCACAGATGGGGAGACAGAGGCACCGAAAGGTCACACAGCTTGAAAGCTGCAGAGCTGGGATTCCAAGCTAAGCAGCCCCTGTTCTTAACCAAGAGAACAAACTGTAGAGACTAAATGCCCAACAAATATTAACTCTACGTCATGTTTAATGTGTTGCTGTGGGTCCTCCCCTCACCCCCAATACCACCTCCTGGCAACGGTCCCGTGGGTGCCTCTGAAGGAAGGTTGCCAGATAATACAGGACGCCCGGTTCCATTTGAATTTCAGATAATCAATGAATACTTTTTTAGTTTAAGTGGGTCCCGACTTGTGGACATTTGGGTTGTTTCCAGTGTGGCGCTGTTAGGCATAAAGGTGTAAGCCTTTGTGTGGATGTGTTTCCATTTCTCTTGGGTGAACACCTACCAGTGGGACTGCATCCCGACCAGCTGAGAACAGGTGTTCCAGCTGCTCACATCTTTTTAACATTAATCACTCTAGTGGCTGAGAAATGGTAGCACCTTTGACTTCTGCCCCACCTACCTCCTCCTTCCCCTGCCTCCCAGCCCCACTCAATACTTCAGCAATTTGATAGCTGGATTCTTTGAGTCTCACGTCCACCCAAACACAGCCCATCAGGAACAAATACAGAGGGTTAGAGGGCAATCTGGGCTGCTGAGCGGAGGAAACATTAGTGCGTCCGCTCTCGAGATGAAGGATGTGCAGAAAGAAAGACCTAGACCTTTTTATTTTATGCCGGTGCTCAGGGAGTTGGATTCTCCTGGGAGGTAAGCTCTGGAATGAGCCCAAAGCGATGCAGCTTGAGTGTGTGTCAGACGCTGGTCTGTGTCGAAGGGGAAAGAGGATGCAGAGAAGAACGGCACGCCCCACTCCCACCTCAGGGCGCAGACTCAGGTGTGAGGGGCACACCCCCTGCTGGCCCTGGTGCTGCCCAGCCTCTCCCCAGTCACTGCGGCCCCTCTGTTCTCTTCCAACGATAATGAAGCTGGTGTTTACTGAGCACCTGTTTACAGCCCGGTGCTCTGCTCAGGGCTTCAAGTCCGAGATCTCACTTAATCATCTTCGGCCCCTGAGATGGGTAATATTATTGTCCCAACATACAGAGGAGGGGAACGGAGGCATGGCGTACCGTAAATGCCCAAGGTTATACTTGGCCAAGGTCATCCTGCCAGGGCGGGGCATTCTGTCTCGAATCTCCTTTCTTAGCCATATCCATGCTCTGCGTGTCCACCTCATCTTCCTCTCTAGGGACCCCAACCTCTCCTGCCTCTTACCTCGATGGAGGTCGTGGCACCAGTTCAACCCGTTATGGAGGCAAAGCTTTTGTCCCAGAGCTGATGTGACAGTTCCAGCATGATCAATATTTTGCCTGAGATAGGTCACCGGGGGTGAGAACCCAGGGTCTCAGGGTCTGTGCCTGTGAGGACGGGGCCTCCGAGAGTCGAGGTTCCTCACATCACCCACCTGGGAAGATAGGACCACAGAGATAGATTTTCAGTAGGATGAGGGTTGACTTTGCTTTCTACCAAATTGGGCAACAGAAGCAGGATGGAGGGCCAGCATTCAGAGATGTGTGCTAAAGAGACCAATCAATGTCCTAGGGAAATGGTGGCGTTCCTGTGGGTCACTCTGGCCGACCACAAAGAAGCCAGTGAAAGATGGGAGCAGAGACGGGGCCGGTTAAAAGCGAGATCGTTCCTGCCTACATCCACTCTCTAACCCCCTAGTTTTCCACACTTGTGGGGCCTTATTTCTGTTCTTGGAAACATTCCAGAATCCTCCCAAGCTGGGTCAGTGCATCACGTGATACCTCCTGCCTTAATTGGCTCTCCAAGGAGACCCAATTATAGCCACACTTTCCTCCCTGTTCCCTTTCTCAGGTGCTTTAGCTGCTCAGTCAGTAACTTACTCCACAGTACCTAGTTGTGTTGTTTATAAAGGCCAGCCTGCTCGGGGATCTCTATTCATTGGTTCACCATGAAGCCTTTTACAAGAGAACTGGAAAGAATTTCTTGGAGGGAAAAGGGGTGGGGGCAGAGTCATAGTAAATTTAAGTTGAGGTCCCTCCCCCAGCCCCCTCTCCTTTTCTTCATTCCTTAGGCCATTAAAAGCACTAAAGACTGAATGTTTCTGAGCAGTCTTTCTTAGTTATGGGCCCAGGGCCAAGGGGCGTGCTGCAGATTTTCCCTTATAAATTACTGCATTTTAACATAGACAGTGAACTGAACACGGTGGAGCTGCCGCGCTCGCTGGGTCTTCCACGCAGCGTTTGTAACTTAAGATTTTATAAAGGGTTGGAGCAAATCCTTAGTTAATAAGGGTTGGAATGCAGCAGAAACTACTCAAACTGCAGGCAAAATGGCAGCTCGGCAGCCGGAAAGGAAATGGACATCAGGTTCTCAATCCTGTTATCTTTTCTTCTTTTTCTTTTCCTTATAGGCTGTTACAAGATCCTGAATATAGTTCCCTGTGCTATACAGCAAGTCCCTGTATTTTATCTCTTCTACATACAGTTGTTTGCATCTGCTAATCCCAAACTCCTAATTTATCCCCCTCTCCCACCCCGCTTTCTCCTTGGTAACCATAAATTTGTTTTCTATGCCTGTGGGTCTGTTCCTGTTTCATAAATAAATTAACTTGTGTCAGGTTTTAGATTCCACCTATAAGTGATACATATGGCGTTTGTCTTTCTCTGACTTACTTCACTTAGTATGATCATCTCTAGTTGCAACCATGTTGCTGCAAATGGCATTATTTCATTCTTTTTTAGGGCTGAGTAGTATTCCACTGTGTATATATGTACCACATCTTCTTTATCCATTCATCTGTTCATGAACACTTCCTTTATCCCTGTGCAAACTACGTATTTAACCCACATTTGTATCACTGTTTTCCTTGATCATGTTAAAAAAGAACCCAAACACCTCAACCCTATAAAGTAGGAAGCAGAAGACTCAGTGTCACCAGCAGTAAAATCAGTCGATTTGGTTATAGAAGCCTGAACTAAGACAGCATTTTTCTCAAACTTCTCAGCATGACTCACGTTTACGAACTCTATATCTCAAACCAGGCAGCACACACAGACACACAGACACACACACACACACACTCACACACACACACATTTCTGATATAAAAGTCTCATGAATCCATGCTTAGTCTTACTATGTGTGATGCACACTTTGCTAATACTTTGTTTCCTCGTCCCCTTGCTTCATGGCACAGCGGACTTGGGCTTCACTAAATTGATTTCAATCCTCATTAATGGGCACCACCCTCATTTTGAAAACAAAAAAACTGCCCTAGAGAAACTAGGAGACACGGATAAGAGTGTTCCTCACGGCTTTGTTCGTGATAGGAAAACAAACCAAACCACTGTAAACCAAACCAGGAAACAGCTTAAGTAATCCACCAACAGGAGGATGGATAAATACATGATACTACATTCAAACAAGGGGATATTGTACTTAGTGAAAATGAATGAACTTTAGTGAAAACGAATGAACTAACATAACATGTATCAACGTGGATGAACTTACAAAGACAATACTGAGTCAAAGACACAAGTCATGGAAGAATAAATACAGTACTATATATATATATAAGCATATATATGTACATATTATATATGTATGTATATAATAATATGTATATATATATGCTTAAACACATACAATGTATGGTGTTTAAGGAGATCTTCATCCATATGTAGAAATGTTTTTAAAAAATGCATAGGATTAACTAACACCAAATTCAGGATAATTGTTAACTCTGGTGAGACACCAGGATTTCAGTTGTTTGTTTGGTGATGTTTTCTTTCTTAAGCCAGTGGCAGGCATGTGGCTTTTGTTATATTCATCTTGAAATCTCCTTGATCATCTCTAGTTTTAATTTTTTCAAAAATCAAATGAAAGATAACAGGATTGAGAAGCAACCTAAGTGTCCATTGACAGATGGATGGATAAAGAAGATGTGGTATATATATACAAGGGAATATTACTCAGCCATAAAAAAATGAAATATTGCCATTTGCAGCAACATGGATGGGTCTAGAGTTCATCATACTAAGTCACACAAAGACAAATATCATATGATAGCACTTATACGTGGAATCTAAAAAATAATACAAATGAATCTATTTACAAAACAGAAACAGACTCACAGACATAGAAAACAAACTTATGGTTACCAAACAGGAAAGGGAGGGAGGAGGCATAAATTAGGAGTTTGGGATTAAGATACACACTGCTATATATAAAAACAAGGATTAACTGTATAGCACAGGGACCTATATTCAATAACCTATAATGGAAAATAATCTGAAAAAATATATCTGTATAACTGAATCACTTTGCTGTATACCTGAAACTAACACAATGTTGTAAATCAACTTTACTTCAATAAAAAAAACTAAAAATAAAAGAAAGTTCCTTCTTCCCTGGAAAGAAGGAAGAAACGATACAGTTGTAGTGCGTTGTGAGGAAATGCAGATTCATTGTTTGTCTACATTTACCCAACAGACAAACAAACAAAAAAGGAAAGTAAGCCTGTTAGAAAAAAAACATAAAATTCATCCCAAGAAACAAAAAGAAATGCCTTTTTTTAAAAAAATTAATTTATTAATTAATTTATTTTTGGCTGCATTGGGTCTTCGTTGCTGCACGCAGCCTTTCTCTAGTTGTGGCCAGCAGGGGCTACTTTGTTGCGGTGTACAGGCTTCTTATTGCGGTGGCTTCTCTTGTTGCAGAGCACGGGCTCTAGGCGCGCGGGCTTCAGTAGTTGTGGCACGTGGGCTCAGTAGTTGTGGCTCACGGCTCTAGAGCGCAGGCTCAGTAGTTGTGGCGCACTGGCTTAGTTGCTCCGTGGCATGTGGGATCTTCCCGGACCAGGGCTCAAACCCGTGTCACCTACACTGGCAGGCGGATTCTTAACCACTGAGCAACTAGGAAGTCCCAAGAAATGCCTTTTTAATGATTCACCTTTGAACATCAATATCATAACTCCTGTATTAGTTTCCTAGCGCTGCCACAGTGACACACTAAGTGGTTTAAATAACAGAAATTTATTGTCTCACAGTTCTGGAGGCTAGAGGTCCGGGATCAAGGTGTTGGCAGGGCCCTGCTCCCACTGGAGGTGCCAGGCTCCTGTCCTGGCTTCTGGTAGTTCCTGGGCTTGTGGCAACATAACTTCAGCCTTCACAGGGCCATCTCCCTGTTTGCAGGTCTGTGTCCAAATTCCCCTGTTTATAAGGACACCAGTCATATTGGATTAGCACCGCCCTACTCCAGTATAACTTCACCTTGACTAGTTGCATCTGTAAAGAACATACTTCCAAATCAGGTCCTATTCTGAGGTGCTGGGGGTTAGGACTTCAACCTACAAATCTGGGGAGGGGGACACAGTTAACCCATCACAACGTCTCTCTACTGTAGAATTATATAGTGTCGACTTCAACCAGTTTTTCCAACTTATCCTTGTTGAGTGCCAGAGGGCCATGGAAACTGAGACGAATTCATTACTTACAATTCTCTATGGTGATAAGTTCCCAAGTTCCTATTCTCTGTCCGATTCCCCTGTAATATGTGTGTGCAGACAGGCCTACCCATGCATGCACACACATGCATATATGCACACACTCACACACACTCACACACCCGTACCCACACAAAGGTTAAAAAGCCCATGGAGTTACGAATAAGGTTAAAGTGAGGGGGAAAAAGCATAACTTGGAAAAACTGACTTTGGATTTTAACCAATCCCCCAGTGTTTGAAAAATAGTGTGAGGATTTCAGGGAGTCCAGAGCGGCCCCCGAGGCCCGGGACCTTGCCTCTCGGTTTTGCTCCAATTCTCTTGCACAAGGGCCCAGTGTGGGTGGGTGGGATGTCTGGGGCAAAGACACAGATACTATTATTCTGGGCTTCTCCTCATGCTGGCAGCCACAGCTCCCACCGCCCCCCAAAAAGCCAGACTGTAGGTTCAAACCAGAGGTGTAATTGATGGCCTGGAGTGGCAAAGATGCCCCATCGCCCTCAAAAAAATACCACTTTGTTTCTGCACTAGAGCAGGGCAGACCAGACGCTGACCACACCAGCAACTTCCCAGATCTCGGCTGGTCGAGGATCTGTTACCCACCCTCAGGTTAGGAAAGGTGCCCCAGGCGAGCATTTGAAGAGCTGGGGGAAGAGCTCTAGACTTTTTCTCTCTTCAAAATTTTGCTTCAGCTGAGAACATTCATTTTTAACTCGTGTTTTTCTAGTTGGTGAAACAAAGTGGAGTTTTTGCCAAAGACCGACTCCAACTCTTAAGAATCTAAACTTCTAGAGATTAGGGACCCTATGTGAATTTTCTTTTTTGTTCACAGTATTCCTTGTAAATTTTTTTTTGGACCAGGTGGAGGAAAATAACTGGTGTCTGCTAATACCCCTTGTGATGGTTGGAATCATTCTGAAGCATCATTCATGCTTGTCTAACTTCTCTCTCGGCCCCAGTTGCCCTCTGTCTACATCTGGCACAAACTCCTCACTTTGGTCTCCAAGGCGCCCTCACGGGGTTCCCGCAGATTCACCAAGTGTGAATTTCCATGCATCACCTTCCTTGGCAAGACTTTTCTTTCTCCCGGGTTCTCAGTCCGCCAGCCCCACGCTAGATGCGGCCCCCTCTCTGTCATGTCCCGTGTCTCATTCATTACCAGCTGGTGATCATTTTATTGCCTAACCTGTGCCTGCTTCTCATCCCTGTCTCCACCCACTGACTTAGGCTCCTATTATGTCTCAATCACAGATGTTGAATCAGATGATATATGAGATTAGCTCACTGTTCCAACAACAATCTCAAAATCTAAGTGGTTTGACAGCAATGAAAATGTGTTGCTCACTCATGCTGACATAGGTTGGTCTTTGCTATTGTGATCTAGGGACCCAGATGCCTTCAGTATTGTGGCTCCATCCAGCATCCTCCGCTGGATCTTCTGTGTTCAGCCGGGAGACTGGAAAGTGCTTGGAGCTTCTCTAGGGACGTTTTAGGGGCCAGGCCTGGAAGTGCTGGCATCATTCTTGCCCAGAACTAGTCACATGACCCCACTGATGGGGCAAAGGGTTCTGGGAAATGTAGTCTTGTTGGGGGGGCACCCAGGAAGGAAAGGAGCACAGGGATATAGGGGCAGCTGGCAGTCTCTGTCACCAAGCCCTCAAATTCACCCTCCACCACACAGAGTGACTCATAGAAGATGCCAGAATGGACAGCACATCCTTCAGGGACTCTCTTATCACTTGCTGGATGCTGAGCCAGCTTCTTAAAATGGCATCAAAGTCCCTCCAGACCCATATCCTGCCTCTTTGGTTTATGTCACAATATCCCCAACACCTCCCCACCCAAGAAGTGTCTCTCAGCCTCTCTTCTCTCACAGCACAAGTCCGGCCACGCTCTGACCTGGCCCCCAGAACTCGGGTGGTCTTCACTGCCCCTTCACCCTCTCTCCCAGCGCGCCCCACCTCCACCTCACTCACTCATTCGGGAGATCGTCTTAGAAGCTGATGGTGATTCTGCTTCTCTCTCCAGACGGGGAGCTCCTGCAAGGCGAGGATGGTGTTTAATCCTTGTGAGTTTCCCTGTATACTGCTCAGCACCCAAAATGCTTAATAAATGTTGATGGAATGAATGGAGACCAAGAAAGGGCCCCCTCCTCATACAGGCAGGGGATATCCAAGGTGGGGCCAGCATCACCTTCCAGGCCCCCATCCCCCCTGCAGTCTACACTTCCCTGAGGCTCTGAGATTCAACTTGCCTTTATTTCTAAATGCAAAATTTGAAAGGCTAGTTGTTGGTTGAGAAAACTGGTGCTGTGTGCTTTCATTTCTTAGGGGGCTGGGACCCTCAGATTTGGAGATGTTGGGATTTGCTGACAGGGCCTGGGACGGCTCTTTCTCCCTCACATTAAGAAGCCAACTCAT
This sequence comes from Lipotes vexillifer, assembly GCF_000442215.2. Lineage (NCBI taxonomy): Eukaryota > Metazoa > Chordata > Mammalia > Artiodactyla > Lipotidae > Lipotes > Lipotes vexillifer. The sequence continues at coordinate 1,107,949 of NW_006774065.1, forward strand.
GGGGGCTTCCCTGGTGGCGCAGTGGTTGAGAGTCCGCCTGCCGATACAGGGGACACCGGTTCGTGCCCCGGTCTGGGAAAATCCCACATGCCGCTGAGCGGCTGGGCCTGTGAGCCATGGCCACTGAGCCTGCGCGTCCGGAGCCTGTGCTCCGCAACGGGAGAGGCCACAACAGTGAGAGGCCCGCGTACCACAAGAAAAAAAAAAAAAAAAAGAATAAAAAGAAGCCAACTCATGAGAAACCAACTTGCTTGGCTTGGCTTGCTGTAATCTTGTGGCCTCTGCAGCTTTTGGAATTGGGTTTATTTATTCATTTAAATTGCATTCTGGCATTTACTCGTGTTTGTTCTCTCCATAAAGACCTTTTTATTTTGGTCCCAGAGAGCTGTTTATTGCTTAGCACATGTGGCAGAAAAAAATGATTGGACTGGAGACGCTAATTTTGCTCTCCAGGGACCGTGGGCTGGAGGGGCCCCAGGATGGGGCTCTGCCCCCCCACAGGGCACCTCTTGCCTCCAGGCCACTGGGAAGGGCTCCATCCAGAATAAAAACAGCCATCTGCAAACAGGAATGTCCTCATGCCCCACATGCAAGGAGGTTAGAGATGAAGATAGAGGCAGCCTCCACCACCCATCTCCAGGAAGATGCAACCTCTCAGATAGCCTTTGGGAGAAAGCTGGATTGCCGTAATGAAAAGTACTTGTAAAAACAAGAGCATCCCTAAGTTTGTTTTTTGTTTTGTTTTTTATTCTAAAGGGTTGAGAATGATGAGACTGGGCAAGAGGCATGTGAGATAAAAGTCACTGGCTACGTTTTAAGACGGTTTTGGCCTGAGGGGGTGAGCGGAAGCTGGGTTCGCCAGGGACCCTGAAAGGGGGCAGATGGATCAAAAGTGGAGGAGCGAACCCACTATCCAGAAATCGCACTCCGTGATATTTACCCAAAGGAGTTGAAAACTTATGCCCACGTGAAAACCTGCACATGGATGTCTATAGCAGCTTTATTCCTTCAAACTTAGAAGCCACCAAGATGTCCTTCAGTAGGTGAATGGATAAATAAACCCTGGTACGTCCAGACAATGGAATATTATTCAGTGCCTTCAAGCTATCAGGCCATGAAAAGATGCGGAGGAAACTTAAATGCATATTACTAAGTAAAAGAAGCCAATCTGAAAAGGCTATACCCTGGAAGATTCCAATTCTATGACATTCTGGAAAAGGAAAAACTATGAGGACAGTAACAAGGTCAGTGATTGCCAGGGGTTAGAGGGTAGGGAGTGATGAATAGGTGGAGCACAGAGGATGTTTAGGGCAGTGAAGATACTCTGTATGAGACCATAATGGTGGACACATGTCATTATACCTTTGTCCAAACCCACAGAATGGACAACACCAAGAGTGAACTGTAATTGTAAACCATGCATTTTGGGTGATAATGATGTGTCCATGTAGGTTCATCAGTTGTAACAAATGTACCACCTGGCGGGGATGTTGATCACGGTGAGGCTGTGCCTGTAGGGGGCAGGGGGCACATGGGAAATCTCTGTACCTTCCCCTCAATTTTGCTGGGAACCTAAACTGCTCTTAAAAAAAAAAATGAAGTCTTGAAAAAAAAAAAGTAGAGGAACGGAATGTAGGCACTCATGTGAGTTGCAAAAGAAAGGAGAGAAATTGGACAGTAAGTAGTAAAACAAGTCCAGGTGGCGCAGTGGTTGAGAGCCCGCCTGCCGATGCAGGGGACATGGGTTCTTGCCCCGGTCCGGGGAAGATCCCACATGCCGCGGAGCTGCTAGGCCCATGAGCCATGGCCACTGCCTGAGCGTCCGGAGCCTGTGCTCCGCGGCGGAAGAGGCCACAGCAGTGAGGGGCCCGCGTACCGCAAAAAAAAAAAAACAAGTCCAAATAAAGGTATTTTTCCCTTGAGAACTGGGGGAGACCAAGCATCTTGGAAGATGGAAGCGTTCACAGGGAAAGCGGACCAGGTGCTACCAAGGAGGGGGATCAGAGAGAAAACCAACCTCCGAAGGAAAGTAAAAGGAGTCAGACTTAAGAGTAGGTGAAAGGAAGGGGGTTCAAGACGAAAAATAACATTTTATTTATTTATTGAAGGCTTGCAGTACGGCAGGCAAGGCACTAAGCACTTTACATGTAACACCTCTTTTAATCCTCATAACAGCTCCCTGATGTGGACACTATTATAATACCCATTTTCCAGATGACGAAAGCGAGGCTCGCATAGGTTAAGGGATCTGTCTGCGGTCACACTGGGTGGATTCAGAATGGGATCTCATGTGCATCCATCAGAAGGGAAACATCTCACCCACCAAGGATGGAGGAAGGACCCTCTGGAGCAGCTCCAATAGAAACAGGATAAGAACCAAAAATGCAAAGGCGCAAATGCGAGCCACGTATTTTAAATTTTCTAGTAGCCACGTGAACAAGGATAAAAAGAAACAGGGGAAATTCGTTGTAATATATTTTATTTAACCCAATACATCTAAGCTATTATCCTTACAACATGTAATCAATGTACACAGATTATTAATTAGACACTTTACATTATTTTTTCATCCTAAGCCCTTGAAACATGATGTACTTTACAGTGTGGATCAAGTACTCAATAGCCACCTGTGGCCGGTAGCTACCATGTTGATGAGTCAAGGGCAAGAGAATGAGTCCTGTAGAAAGTACTAAGCCATATGTTGCGGACATAAAATAAGGGGTCTTCTGGTTGGTTTCAAGTCCAAGACTTGTTATATACTTTTTTTTTTTTTTTTTGGCTGTGTTGGGTCTTCGTTTCTGTGCGAGGGCTTTCTCTAGTTGTGGCGAGCGGGGGCCACTCTTCATCGCAGTGCGAGGGCCTCTCACTGTCGCGGCCTCTCTTCTTGCGGAGCACAGGCTCCTGACGCGCAGGCTCAGTAGGTGTGGCTCACAGGCCTAGTTGCTCCGCGGCATGTGGGATCTTCCCAGACCAGGGCTCAAACCCGTGTCCCCTGCACTGGCAGGCAGATTCTCAACCACTGTGCCACCAGGGAAGCCCTTGTTATATACTTTTAAAAAATAAACTTTTAAATTTGAATATCTTTAGATTATGACGTTGCATCCCCGAGCAGGCACTCAGACTTGGTTTTCTCATCATCCTTCTTTCTTGGCTTTGTACCTTTCACCCAGACAAGGTTTTGCCAAAACGGTTGGCTTAAGCCAACGGCTTCTGCTTTGGATATGGAGCCTTGCCTAGAGCAAGACTTGCCATTGTTTTTCTAGATCCCGGTTTGACCTGTTGTGAAAAAGGGCCCTGATGTAGTCTGTAGGTCTTCTGCCCACTGGAGGAGCACTTGGCAACGCCATGGGCATTATTGGCAGAGAAGTTGGGGAGGGAAGTCATTCTCTGTGTTGATCTCTTGATTGTCTTTCCTATTCCCCCCACTTTGGCACTTGAACAACAAGCCACTGCTTCCCAGGCAGCGGCTACGAGTGTGTCTGTCTTGGCATCTGGATGATGAGAGCCCTCTGAGCCTTGGTCATGCTTCTATTCTTGGTGCTTGATGGGGACTCACCCACTGAATTCTGGGTCTTTTCTAAGTGCCTAAGTTAGAGTAAGCAAATACATAAAAGGAAAAAGGAGTTTTAGAAAATGTATTTGTGGGCCACTCAAATATAAAATACAGGGGCTTCCCTGGTGGCGTAGTGGCTAAGAATCCGCCTGCCAATGCAGGGGACACGGGTTTGAGCCCTGGTCCGGGAAGATCCCACATGCCACGGAGCAACTAAGCCGTGTGCCACAACTACTGAGCCCGCGTGCCACAGCTACTGAAGCCCGTGCGCCTAGAGTCCACGCATCGCAACGAAGGGTAGCCCCCGCTCGCTGCAACTAGAGAAAGCCAGCGTGCGGCAACGAAGACCCAGTGCAGCCACAAATAAATAAATAAATTTATAAAACTATATATATAAAATACAACTTGCTCAGCCACAAATACTTTTCCTGGAGAAGTTGAGCAAAGCCATAAGAAGATTTATCTTCCTGACAGGGGACAGGCCTGACCTGTCTGTTTCCAGCCTAGTGGACCTTGCAGAAGGGGGCTGGTGCTTTGGCAATATAGGGGTTCCCTAATGTTCTTGAGAAGCTTTACGTCTAACACTGTTTGTGGTGCCCTTGGGGTATTTCAAGCATTGAGGCAATTTCAGGTTGGCTCATTTATGTGACAGTGATAGTGGAGGTGATGGTGGCAGTGATGGTGACAAGGACTGTGGTGGTGGTGAGTTCCACAAGGTGTGAATTGTCCACAAGTTGTGAATTGTCCACAAGGATAGGTCGTGTCTTTCATTTTTGTATCTCCAACTCAGAATTTAGCTCAATAACTGCTTATTGAATGGGAGGCAGATACTGTAATTAAATAATTAACTGGGAAAAGAGGATTGCTCAGAGCTACCAGAGAACTAAATGGGAAACCAGGCATAGGTCTAGAGCCTTAAGTTAGTAGAGAAAATTAAAGTCTAACCAGACAGGAAAAGAGAAGGAGAAATTGGACATTTACACCCCTGTTCCCAATACCAGCTGCCCAGAACCAGGGAAGGATACATAACACGTGGAATTCCAGCTCATGTGGTCATCATAGCAGTATCTCAGGGTGATAAGTAATCAGACAAGTAGACGTTTGGTAATTTTCTATGATTACCCAAGACCCTGAAACTCACACTTAGTTTCATCAATAATTTCCAAATTTTAGCCCTTTGTCTATCACTTCCAAATTTTTTGCTATATCAGTGTACCAGGGATCAGTGAACTTTTCCGTAAAGGGCCAGATGGTGCATATCTCAGGCATTGTGGGCTGGACGGTCTCCATTGAAACTACTCAACTCTGCAGCTGTACTGTTAAAGCAACCAGAGCAATATAATGTGTCAATGGTGGGTGTGGCTAAGTGCCAATAAAACTTTATTGACAAAAAACAGGCTGCAGACTGGATTGGGCCCAGGGCCACAGTCTGTAGACCCCAATTCATACTACTATTTACAAAGCATATTAAGGACTCAGTGTAAGAATAAATAAAGTAAAACAAATTAATCTAAATTTCTTTTCATATCAGTCCTCTAAATGGAAAACCATGCCATGCACACACAACTGCAAAAGTAAATTTGATGAAAATGAAACAAGGTTATTAAATTCTAACCAGGTGGATGGACTGTGTAAGACTTGCAGCCTGAAGCCTAACCTTTCTTGTTAAAAAAAAAAAAAATCAGGAAGTCTTAGAGAGGCAAGACTCATTAGCGCCAGGCTGAGGTTTTTTTCCTTGTAAGAATCAGCTGGATTAAAGAGCATTGGAGGGGGGATAACTTTCTCATGATGTGACTTAATCTCATTTAAGTCCGTTCAATTTTCCACCTGAAGTCATCTGCTCCCCTGCAGTGACTGTTTCTGAGAAACCCTGCTTTCCTTTGCTGTTAAACTCTGACAATGAGAACCCCGCATTTAGGGAAGGTAACATCCCAAACCATCAAGGCTCATTTTCTTCCAAGAGTCAGGAGCCACCCCCGCCCCCAAGGAGGACAGGCCCCCAGACAGCAAGCTCTGTGGGGATGTAGGCTCTGCCCTCCCCGGATCTCGGACCTCCTGCAGAGAAGACAAATAAACCCTCCTGCTGGGTTATAACACTTGACAGGCCCTGCTGGGGAGCTTCCCCCACTGCCCCCCAGGATGATCCAGGACAGGCCGGCCCTGACACCTGGATGACCAAGCAAGGTCCAGCGTGACTCACCCAGCCCCGCCCAGTCTGGCAGCACGCTCTCTGGACCGCGCTGGTGAACCGTCCATCAGTTTGTCTCCAGACCAGCAGGGGCTCCACGTGGGAGATGGTAACCCAGCAGGAGAGGTTGTAAAGCCTGAGCCCTGGGGACCCAGATGATCCCAGGGCAGGATGGACCAGGGGTTTCCATAGGCAGCCCTGATGCTCTTAAGCTTCAACCTATCATAGATAATAAACGAGGGATGCAAACCAAACAAGGCCTGGGAGCCAAGTGGATGTGTGTCAGCTCGGGAATTATCAGCCGCAATCGCTGTGAGTGAGTCAAACACCTGATTCAGAGACGAACTCAGCTGCTGGGCTCACACGCGCTGCATGAACAGCTGGGGTAGAGGTGGAGGGCCCAGAGATGCGTGGGCACCAGGCCTAGACCCCACCCTCTCTGGAGCCTGGGAGGCTCCTGCAGGCCTCGTGGAGCTCATGAAACCGGGTATTGAAGATATCAGATGGTGACAAAGGGGGATGGGGATTGGGCCTGAGGACTCCGAGGCCCAAGCAGGGTTCCCACCTACTCAGCATCCTGGTGCTTCCCTATTGTCAACCTCCAGGGACAGAAGGGAACCAAGAGGGAAACAGATGCTCTGGATGCTACATACTCATGCCCTCCGCGCTCCTGGGCTGGAAGTACCAGGGAGTTCGTGCCCCTCCCCCAGGGGACGGTGTGACCAGGGCAGCCCCCTAGGGGGGTGGCTCCAAGGCAGGCTCCATCCTGGCTTCCAGGGCTCCCCAATGGGTACTGAACCTCAGTAGCCCAGCAGTGACCTGTCTGAAAATGCATCCTTTCCTGCGGCCTTCCGGTCCCCATCTCACTGCCCACACTTCCCTCTGGCTGCTTCCTGGGCTCGCCTCCCAAATCCTTATCCCCTGGTACTCAAATCCTTGTCTCAGAATTTTTATGGTTTCAGGTCTTATGTTTAAGTCTTTAATCCTTTTTGAGTCGATTTTTGTGTATGGTGTAGGATACGGGTCCAATTTCATTCTTTTGCATGGGGATAACTGGTTTTCCCAACATCATTTATTGAAGAGACTATTCCTTCCCCATTGGGTGTTCTTGGCTCCCTTGTCAAAGATTGGTTGACCACATTTGTGTGGGTTTATTTCTGGGCTCTCTATTCTATTCCAAGGGTCTATGGGTCTGTTTTTATGCCATTACTGTACTGTTTTGATTACTATAGCTTTATAATATAATCTGAAATCAGAAAATGTGAGGCCTCCAACATTGTTCTTCTTTCTCAAGATTGCTTTGGTTATTTGGGGTCTTTGGTGGTTCCATATGAATTTTAGAATTATTTTTTCTTTTTCTGTGAAAATGCCAGTGGAATTTTGAAAGGGATTGTGTTAAATCTATAGATCACTTTTGGTAGCATAGACATGTTAACAATATTAATTCTTCCAATCCATGAACCAAAAAGTTTCTGTACAATAAAGGAAACAATCAACGAAATGAAATGGCAAATTATGGAATGGGAGAAAATAGTTACAAACTATATATCTGACTGGGAGCTAGTATTCAAAATATATAAGGAACTCACACAACTCAATAGCAAAAAAAAAAAAAAAAAAAAAAAAAAGAAACACACACACACACACACACACACACACACACACACAAATAACTGATTAAAATATGAGCAGAAGCTCTGAATAGACATTTTTCCAAAGAAGACATACGAATTGCCAATAGGTTTATAATAAGGTGCTGATCAATATCACTAATCATCAGGGAAATACAAATCAAAACCATAATGAGGGCTTCCCTGGTGGCGCAGTGGTTGAGAGTCCGCCTGCCGATGCAGGGGACGCGGGTTCGTGCCCCGGTCCGGGAAGATCCCACGTGCCGTGGAGCGGCTGGGCCCATGAGCCGTGGCCACTGAGCCTGCGCTCCGCAAGGGGAGAGGCCACAACAGTGAGAGGCCCGCATACTGCAAAAAAACCCCAAAAACCAAAAAACCATAATGAGATATAACCTCATACCTGCTGTTAGAATGGCTATTATCAAGGAGACAAGGAATAGCAAGTGCTGGAGAGGGTGTGGAGAAAAGGGAACCCTTACGCACCGTTGGTGGGAATGTAAATTGGTGCAGCCACTGTGGAAAACAGGATGGAGTGTCCTCAAAAATTAAAAATAGAACTACCCTATGATCCAGCAATCCCACTTCTGGGTATATATCCAAAGTATCTCAAAGAGCTATCTGTACTCCTACATTCATTGCAGCCTTATTCACAAGAGCCAAGATCTGGAAACAACCTAAGTTTCTGTCGAATGATAAAGACGTGGTATAAATACATATAATGGAATATTATTCAGTCACAAAAAAGGAAATCCTGCCATTTGCGACAAGATGGATGAACCTGAAAGACATTATGTTAAGTGAAATATAGTCAGACCCAGAAAGACAAATACTGTATGATCTCGCTTGTATGTGGAATCTAAAACAGATGAACTCATAGTAACAGAATAGGATGTTACCTGTCGGGGGCTGGGGATTGGAATAGAGGGTGAAAGGGTACAAAGTTTTAGTTATGGATAACTTCTGGATATCTAATGTACAGCATGGTGACTACAGTTAATAATACTGTATTGTATACTTGAAATTTGCTAAGAGTAAATCTTGAGTTCTCTCTACATGCACAAGAAGGCAATTACGGGAGGTGATGGATGTGTTAATTAGCTTCATGAGGTCATCACTTCACAATGTGTATGTATATCAAAGCATCACATTGTACATCTTAAATACATACCACGGTTATTTGCCAATTATACCTCAACAAAACTGGAAAAAAATAGACTAATTGTTTAAGGCCATAAAGGCTCATACTGCATGAACTTGTTTACATGAAATTCTAGAAAAGGCAAAATCATAGTGACAGAAAGAGATCAGAGATCACCTGGGGTTAGAAGCTGGGGATGAGGTTTGACTGCAAAGGGGCACGAAGGAACTTTGGGGGTGATTAGAAAGCTCTAAGTCATGATGCCAATTTGGTATACAATTACCAAAATCTATCAAACTGTACTCTGAAATAAAGCCCAGTAAAGCTGGGAAAAGAAGTTCCAGAGCACAGAGTGTGGCTACAAAGAGAGATGAAGAATGGGAGCCATTAATGCAATCCACCGGCAGGGTGGGGTGGGGGTGCAGCGCATCCTAAGATCTCCCGTGAGTGCCTGAGCCCCAGAACAGGATGGCTTTGAGGAGGGTTGAGTCAGGCCCCCGCCAAGAGCCCGCCACCATGGAGTCTCTCCTCTCCTCTGGCAGGCACCCTCTGCGGTCCTGGAGATGGTGGTCACGTGCGTGTTGTAGGCAGGGGCTGGCTGGCTTGCAGGGGGCTCAGAGCTGGGGCGCACACAGCCCCGTTGTTACCTGGAAATCCAACGTGCTGAGGTCAGAAGGCTTCCCGCCTCCGCCCTCCTCCCCAGCAAGTGCAAACGCTGTGTGGACCTGCACAAACCTATCCCAGCCCTCTTCTCTGACAGATTCAAATAAACAAAACGCTGTGGGGG
>NW_006774065.1:1117255-1155714 GCF_000442215.2 Lipotes vexillifer
GGGGGGGGGGGGCCAGAGCGCCGCAGGGGTCCTCCCGTTCACCTGTCCCCGGACACGCAGCCCCAGCTCCTCGCTTGCTGCTGGTTCCCAGCCCCCCCACGTGAGCAGGGCTGACCGCGGGCTCCCGCCTTTTCCCAGGCCTTTCGTGTTTCTGACTCTGCTCCCACCGATGCCGACTTACTCGAGCTGTGATGGTGGCCTGCCTGCCCCGGGTCCTCCTCGCTGCCTCGGGTCCTCGGATCACAAGCAGAATGATGCAAAAGAGTGGTGTCACCTGGCCTCCCCATCACCACCGGGACGAGAGTCCAGACTCGGCTTTATCGTCCAGCATTTCTGTACTTAAACCGCCCCCGTTCCCTCTTACTCCTTGACTGCCAAACACGCCTACCTCATGCCTCCTTTCACAATGATGATGATATATTTCAAACATTCAAGAAATATATATATATAACAAGCCCTTCTGTGCCTACGACCCACGTTTAGGAGATAAAACATTTCAAATCGCTTGAGACCCTCTGGGCACCCTACGCAGAGGGCACCCCACTCAGAGGGCACCCCCAGCCTACCTGCCCCTCCCCCTCTCTGGCCGTGCCCACCGCCTTGAATTGGGGATTGAACATTCCCAGACGTGTCTTAGCCATTTTGCTACCTGTGTGTGTATCCCCCAAGCAATACCTATAGTACTGTTTTGCGTGGCTTAAAACTTTATCTGTGTGATATGATATCACGGGCGTTTGTCTAAGTTTGGGTTCCCTTAAAAGCAGAGACTAAGAGGATTTGATGCAGAGTTTACGTGGGAGGTGATCCCAGGAAGGCTGGTGAAGGACTGGGGGTGGGAGGAAAGGCAGTGAAGGCTGAGCCAGCCAGGGACGGCTAGACAGCTGAGGCTGGGTCCCCGGGGGGGGGCTCTGAGTGGGTAGAACGACTCTCAGAGCGTCCGCTGAGGGCAGGGATGCTGGAGTACACATCCCCTCCCACCCCTCAAGGTTGAAGGTCACTCCCGCAGGCAGAGAGAGTCCTCGGGGAGGGGTCGCAAGTGCCTGGGTCGGGAGGGGGGTGGGGGGCGGCAGGCAAGGGCCCAGGGTGGCCGAGGGGTTGCGGGCTGCTGACTGCTCCATGTTCTCCTACAGCTGGGTTTTTCCTTCCAAAGTTCTTTTGAAATATATTCACGTTCAGTGAAATGTAGCTCTAGTAATCACCCTCCCACACACTGTTTTTTTAGCCTTTAAAAATATACATAACAGGGGCTTCCCTGGTGGCGCGGTGGTTGAGAGTCTGCCTGCTGATGCAGGGCACACGGGTTCGTGCCCCAGTCCGGGAAGATCCCACATGCCGCGGAGACTCTATCATTATGTGATTGTCTATACTTCAAATCAGAAAGTCAGCCCCATAATGTATCATAGGGTTTTTCTGATTGAGATAATATAGCTAAAACATTTATCACAAGCCTAGAAGATAATAAGCACTCAATAAACACAGAAAAGTATCATATATATATATATATACATAACATACAATTCACCGTTAGTGGCATTTAGTACCTTCATAATGGCGTGCAGTCACCACCTCTATCTAGTTCCAGAACACTGTCAACACCCCAAAAGGAAACCCCATACCCGTGTACCCATTAAATCGTCACTCTCAATTCCCCCCTCCCCCGGCCCCTGGCAACCACCAAACTACTTTCTATCTTTATGGATTTACCAGTTCTGGACATTTCATATAAATGGAATCGTGTAATATGCAGCCTTTGGAGTCTGGCTTATTTCACTTGGAACAACATTTTCAAGGTTCGCCCATGTGGTGGCCTGTGTCAGTGTTTCACTCCTTTTAACGGCTGAATACCATTCCATTGTATGGATGGACCATGTTTTCTTTAGCCATCCAAGTCTTGATGGACATTGGGTTGTTTCCATCTTTTGGCTATTGGTAATAATGCTGCTATGAACACCTGTGTACACATTCTTGTTAGAACACCTGTTTTCAGATCTCTGGGCCATATACCCAGGAGCAGAATTGCTGGGCTCTATGGTGACTCTATGTTTCACCTGCTGAAGAACTGCCAGACTATTTTCCACATCAGCTGCACCATTTTACACTCCCACCGGCAATGTACAAAGGTTACAACTCCTCCACACCCTGACTGACACTTGTTATTTTCTGCATTTTTCATTTAGCCACGACATGGGTATGGAGGCTAGTATTCCTTTGTATGAATCCACCAACCAATCCCTCTGTTCCTCTGTTGATGGATATGTAAGGTGTTTCTGATTGGGGTTGCTACAAACCACAGTGCTGTGAACACTCTCCCACGTGACAGCCTGGCTTGTGTGTCTTCATTTAACATTTTGTCCTATACCATTCTCACTTGGGAAAATCTTTCCTACTCTTTCAGATCCTTCCTGCCTGATGGGTTCACCCGAGGCAGTGTTCAGGGCAAGCAAGCACCCATCACTTAGACCCACACTGTCCAATTCTGCAGCCACTAACTTCACATGGCTATAAGGCACTCACAGTGTGGCCAGTCCAAACTGAGGTGGGCCATGAACATAAAACACACACTGGATTTCAAAGATGTGATCTGAAAAAATGTGAAATGTCTCATTAATAATAATGGTAATGTTTCGTATCAATTAATAATGTTGAGATGAAATGTGTTAAATAAAACATTTAATAAAATTAATTTCACCTGTTTCTTCTCACTTTATAAAAAGTGGGGCTACTAGAAAATTTAAAATATGTGGCTTGCATTTGTGGCTCATATTATATTTCCAGTGCTGTTCTAGATTATTCATTTGCCCTGTCATGTGTTCCCTCAACAGGGTTCTTTTCTGTTTCTTCGCCTGGATTGTGAACTTCTTGAGAGACAGGCCAGGTCTCGTACACCTTTCTTTCCTCCAGCCCAGAGCAGCTTTGCAGATGGTGGGAATTTAGCAGAGTGATCTTCCCAAGAGTAGATCTGATCATGTCCACACTGTTTCAACACCAGCTCTGTTTTCCTTTCACATCTTTCAATGATTCCTGTTGACTTTAGGATAAAGCGAAACTCTTCAATGTGGCTGCAAGGCCCTGTGGGGTCTGGCCCCCACCCGCCTTTGTGTACACCCTGTGCCCCGACCACCCTGGGTTTCTTTCCTCCTTGCTCCTGCCACAGGGCCTTTGCACATGCCAATCTCTCTGCTGGTGATGCCCTTTCTTTCCTTCATCACTGGTACCTTCTATTCATCCTTTGGATCTGCGCTCAAACAGATTAGGCTGACTCTAATCAAGGCTCAGGACCACAGAGAGCTCCCGCACACCTAAAAATAGGCAAACTCCGCAATGCATCTTCTTGAGATAATTTGTATGTGCCCTGAGAATCCCTGGCCCTGTGGACCATCCAGGTAACACCCCTGCAACATGCTCCCCACACTAGCTGGAGGAAGACACGTGAACTGGGGAATTCTATATCTGGGTCTCAAGTGTCTTTGAAACGAAATTTTGGTCCAAGAATAACACTGGTAACAAGATGCCTCACGTCAATTTTATGGGCTGCAAATACCTTCCAGTTAGACCATGAGGTAAGTTAAAGGCTTGAGCAGACCCCCGAGAAGCTGCCAAAATGTTTCTCAGTTGCTCTTCTAAAAACGTCTTTGTCCTTAACTTTGGGTTGGCCACCCCTGGCCAGGGGGCAGAGGGAGCAGAGCCAGCGGTTTCCAGCTAGGACGTGACCGGGGCCAAACAATCGCTGTTGTCCAACACTGGGACATCTGAGCCACTGTGGGGATGGGAGCTTCTTTCAGGCCCATACAGCATGCCAGCTTTTGTTAGAATTGATGCCAGATTTCACGTGGAGACAAAGGAAACTTTTCCCCTGAGGCCCAAGGGAAGACAGATGAGCTGCTTTCATATCTGTAAATGAAAGCAGGCTGAGAGGACATCACCCCAAATCAAGTCACGCGGCGGCACTGGGCCACCACAGCGCTCTGTCTCTCTTTTCACACTCCCTAATTTTTAAAAACGTTTAATTGAAGCATACCATATACATAAAAGTGTACAAATCAGATACATACAGTTCACTGAATTTTCATCAAGTGCACATACCCATGTAACCAGCACCCAGGTGGAAGACCAGCACCTTCCCAGTTCCCCAGATGCCCTCCTTGGGTCCCGTCTCAGTTCTAATGTACACCCAACGCAACCACCATCCTTGCCTCCTGACTCTGTGGGGACGCATGCTGGCTTCTGACCTCCACATAAAAAGAATCAGACGGGGGCTTCCCTGGTGGCGCAGTGGTTGAGAGTCCGCCTGCCGATGCAGGGGACGCGTGTTCGTGTCCCAGTCCGGGAAGATCCCACATGCCACGGAGCGGCTGGGCCCGTGAGCCATGGCCGCTGAGCCTGCGTGTCCGGAGCCTGTGCTCCGCAACGGGAGAGGCCACAGCAGTGAGAGGCACGCGTACCGCAAAAAAAAAAAAAAAAAGAATCCGACGGCACATGCCCCACCCTGTCCCACTCAACATCACATCTGTGATTCTTCCATGTTGTGTGTAGCAGATGTTTGTCGATCTCACATACAGCACCTCACACAGAAACCCCATTTGTCCTGTTGATGGATCTTTGGATGACCCCCAAGCTTGGGGCTATTTCAAAGAGTCCTGCTCTGCGTGTTCCAGTACGTGATTTTTGGTGAGCATCCGTGAACGTTTATAGAATGACTGGATCATGGGGTAAGTGTATGTTGAACATTTGAAGAAATGCCCAACTGTTTTCCAAACTGGCTGCACCATGGTCCATTCCCACCTGCACTGTAGGAGAGTTCCAGTTGCTCCACATTCTCGCCAACACTTGGTATGGCTGGTCCTTTTCATTTGGACCAGCCGCCCAGGTGTGCACCGATGGGTATGAACACTCAGTATCCCTAATACAAAAAAGCCCAAGGACTTGGAGAGTTTGGGGAAGGGTAAGACTATTTCCTTTGTGTGTGTTTGGGGGCGACAGTTAGAAAGACACATAGGGCAGTTTTTCTTGTGTGTTTGTTTTTAATTCTTAGTTTATTTGAGCAGGTAATATACTCACATAGCTCAGACCTGGACAAGTATAAAAAGGATATGTTGAATAAGATGTGTCTCTGAGGAAAACAGAAGGACAAGCTCCCCTGCTCTGTCCCATCCCCGGGCTCCCAGACCCAGGCGGTGGCTGTCTCCCTGGGGAGACCACCCCGGTGGGTCGGGCGAGCTCCCGGCAGGGCACCCTGCCACAGTCTCCCATCCTGTTGGGAGCATGGGAGCCGTTCCAAGCCAGGGGAGGGCAGGCTCATTCTCAGCTCATAAACTTACTCCCTGGCATTTACAGTCAGCGTTTGATCTTTCAAAGGAGTCCTCCTGACCGCTCACCAGGTTCCCCATTTTGCAGAATTGTTTATGGTCTGTGCCACTTACTATTACTTTATGCATTTTATTTAGTTAGTTATTTGTACAGGCATATATTTTTACCAACTTCATTTGGAACCAGGGTGATGAAAACGAAATAGGCACGAGCTCATGGGCCGAAGGAGTCTTGGCAGCCGCAAGGGCCTCAGGGCCTGTGATCTGACAGGCAGCCCTGCTTTGGTCGGCTTCTTTGGGGTCCTCTCTCTGGCCAGTGGAGTGGAGAGCTGGGATTTGAGTGCCTGATCAAGAGGCAGGCTGGAAGTGGGGCTAATGGCCTGGACTTTGGAGGTGAAGTGCATGGACTCAAAGCCTCTCCCTACTACCTAACTCTCTGTGCCTCAGTTTCCACAGCTGCCAAATGGAACCGCCATGATGATTACACGAAGTGATTTATGTGAATTGCATAGAGCAAAGTCTGGCATTCAGCAAGGGCCCTATAAGCGTTAGCTGCTATTATTAACTGCGTGGATGACAGGGCTAATGAAATCATAGCTCTTAGGTGGCAACCCTCCCTGTTTGCCAGAGACCAAGGACACTGGACTTTCAGTGCTAAGCCCGGGAAAGTCTCAGCAAACTGGGGCAAGTCAGTCACCCTACGGAGCCTTGTCATTGGATGAACCAGCTGGGACCCTTCTCTTTATTTCAACAGAAAGTCCAAATGAGGAAATAAATATTGATTAGGCATTCGTTCATTCAATAAACATTTAGTAACTTCTGTCCTGTGTCAGGCACTGTTCAAGGACCTGGGAACAGAGGATAGAATAAACCAATGACCCAGCTGCCCTCATGCAGTTGACATTCTAGTGGACAAGGTAGGTAATGAGCAAACAAACAAATAAATATTATAACATCAGGTAATAGACAGCCGACACACAAAGCTAAACACGGTGAAGGAAGAAAGCATGATGGGCGCTAGCTAAATAAGAAGGTTAAAGAAAGACGCTTTAAGGAGATGATATTTGAGCAGAAAAATAAAGTCAGAGAGCAAGCCATGAGACTATCCAAGCAAAAGGCACAGCAGGTGCAAAGGCCCTGAGGTAGGGATGTGCTATCACTGAAATGCTTTGAGAAGGCAATAGTTTGGTTGGTTTCATTTCAACCAACCTTAACCATCATTTGGAAGCCAATGCCAGGTGTTGTAGGGATAAGCATCAGTCCCATCTCTGGGAAGTTAGAGGCAGTGCTCAGGAAAGCTTACCTGAGAAAGAGAGTATGGCGTCATGAAAAGGACACTGCTCAGAGAGGAGGGGAGACTAGAGCCTCCTCGTGGATGCTGGGTGACCCTGGTCAAGTCACTTACCTCTCTGGACTTCCTTTTTCTCAGGCTTAACATAGGGAATCAGAGAAAAGTCCTCACTCTGAATAGGCCATAAGACCTGATTTTAGGATGCCACTTTAGAGGACACAGCAGGAGAGACTGTAGTTTCCTAAGAATGTTTGTCCCTGGCAGTCACTGAAGCTGGGGAAGGGCTGTGCATCTGTGTTCATGGCCCAGCTCAAAGGCTCCAAGTTTTCTCAAAAGGGCCCAAGGGTGGCTATGCCCATTTGAAAAATGGGATAATTGAGGCTCAGAAGGGGAAAGTAGCTTTCTTACTACCAAGATGCTTCTAGTTGTTGGGGACTCCTGGGCAGAGTAGAATAAATTGCAAGTTGGTTTCAAAAATCTTCTTCTGAGAAAACCTGTAAACAAATATCCCACGGGCTTGATGCTCAGGTTCTAGATCTAGCGCTTGCTGGTTCATCCAAAGCTGCTTTTTTTGTGAAAATTCGTAGCTCTGCCTGTGTGTGAAGTGGGTAAGAAGTGTAATTTCCTGGCTTGGTTTCCACAATGGAATAGGAGCCCTGCCCCTAGTCAGTTTGGTTTTCAGACAAACGGATCTGTTGTCTGTCATTGCATGGCCTATTCCTGGCTCTCCTTAGGGAGGTGAAGTGGGGCTGGCCGAGTCAATGATGTGCCCCATGATTCAAGGAGGGAGAGGCTGCCCCACCTACAGACCTTTTCCAGGGCAGAGCCTGTTTTATACCATACACCTTTCACCTCATGGGTTCAGCTGATTGGACAGAGGTGACAACTCAGTGTCAGTGGCCAAGACATTAGCTGGTTGGCAGCCAGTAAGGAAGCTGAGCATGAAGATTCTGCCCAAATAGGATAAATGAGACCAAAACGATTTTCCCTCTGGGGAATTTGAATTGGGAATGTGGAGAGGACCTGGTGACTGGTGACAGGAACAAAAAGGCACGAGGTTGAGAGAAGATGCGGGCAGGAGGGGCGCTAGAGAGCCACGAGCAAGACAAAGCTATGACCAAGATCACCTGATTAGAAGTCCAGGTTGTCTGAATGATAGAGAGAGGACACACAAGAAGACCCAGAGAGAAAAGTTGATACAAAGAGAGTAGTTGAGTCCTGCCAGTGGGTGTGCCCTGGAGGGAAGAGCCTCAGGTCCTGCAGCTGGGGTCTTTGCACCTTCTTGGGAATTAGGGCTTTCCAGTTCCCATCTCCAAGAGGACCCAATACCCCATGGTTGCTGCACATAGCTGTGTAAGGTGTACAGTGAATGTCTTGGGAAGGGGAGGGCCGTACATAAGTGGCAGCACCTCCTGCAGTTGTGCAGTGTACAACATCTACAACTCTACATGACAGCCTTGACCAGGGCTCACATTCTGGGCATGAGACAACCAAATATCCATTGTAAGTTTATTTACTCATTCATTCAACACATCATTTTTAGGCATGTTTTAACTGCCTGGCACTGTTTAGGGCACTGGAGTAAGAGACACGATCCTGGGTCTCACGAGGAGAAGAGACAGAAAATAAACAAGTAAACAAGATAATTTCAGAGTGACAACTGCTATGAAGACAAAATGAAGTAAAGTAATATGATGGAGAATGACTTGAAGGTGAGAAGGGCTGCATTAATTACGTGGTCAGGGAGGGCCTCTCTAAGGAGGGGACATTTGGGCACAGATTTAAGAATAAGTAGGAGCCTAGCAATTGAAGAACTGAGGAAGGGGTGTTCTGTGTGCAAAGTCCCCGAGGCAGGAGTTGCCCCAGACAGGGCCTGATCATATAGGGCCTTGTAGGATTTACTCTAATTGTGATGAAAAGCATTTAGAAGGCATTAAGCATTTATTGTAGCCTTGCAATGGTCATTGCTTGAGAAAGCCAGTGTGGGTCCCTTTTCTTTGCAACTGAAATAGCTGAAGTAACATGGTTTGCTGGAGTATTAATATCATTCCTCCACTCCTCAGAAAGGATCCATCTTCAGATCAAATGAGGTCACAAGGAGTCTTCACACACGCACCATGTCAGATTAGCTCCTTGAAGAATTATCTTCACCATACTGGCTTTCATCCAAGATTATTTTGAGAAAACATCCAAGATTATTTCGAGAATTACCTTCACCATACTGGCTTTCATCCAAGATTATTTCGAGAAACCATCCAAGATTATTTCGAGAATTACCTTCACCATACTGGCTTTCATCCAAGATTATTTCAAGAAACCATCCAAGATTATTTCGAGAAAATATAGGAATTCTATATTTGCATTTGCTCTAAAATGGTTGTAAAGAGCACTGTGACTTGATACCCTTTATATGAAGCCCAATATAAGAAATTTATTTCAGAACTTGGTATCAGAAGTAAACTAAAGATTTGCTGTTTACCTTCTTTCTATAATGAGAGAGATGAGACTTCCTGTGTTTCCCTTTTTGACCTGGATACCAGGAAGCTCAGGGCTGAATCATATGCTTTATCACACAGAAACTGTTAAACCTTGTAGTTGGCATAGTCACTCCCTCTTTCAGTGGACCTAACTTGCTGTTTCTGTTATACTAATCTTTTAAATTTTATTTTTTAAATGATATCCTTTGCTGTAAGCTGTCTCATTCTTTCTTGGAGAGAAGTGGGGAGAGATGTAAATAAAGGCTTTATTCAACCAAGGTGTAAGCATATGCAAAGTCTGGTTGACCTAGTTCCCAAGTCGTAAGACTTGTAAGTTCAAGCATACCCACTTAGAGGGGTGGGCTAGGGAGGGTGGGAGGGAGATGCAAGAGGGATGAGATAGGGGGATATATATATATATATATATACATATACACGTAGAGCTGATTCACTTTGTTATACAGCAGAAACTAACACAACACTGTAAAGCAATAGATGTTAAAAAAAAAAATCAAGCATACCTAAAGAAAAACAAACACAAATTTCATTTCTTACAATTAGCTTTGGGGTTAGAAATGAAAACAAATATATCTTCTGGAATAGCTCATAATTCACCCACGCCCTGACATTTGCTGCTGTTTGTGAGCTGATACAAGCCCACTTTATTCCTAACACCAGCCCCCTGCGGGGCGCCTGTGTCCCAGCAGAGTGACGTGACCCTTCTAACAGAGAACGTGGACCCAGCAAGCAGAACAGAAACATGTTTCAATTAATAAGTCACTCGTGCTCAGGCTGACAGCTCACTGGAGCTACCTCTGACAGCCTGGTAACCTGTAATTTTTCCACTTTGCAAGGACGATTATGTACCTTCAAATGGCAGCGTAATTAACCAGGTCCATTACAGGCTCCCACATTTGTATAGTTTTGCTGGGATGTTTCTCCAGAGCTGGGGCCAGCGGAGACCCATCACTGTGCCTGCTAATGAGCCCTTGCCTGTCGGGCACCACTCACCAAGGAGGTGAGGCCATGGGTGGCATTTCCTCTGGCACAGGGACCCCCACCAGGCTGCCCCTCTCCTGCAGCATCTCAGTTCTCACCCACGGGGAAGAAAATAGCACAGCAATTCCATTCGTAGTCCCAAGGCTGCTATCTTTTATCCTACGAATGCTCCCCCCCATCCTCCAAATTAAGCAGGCAATTAAGATTGAGGAACAGTCCAGCAAGCAAACCTTTGATGCTTATGAGTTCAAACAGGCCAGTGGTTCTCAGAACGTGGTCCCCAGCCCGGCATCATCTCTTGGCAACTTGATAGAAATGCAGCTTCTCTAGCCCCACCCCACACCTGCTGGGTCAGAAAATCAGGCTTGGCCTGGCGATCTGTGTTTTTACAGGCCCTCTAAGGGATTCTGATGCACCGTCAAGTTTAAGCATCACTGGAATGGAGCATAGCATCATTGGTTTGTTAATTCTGGAAGGTTCAAGACTTGTTAATCTAACCCATGCACAGAGCCGAAATGAGGATTCAGGAGGTACAGAAAAGATTGAGCCTTAATTCTGGTCTTCAGCTTGCTTTATCCCATCACTTCTCTCTGCATTTGTTAAGAGAAGGAAAAGGCAGGGGAGGCAGGAGAAGGATTTGAAGGGATGAGGGGGGGAAAGGATGTCGAAGAACATGCAGCCATGTTTTAAAACCTCCTCAGACAATAAACAGAAGACAAATGAATAAACAAAAGAAGTACTGATGATAGCAACTGCTATGAGGAAAGGAAAAAAAGAGGGGAAAGACCCTCTTTCCATCTTTCATCAAGCAGGGTTCTCATCTAGGGTGATCATGCCCCCAGGGGACACTTGGTTACTCTGGTCTCCTTTCTGTTCTGATTTATGTCTTTTGAAGTTCACTTTAGTGGTTGGAAGGAGAATAAATGGATTGTGGGAGCAAGGGAGGAAGTGGGGAGATTAAGGGGAGGCTGCCACTGCCACCCTGGTGAGCAGTGTTGGTGGCTTTCAGGAGAGGGCTAGGAGTGAATGTTTCTATTTGTTGGGGTCTCCTGGGCAGAGAAGAATAACTTGCAAGTTCATTTCCAAATCCCCTGGGCTTATGCTGAGGTTCTAAATCTAGCACTTGCCAGTTCATCCAAAGCTGCTCTTTGGTGAAAAATCATAGCTTTGTCTGTGTGTGTGACATAGATGGGTAAGAAACCCGATTTCCTTGTTGGGTTTTCACGATGGAATAGGAGCCCTGTCCCATGTACACCTGCTACTCTGGTAGTAGCAGGAAAGATGGAGAAGGGAGATGTGCGACAGAAAACTTTCAAGGTTTCCTGATGTGAGGGGTGAGGGAGAGAGTCCCAGATGACTCCTGAGAGCAGCAGGGGTGGACATGAACCTATAAGGCAGCCCATATGCCAGGGACTGATGTCTGGGGCAACAGTTGAGGGTGACAAGATGAAGGAAACCTAAGAGTAGACCCCCTGGAAGAGAAGTCACTAGGATGTCCATAGCTCCTGATAGCTCACTCACTCCCTGAGGACTAGGAAACTCAGCTGTCCCCACTGGAGCCTGGCATTCATTACCAAGGTTACAGACAGACTCCCCCCAGGGAGAACTAGGTCCCCTTCACACGCCAGGGAGGGTGCTGAGAGCACCCCTGAGTTTCACCAACATCCGACACAGACTGGAGAGCCAGCATGGCTGTCTGGCGCCTGCAGAGACCATGGATGAAATCCAACCATCATCCGTCATCTGTAATATGTGGAGATTAGGAAGCCAGTGAGGGCTGCGCGTGTTTTCACATTCATCCTGCAGCACGACGAGGCCCCCCTCTGGAGCCAACAATGGCGCCAGGAGAGCTTTCACAAAAAGATGTGAGTGAGCGAAATTTTCCATTCCTTTCATTGCCCTCAAATCGTACGTACAGGCTCTGGTCCACATTTGAACTTTCCAGAATAAGGTGATTATTGTTTTTCTTGGTTACCTGCTGCTCGGCCTCTGGGCTGGGCTTTTTTGGAATTTTTGTAGAATTTGTAAGCACGTGTGACAATTCTGGTTTGTGGTGACAACGGATGTGCTCAGGAGAGAAAGTTCCATGCCGGGGGGTCCTCCTTAGCCCAAGCTGGGCATGTTTCAGAATCAAACCAAAAGCATCTCCCACAGACCATCCAGCAGGCTGCCATTTATCCTCTGGGTCAAGTCAAGCCTGTGCAACTTTCGTGTTATCATTCACATGCCTTGGAGCCCAGAGAGGGTAAAGGGATTATCTGAAGTCACACAGCAAAACAATCTACGTATCTTCCTAATTCTAGTTTTCTGCACTAAGGAGGGAGGAATCCTTCTGCTCCAAGGAAGAAATTAGTCAATTGTATTATATATAAGTGTCTGGTAATAATGGGAACAGTTCAAAAATGGAATGAATTGCTTTTTGATTCTCTGAGCACTTCCTTGAGAGACAGCAAGGGTGTCACGGAGGGCAATCAGTGGTGTGCTAAAGCTGGCTCCCACAGCTTGGTGAAGGCCATCCTGTGCCTCTCCCAATGCCACATGCGGTGACATCTCATGGGTACCTTAAGATCAGTCACATGGTGAGAGCATTTACACCATGGAAATTGGTAAATGCTACAAACCAAAGCTTTTCTTTTTTTTTCAATAGAGTCAGTTGTTCAACTAAATTTTACCAGCACACTCCTAGGACTAACTCATTCATTCATTCATCCATTTATTCATTCATCCCACAAACCCTGATCAGGCATCTACTGTGCGCTTGATACTGGGTGAGAGGTTGGGTCTCAAAGAAATAAGGAGAGTCTGCTTTTTAAAGAGATGCACATGGGAGGGCGGAAGGGAGACGCGGGAGGGCGGAAGGGAGACGCGGGAGGGCGGGAGGGAGACGCGGGAGGGCGGAAGGGAGACGCGGGAGGGCGGAAGGGAGACGCGGGAGGGAGGCGATACGGGGATATATGTGGCTGATTCACTTTGTTATAAAGCAGAAACTAATGCACCACTGTAAAGCAATTATACTCCAATAAAGACGTTAAAAATTAAGTAAGTAGGGCCTCCCTGGTGGCGCAGTGGTTGAGAGTCCGCCTGCCGATGCAGGGGACACGGGTTCGTGCCCCGGTCCGGGAGGATCCCACGTGCCGCGGAGCGGCTGGGCCCGTGAGCCATGGCCGCTGAGCCTGCGCGTCCGGCAACGGGAAAGGCCACGACAGTGAGAGGCCCACATATCGCAAAAAAAAAAAAAAAAAAAAAAAAAATTAAGTAAATAAATAAAGCGATGCACAGTATGGAAAAGTGTGTGTGGGGTAAATACCCGTCCCCTCACCTTCATTCAGGAGGCTCCTTATTAATTTATTTCTTTGTTTGTTTGTTTAGGCAATGCCTAATGCTTGCAGGTTCTTAGTTTCCCGACCAGGGATCGAACCTGGGCAGTGAAAGCGCCAAGTCCTAACCACTGGATGGCCAGGGAATTCCCCCCTTAATTATTTGTAAGCAACAACCACAAAAGTAGAACTGACAAGAGTTCCATTGTACTGCCCCAGCTATAGAAAGCCCCCCAGCTCACCAAATGGATGTTCCCCCCGCTTCTCCTCTTGTATCTTACTATCAGAAGAAAGAAAACTCACAGAGTGAGCCCTCAGCTAGGGCACTGGGTAATGATGGAGGGCAAACTGACCTGGGGGTAATGTCATGATCTGAGTGTAACAATATTCAGTGAGTACTGATTCTGTGCTAGTACTAAGGGCTCTGCATGCATTATTATCTCATGTGCCCCCTGCCACAGCTTGTAAGGTCAATGGAGAAGTGTATGATTGTAATACATGCTGCTCCCCGCTCCAATTGCCCCGCTCCACACCCTCACCCCACCCCACCGTGGAAGAACAATACATTCCCATGCTGTTGAACTTAGGTGCGGCCATATGACACATTTCAGCCAATGAAATGTGATTATCAGGGATGTGTTTCACTTCCAGGTGAAAGCCTTAAAAGACAGTACGGGCTTTGTCTCATAATCTGTTCCCTCTTTCAGGAGGCTGGTAATGTTTCAGATTGAAGCTCCATCAGCCTGGTCCTGAATTGAGGATGAAATGGAGCAAAACTCTCTGCCTCCCAGGAAGGACGCGGGGTAAAAGCGAGAAATAATCCTTTGTTATAAGCAACTGAGATTTTTAGGGTCATTTGCTACTGCAGCATAACCTAGCATATCCTGAGCGATACAAGGGAGGTAATAATTCCTTTCCCCACAATATAAATGAGGAGAGGTTCAGTTCTATTCCCACGCTCACACTGCTAGCAAAGAATAGTACTAGAACTTGAACCCAAGGAGGCTGATGCCAGAATCTGTGCTATAAATTACACCATGGAACACTGGGAGAGGAGTCCGCTGATTTTTAGTTCTAATCCTGATTGACACTTTGGGTCCTAGCAAGAGCCTAAAACTCATTGCCCCGAGTCTCCTTCCAATCCACTATTCCTAAAACCCATGTTTATTTTAAAAGGAATCTATTCCATATGTTTCTGACCCTCCGTTACTTAAGCCACTCTAACTGCATTTGGACAGAGTTTGATATTTGGAGAAACTTCTGGGTCAGCTTTCTTTTTTCTTCAATAAGAGAAAGTCAGATGTTGCCTAGAGGCAAAGTGGCCCAAGCAGGCTCCTGAGGGTGAGACAGATAGTAGGGTTTCTCCACTCACTTCACCATCCACTGCAGCTTCAGAAATGAGGGGAGAAAAAAAGAGTATTTTCAGACAAATTCTAAGGAAGCCGGAGTTACAGTAGACGGCTAAAGGATCACACATATTTTGCAGGCGCATGGGGAAAATGTAAATTTGCCTGGAGCTGAATTCTTGCTTGTTGATCCCATGAAGGATGTGAGATCTTTATCCCTGACTCTTTTTTTTTTTTTTTTTGCGGTACACGGGCCTCTCACTGTTGTGGCCTCTCCCGTTGTAGAGCACAGGCTCCGGACGCACAGGCTCAGCGGCCATGGCTCACGGGCCCAGCCGCTCCGTGGCATGTGGGATCTTCCTGTACTGGGGCACGAACTCACGTCCCCTGCATCGGCAGGCGGACTCTCAACCACTGCGCCACCAGGGAAGCCCCTTCCTGACTGTCTTTTAAAAAAACAAATGGAGGGTGGGAGAGGATGAGGATCAGATGAGGGTGTCCTGAGTTGAACAGCGGCCCCTCAAAAGGTGTGTCAGCATCCACACCCCTGGAGCCTGTGAATACGACCTTATTTGGAAAAAGGGTCTCTGCAGATGTAATTAATTTAAGGATCTTGGGATGAGATCAGGCTGGATTATCCAGGTCGACCCTAAATCCAGTGACAATTGTTCTTATAAGAGAAAGGCCTGGGGAGATTTGAGACAGAGAAGAGAAGGCCCTGTAAAGATGGAGGTGGAGCCCGAAGTGATGTGGCCACAAGCCAAGGAACAGCAGGGACCACCATAGCTGGATTCTCCACTAGAGCCTTCGCCAGCAGTAAGACCTGCTGACACCTCGATTTGGGCCCAGAGATACTGATTTTGGACTTCTGGCTTCCAGGACTGTAAGAGGATAAACTTCTGTTGTTTTCAGCCACCAAGTTTGTGGCAATCCATTATGGAAGCCCTAGGGCAGTAATACACAGGGCCTATTTACATTCTTAAAACGTACTGAGGATTCCCAAAGAGCTTTTGTTGTCTACGTGCACTGTGTCTGTTGATACTCACTGTATTAAGAATTAAAATTGAGAAATTTAAAAAAACCCTATGTATTAATTCATGTAAAAATAACAATAACCTATCTATTGCATGTTGACACAAATAATACTTTTTTTTTCAGAACAAGTAAGTTTTTCCAAAACAAAAACTGCAGTGAGAAGCGTGGCATCGTTTTACATTCTGCAAAGTTCTTTAATGTCTTTCATTTCTTTCTACCCAAAGAAAATCTAAATTTCTTGAATCCAAAGAAAGCTGGATTCTTACCTCTGCTTCTGCATCTAATCTGTTGCGATACGTTGTTTTGGTTGAAATACTTGAAGAAAATCCTGCCACACAGATAGGCTGTTGGAAGGAGTAAAGCAGAATTGTAACAGCCTTCTTAGATCATCGTGCATGTGCTGTGCAGCCTCTGGAAGGCTCCACTGCACACTCATAAGAGAATGAGCGCAACACAGGCAATTCTCTTAGCACTGTTACAAAAATGGTATTGACGTCATGGACCCCAGAAGAGAGTTCCCTCGAGGGTTCCCTGGACCATACTTTGAGAATCAATGCCATAGAGGCAGGAAGTAAAAGGATAGAGAAGAAACCAAGATTCTCCTACACGAGCTGGGTAAACCAAGGGAAGAAAATGGTGCTGGCTTGAAGTCAAAGCCCTCCTCACCCTCCTGCCACGGAAGAGTTAAGGGCAGGCACGGAGCCCCAGCCAACGGGGAGGGTGTTTTTCCTCCAGCAGTTCTGGTGGAGAAAGTCCTCGGTCTTTGTTTTGGCACCAAGACTAATGAGCTATGCAAGCTTCTGTTACACATGGCAGGGCAGCCGAGGGTTCTGAGCCCAGCTGAGACCTGTATCCCAGGTCAACATGGCGGTCTGGAGTTCCCTCCAAGACAAAGCAGGGTGACAACACCTGCCCCCTCCTCCACAGAATTAGCAAGAGGGCCGCTGAGATAAACAGGTGAAAGCACATTCGAAAAACATAAACATTTCCCCGCATAGATGAGGCTCCCATTTTCAATTTGCAATAAGGGGCATCAAGTTTCCTGGTTGGTTTTTTTTTTTTTTTTTTTTTTTTTTTTTGTGCGGTGCGCGGCCCTCTCACTGCTGTGGCCTCTCCCACTGCGGAGCCCCGGACGCGCAGGCCCAGCGGCCATGGCCCACGGGCCCAGCCGCTCCGCGGCACGTGGGATCCTCCCAGACCGGGCCGCGAACCCGTGTCCCCTGCATCGGCAGGCGGATTCTCAACCACTGCGCCACCAGGGAAGCCCCTCCTGGTTGGTTTTGGTGTTGGTTATTTTGCTTCTCTGGACAAATCACCAAGCCCTTCTACCTTGGTTTCCTTATCCATAAAATAAGGCTGGTGACAAATCATCCTTTCTCCTTCCTCTTGCAACAATCCAATGAGATAAAATATGTTGAAGTGTTTTGAGGAACAGAAGACAACAGAGAAATTAAAGAAAAACCTCCTTCCCTTCTTTCCAGAAACATGTGTGGAGCCCCTAGCACATAGGTGCAGTGATACTGAGTGAGTAACAGGTGCACAGTTGAAATGTATGCAAATGACATGAAAATAGACACCGCCCACAAACCCAGTTCTTCCACCTGGGAGTCCTGGCTTTCACCCAGCTGTCAGGCAAATTAGCAGAAGCATCACAATAACGTGCTCTGCCAGAACAATCCTACCCATCCCAGCGACACAAGATTATGCTCACTTGCAGTTCTGTTGCATGGGTGTTGTCAACCCTATTTGTGACATGGGATTCACGTTGGAAAAGCGAGAATCAAGTTGTGACAAGATAAGGGTATCAACCTCAGCTCTGGGGACTGGTCTCTCTGACAAAGCTCGGGGCAGTAAGGGGAAGAGGGAAGAGGGAAATATGGCCAAGCCGACTTGCCTCTCCGTCCTCACATCCAGAATTATCCTGCTTGGAATCCTGTCTCTGCTAAAACCTGTCTCAAGCTCCAAACCTTTAACAGCAACAGCATTAAAGAAGAGAGGAGAGGGGATCTCCAGTTTTCCCACATGGTTGGCTTTCCAGATCTCAGGTTGACCTGGATCTGGCTATTCAGCACCTCAGCAAACCCTCTCCCAATCCCAAAGCTTCCAATGACCTTCCATCAAATTAGCATGTGGAAGAATCCAACTCAAGCCCTAGGGGAACTGGTCTTGTGGGATCAGCATATTGATTACAAGGAAATCTGACTATTTGGGGAGGGGGGGGCAGTGGGGAAGCTGGCCCTAATGAAAAGGTTCTTTAGTAAAAGAAAAAAGAAAAGAAAGAAGGGAAAGGACCCAGAAAATGCCCAGAGGTCAATCCACCCATGAATCAGAGATCCTCCAGAGGGAAGACCCAACAGTTTTAGGAAAGAATTATAATCCTTTCAGGATCTTTGACTGTGTTCCAGGCACTGTTCTAAATGCTGTACGTATCGTACTTAATCTAGTCCCTGAGCACAGAATTTCCACTGCTGCATTAACAAGGATATGATCACAGCGGGGCAAGGAGCAGACCAGGGTAGAATTCCCAAAATAAAGAAATTCAGATCATTACAGAAAACAGTACACATGAGACCAAAGATGCAGAGAACTGATAAAATGGAAGAGCCTAAAAGCACAGACAAAGATTCAGGAAGAAATTTACAGAGATAAGAACGGGAGAAAGGATGAAAGTTCTTCAACCTCCCAAGTAGAAAAGACAGATTTCTCTCAAAGATGTCCAAAGCAGGATATTTCTGGGGACCCTCCTGCTGCAATGACCAAATCAGAAGTCAATCTTCAAAAACATTAAAGAAAAAACAAAAAAAACAAAGAAAGTGATGATATCTAAGAAAGTGGTCTGCCTTGCATTATTCAAATGTGACTGCATTAGAAGGATATTCTTACCCTAGCAGACTTTCACAAAATTTACCACCTAAGTACCATTTCGTCAGACATCAGTGGAGAAGACATTGTCAAGAACTCCAAGGACTAAAGAAAGGGGAAAAGAATTTTTAAAACTCTTGCTGTGCTAGAAAAGTATGTATGAAGACCAGAGTAGTTTAGACAGAATAATGTAAGCTGGGATGGAGCATTTTGGGGTTAAGATGGTCGATGGAACATATACATCTAACTTTGTTCCTTCCCAAAACCTCACTAAAACTACTAGAAAGGCAGTTTTTTGGTTTTGGTGTTGGTTTTGGTTTTTTAGAATCTTAAACCTTCAAGGAGGGGAGGAGGGAACAGCAAGAACATTTTGGAAGTCGAGAGGTGGATGGATGAGTCATAACTGACTTAGACTCAAAAAAAAGCCAAATCCTAAACCAACAATGGGAAAAGCTGAGAACAAAAAAGAGCCTGCTTCTTATGGGTGATGTTCAAATGCAGGTATTTGCCATTTAAGCATACTATTTATAATTGAAAACAGAAAGTTCACAAGTAAAAATCATTCTAAGAATGTGAGACTGAAGAAGCCAACTAAGAGAAAACAAAATCAATTAATCAACAAGAAAAGCAAAACCATTATAACAATAAATGTAAATAGTCCAGATTCATTCATTAAAAGCAAAGGGTTTGAAACAGGTTGTTCACATGAGACACAAAAAGCAAACAGAAAGGCAGAATATAATGGCAAATGATTTTCAATCAAATTCATATAAAAGAAAAGGGATTAATACTCAATAATGTAATGTATAAAGCAAAATATTTATCAAGATAAAAACTGGTTATTATTAAAAGTTATAGTTTGTAATGAAATCAAGATAAGGATTCATAAACTATCAACTAAATAATGTTAGTATAAAATGAATAGAATAAAAACTAGTAGTAATACAGGGACAAATTAATAAAAGGGAGTATGTTTAAAGATCTGCAAGTTCATGCATAAATAAAGGAAATAAACAATAAATCGGCTGCACAGAACTTACAGACTTGCCAAACTTATACCATATAAACAAGAATTAGACCCTCTTTTGAGAGTTCATTGTTCTTTTATAAAAATTACCCACAAAGAATCAATTTGTGCAACAGAAAAAAAATATGTATGTTCAATGCAGCATCATCTATACAGTAAAAACTTGGAAACCATCTGCATGTCCCATGTGCATGAGAAGAATAGTTTCATAATGCACGGTCTAGCATCATGGTGAAATATTATGGAACCATATAAGGTCACTTTGAAGACCATGTGGAAACAAGGGAAAATGTTTGCCATGCCAAGTGAAAAATGTATGAATAGTTTTAAAAAGTATGAATACAAAATGTTACGGACACTATTATTTCATAGTGAGTGACAGAAAATGTCCCCAAATAAAATTAGTTTTCTATAGGGTGATCAGATTATTGTGGCTCTTCTATATTAATAGTATCATTATATTGGTTTTCAATTAAAAATAGATACAAGATAGGTCAAAATAAGACAAAAATCCAGGGCAAAGAAAATAGGACTTTCTTACCAGATCTTGTATTCTGTCAGTAGGTTTTTGAATGTTTTATAAAATTCCTGGAGGTGGATAAGGTTTTGGCACAAGGGATAATCTGAATGTTTTTAATCTCTTGGATAGGGTCAAAAGTTGCTGATAAATACTCCTTTGGGACAGAAATTAAATGATTCAGTAGATCCCAAACTAAGAGGTACAAATAGGAGAGATCCGTTTCCTCCAATCCAGGGACCCAAGTAGCTTGGGGATCCTTCCAAGCTAATATTCTCAGGCTGCTCCTGTGTATCCCGCTCTTTGTGTGTGTGTGTGTGTGTGTGTGTGTGTGTGTGTGTGTGTGTGTGTGTGTGTGCGCGCGCGCGCGCGCGCGAGTGTGGGCCCAGACAGGAAAACATCTCTGTTTCTTTGCATTCTCTGCCCCTGATTGAGGTCTGTTGTTCAACCCCCGCCTAAGCAGCTCATTTTGTATTCCATTTGGTGGATGCGAGTTTGATGCACACAAAGAAGGTTCCCTGGAGCTGTTGACCCATTGGGAAGAGATTACAACTTTCCAGTGAAGACAATGAGAAATGTTATTTCTGGAAAAGGGGGCCTGTGAATATTTTGACATTTTCTTACAAGGTTATGTTCTCCACAGACAGTAAAGAGGTGAAGGGGTAAGAGAAAGAAAAGAAACAGATGTTTGGCACCCACCGTTTTTTGGAACAATGTTTAAAACCCTTTCTCTATTCTTGTGAAAAATTTGGGAGTCTGACAAATCTTCAACCTTTTTGAAGGTGGACTCAGTTTTTTGCAAACAGCCTAAAGTAATTCAGAGCTCAGTGTAGTGAATAAGTGTGGTAATTTATCTTGTTAATGATGTCATTATTAAAGCAGGTATAGCTCTATAAGATTGATTTTCATGTGTAATTTATAGGCTGCCTCGAAAAGGAATTTATAAAGATAATATTAATAGCAGAGCCATTGCTGGAATAAGCATAGAACAATCCAAGGTCATTCTTTTGAAGGAAAACACTTGTTTGAGTTAAAAGACTTCATATATTTGTTCAAAAAGTATGGATTTATTATTTTATAGGTTATTTCATCCTTTAAAAACAGAGCTATCGGTTTTTCTCTAATTTTACAAGCGATACATGGAAATCATACATTGAAAAATACAGAAGAGCATGAAGAAGAAAATAAGATTTCCACACTATCCTCCAGAGATATTCATAGTTGAAATGTTGGTGTGTATCACTCCTTTTTTTCACTTACAGACTTTTTATTGGGAGGTAGATCTTAAAATTTAGACAGCCAGGGAAGCGACACTTGCCGCACCTTGATCCATCTATCAGTGGGATGACGTAAAATTCCTCCACGGCCACCTTAGGTGGCCCAAATTGCATGAAGATCCAGAGCCTACATGGTAAGGGATTTAATTAATCTGGAATGGAAGGTTCTAGAAGAATACAATTAGCACCAAATCATTGGGAGGAAAAATTGGTTATGGGAGGAGTGTCTATACACCAGTGTTGACCCATAGAACTTTCTGCAGTGATGGAAATATTCTACCTCTGTGCCGTCCACTAGGGTAGCCACTTGCCCCCTATGGCTCCTGAGGCCTCGCAATATGGCCAGTGCAACCGAGGAACTGAATTTTAAATTTTATTTAATTTAAATGTAAAGAGTCACGTGTAGCTAGTGGTTCCTGTATTAGCACAGCTCAATGCAAATACCCAGGCCTGAGATAGCAAAGAGGAATGTCGGAAAATTATTAACTTGGGGATTTGTTTTCCTGCTGTAGATGCTTCCCCTTTCAAGTAATTTAAGCATGAAAATATGCCTTTAAGTTCCCTTCCAACAGCTTTGACAGATCAAAAAGATTTTTACTTAGAGCTACTGTTATAAAGGATGCTCATTTGGACTTCATAAACACTGGATTCCCCAAGTTGGACTCATTAGTGCTTAAGAAGTTTAAACCCATTGAGAGAGAGGAAACAAAACAAAACAAAAGCTTTAAATATTTCTCAAAATGTACACCAGCTTCAGTTCAAACAGACAATTGAAATATCCAAGTGACGAGGATGGTATCCAATGCCAAATATTGGTGGCGTTAAATTCCTGTTTTGCATGAATCTTTCTGATTTTCCTTATGGAGGTTGCCTTTCATTTCCTTTGAAAGAAGAACAACGCTTAGAGGAAGAACAAAGCCACATCTTTCTTTAACTGGACCTGCTTTTCCGGGTTTCGTGGATGAGTTAATAAGGAATTCAAAGCCAAAAGAAATGAGGCTCAGATCCCAAATGTCAACCTAGAACTATGTTCGCCTAAAACATTTCTTTGTGGGTTGAGTGAACGTGGATAGTGGGTGGTGGCGCAAAGGGGAAAAGTGAGACTGGTCCCCGGTTCTTCGACCAGAAGAAATGCCTCAGAAAATGCACACAGTTTGGTTGAAAGTGGGTACAGAGTATAAGTGCAGCACCTGCTGTTCTTAGAGCCTTTTAACATCCCTTGTTGAATTATCCGTGGTCTCAACAGCCTCACTATCCTCTGAAAATGAAAAAGAATAAGAAGGCCAGAAAAGCCACGTAAAGTAGACAAGAGGGTCACTTGGATTCTAAGCCCAAGAGAAAGTCGAATCCAGGCATATGACTTTCCACTTTCTGTGCGTTCTCCCGGGGCCTGAGAGGCAAATGGGGGTATTGACCTGAATCCGTGGTTGGTTATATGTAGGAGGGAAGCTGGCGGAAGCTTTATTTATGGAGGGGACGGAAATGAACTTGGGATAGCTGGCTGGCCTGGGTTTAGAAGTTGCTGAAGTCGACAGATTTCTGGTGCCACCTCGGAGGACTTTCCACTGGGCGGTGTGTATTCTGCACCAGGCCACGTCACACAAGGTGACAGTCTCTGTTTGCAGGGCAGAGGCCGACATCTCTAGAGCAGCCTGGGCAAAGCCCCAGGAAGGCAGGGCTTCAGCTCAGGACACAGTCGTTCCGTCCCCAGCCTAGCTCAGGGCAAATCAGGTGACTTCTTCAGGGCCCCAAAACCCACCCTACCCCCTTCAGGTAACTCTCTGGGTTGCTTGATAAGGAGATCCAGAAGATGGAGAGTTTTGTTTTTTCTTTTCCCACAGAAGCAGCATCAGCAAGTGCAAATGCTAAAGCATATACCTCTAAGCCAAGTTTATAGGATTAAGATTAATTAGAGATGGTTTACCCTGTTAACTTGCAAATTTTACACTCTAAGATATTTATGTTAAAGAAATTCCAAATAACAATACCTTAAATAATATAAACATATACTAGAAATCTGCAGTCAGGTAATTTAGGATTGCTAAGTTACCCCTGATATCAAGGACTTATACTCCTATCTTGTTTCTCTGCCATTCTTTGCACTGGACTTCCTCCTGCTTAAGCTCCAGCCATCATATCCTTATTCTAGCCAGCAAGAAGGAAAGAACAAATATCAGAGTGCCCTCTCCTTTGAAAGATACTTCCTGAAAATTACACATAATTCTTCCACTTGAATCTCACTGGCCAGAACTTAATCACTTGGCCACATCTAGCTGCAAGGGAGGCTGGGAAATGTAGTTTTTATTTCAGATGGCCATATGCCCAGCTGAAAATCAGGAGTTCTTATATTGGTGGAAGTGATACTTTCTTACTTCCAAGGCTATGTTAAGGATGCACCTTCCACTTAGCTTTCTTTGGTTGCTCGCTCTTGGGAACCAGCTGTCATACTGTAAGGAAGCCCAAGCAGCCATGTGGAGAGGCTACATAAAAGTGTCCCAGCTCATAGTGCCGGCTGAGGTTCCAGCCAAGAAGCAGCATCAACTCATAGAGGCGTGAGTGAACAAGACTTCAGGTTATTTCAGACCTGAGTCATCAAGTCACTGCCAAACTTTAAGTCCCCCCAAGCTGGAGCCCCAGATGTCATGGAGTAGAGGTAAGCTATCTTCCCTTTAATTCCTTGAACCACTAACTTTGGGGTGGTTTGGTCCTTTTTTTTTTTTTTTTTTTTTTTTTTTTGTTTTTTTTCTTGCGTTATGCGGGCCTCTCACTGCCGTGGCCTCTCCCATCTGCGGATTAGTAATCTATTTTATTTTATTTTATTAATTAATTAATTTATAATTTTTTTTGGCCATGCCACGTGGCCGGCTTGCAGTTAGTTCCCTGACCTGGGATTGAACCCGGGCCATGGCAGTGAAAGCACCGAGTCCTAACCACTGGACCACCAGGGAATTCCCTGGGGTGGTTTGTTATGTAGCAAAAGTAACTGGCACAGAGGGCTACAGAGTTTGGTTATTTTTCTGTAAGTGGCAGATGGAGGGCTAAAATAGGCAAGGAGGCCACTGCAGCCTCTCCCCTAACACCAGGCCCACTTCCATCCCTCCCTCCAAGGGAGTAGGAGCTGCTGATCTGATCACAAGCACTGACTCAGCTAACAACAAAGCTGATGTTAATTCCTTCTCTGATACCATATCCTATGTGTATAGCAGCCCGAGGGCACGACACCCATGGATAGGAGAGGTGGCTCCCAGGACACGATGAAGACATTCTTGGTTATAAGTCCAAGTAACATCATAAAAGTCTTTACCTCTTATCAAGTGATATTGTCAGGGTGTGTCTCACATGCATGTCTCTCCGGCATAAAGGATGGGCTTACTGATTTAATGCAGGGTGTGGGAGGAAGGGGACAAGACTAGAGGTGGGGACACAACTAAGAGGCTGCTGCTGTGCCCAGCTGAGAGGCTGAAGGGTTTCCAAATGTGAGCAGTGTTAGAAAGGAGGTTAGAAAAATATTTTGGAGGTGAAGTTAGAAGAGCTTGGATATAGGCTGGATTGGGGGTGGGGATTAGAGAAGAGCGAAGGGTTTTGGGTAATTTTGATATTTCTGGCTTGGGCAGGTAGCTGGTGATGCCACCAACTGAAACTGAAGTTTAGGAAGGTTGATGACTTCGTTCTGGGATATGTTGAGTTGTGTCCAGCCAGACAGCTGGAGATGTCGTGTGTGTGTGTGTGTGTGTGTGTGTGTGTGTGTGTGTGTGTGTGTTTAGGTGGGATTCTTCATCTGGGGAGGGAGGAGGTAAGATGTCTACATGATGGCCTGAATCATATTTGTCATGATTTAATAGAATACATCAAAGGCTTGAGGAAATATAAGTGCCACTTTCAAGGGTAGCTCAGCACATCCCTAGGCTGCTAGCAGAATTAGGGAAGTTAGGAGCTGGGGTGGGAATGGACTAAACAGCTCTTCCTATCCATACCTCCCTATCCACAGCCCTTGGCAAAGTCACTTTGCAGCTTCTCCCCTCAAGAAATAGAGTCTATTTCCTCTCCCTTTGATTGGAGTTTAGCCATGTGACTTGTTTTGGCCAACGGAACACGGTGGAAGTGATGGTATTAGCCTGCAGGAAGAAGAAAGACCTATGGAACTGAATCACGTCATCCCAACTGAAGCCAAGTTCAAGCAGCCAACCCCCAGCTGATGTATCAGCTGCCCACAGATAAGCAGAGGTCAGCTAAACCCAGCCCAAATCAGCAGAAGTGCCCAGTTGACCAACAGAGTCATGAGTCATAACAAATGACTGTTGTTTCAAACCGTGATGTTTTGGAAAGTGTTGTTACACAGTCTGTGTAACTGATACAACGACTCTAGGAAATAAGTTGGGGGGGGGGGGGGTTCTGTAACATACAGCTGGTTTACTTGGAAATGTTATACACAAAAAGGATAAGTCAGCTATGTGCACAAGCATTAGTCATCCTTTCCTTGCCACCTTCCTTCATACTCCCAGGACTTTGGTGATATCATCTATTTCTTGGTACCAGTCTCACCTGGGCACCTCAGAATTGAAAGGACAGAATGGCTAGTGGAGTTTCTCAACCTCAGCGTCACTGACACTTTGGGCT
Source organism: Lipotes vexillifer (assembly GCF_000442215.2). Lineage (NCBI taxonomy): Eukaryota > Metazoa > Chordata > Mammalia > Artiodactyla > Lipotidae > Lipotes > Lipotes vexillifer. The sequence goes on from NW_006774065.1 coordinate 1,143,327, forward strand.
GGGAGATTCTTTGTGGTGGGGGTCGTCCTGTGCATTGGAGGATGTTTGGCAGCATCCCAGCCTCCACCCACTAGATGTCAGTGACATGCCTCCCCCCCCCACCCAGTTGTGACAACCAAAAATGTTTCCAGGCATTGACAAATGTCCCCTGGCGAGTAAAAATGATCACCCCCAGCTGAGAACCACTGGGCTAAAGGATTCCAGAAAAACCATACAACCAGCCCTCATAGAACAAACTGGCAAACCAAGCCCCCCGCAAAATACGCCAATATGGCTGCTACAAGAGCTTCACGCACTCATTCACTCATTCTTGCAATCACTGCATGCCTGCTGTATGCTGGCTGCTGTATCAGGGGCTGGAGATCCCAGGCCCTGTCTGGGGGAACTCATAATCCAGTGGAACACGACCACTAGACAAGTGCAAGCCCTGAGAAGTCATAAAAGAGACATTTAATGCAGGTTAGTGGAAGGCATTCAGGGACAACTTCCTGGAGGAGGTGGCTTCTTAGCTGAATGTTAAACACTGAGTCACACTTCTTTCAGATGAAAAGGGGAGTGTTTAGAGCACATGAACAGGTTCTGTAGGGAACTGGGTATAACTGGTGTGTGGAGCAGCATCTTCACGGAAACACGAATTATTGTCCTTGGGAGCTGTAATGATCCAACCACTCGCAGCCACACGTCACTTCCCACGAAGCTGCCACAAGACAGAAAGCAGACTCGGGCATCTAAGTCTCTGCGACAGAGCTGAGCCAGGCCCCGGGGAGGGCTTTGCCCAGCCGGCAGGGTTCAGACAGAGGACAGAGGAAAACAAGGCTGTACTGTGGGTCCTGCCGTGTGGGAAGGCCCCGCCCAGCTGCTCCTAAGGGCTGGCACAGGGCTGCATCTGAAAGACGTGAAAAGCAACACTGTGGACGGCCAGGCAGGAGGGGCTCTGGGCGCCTCACATCGCTGCCCCCTCCCTTGATCCGAAAGACCCATCATGCTGAAAGAGAGTCTGACACCCTTGCACCCCAGCCCCGTCTCCAGGTAGGTAAACAGAAATACCATTCATTCAGCAAATATTGACCAAGAGCCCCTGTACACAAGGCCCTGTATTAGGTGTGGCTGAGGGTATAGTCTCCAGGTTTATTGGGAGGCAGGCTGATAGTACAGGGCATTCAATAGTAACTTCCAGGAAGTATTTATTGTGCATCTGTTATGTGCCAGGCACTGTATTAGGGATCCGATGTTGAACAGACCCCGAAGTTTCCTGGCATCATGGCGCTCACATTCCAGCAAGGGGAACAGACAGTAAACCAGTAAATCAATAAACAGGATCATTATTAGATAGCAGTAAGTCCTCTCAGGACACAATGAAATACCTCATTATCTCATTAGAAGGATTTGAATGCCAGAGAGTCTCAGTGGGAGGGCCACAGACAGCTTCTCTGATCGGGTGACAGGTGGGCTGCAACCAAGAGGATTTATTCATTCATTCATTCAACAGATGTTTATTGGGCACTGCCCAGGTGCCAGGCATTGGAATATATCAATGAATGAAATTGACAAAGACCCCTGTTCTCAGGGAGCTAGTATCCTGGGAGTGAGAAGAACTAAGGAAATAAAAATCACTTCATGAAAAAATTATCTTACGTGTTAGAAGGTGATGAAATGCAATGAAACAAGAAAACAAGGAGAAATGAGACTGCAGTGCCAAGGCTAAGGGCTGGGGTGGAACAGGGTAGGCCAGGGAGGGGCTGGTCACAGTAAACCCCCTCCGGGTGACAACTGAGCCCAGCGACAAAGGACGGAGCCACATGAATATCTGGGGAAGTGTGTCCCAAGTGAGCCCAGGCGACTCACAGAACTGTGAAGGTAATAGCAAATTGTTTTTAGCCACCAAACATGGGGATGTTTGTTATGCAGCAGTAGACAACAGGAAAGCTAAAATAAGCTCAGTACCTGGCCTAGAATCTGTCCCACCTCCAACTCCTTCCACTGTGCTGGGCTACGTCAGCTCTCTGTTGCACGTGAGCAAACACCTAAAAGTCTCAGGCCAAATTTCCTTGACTTTTTTCTCATCCCTTTCGATCTGCTGCAGCATCTACTTCCTGAGCCCACGTTCCTGACTGGGTCAGCATCCAGCCCTGTCCCACCTCTGGAGTGTCCCACTGGTGGCCATCACCTCTGCCTCCCTGCCCCCTCATTGCTTGAGTTTCTTCTTTTTCGGACTTTTCACCTGCCCCTTCCAAGGCCCTCAGAGCCTCAGCAACACTTCTCCTGTTGGTCGCACTTTGTAAACCTTCACTGACCTCACCTCTTTTTCCATTCTCACCGCCCCCCTCAGGACGAGCCTTCCTCATTTCTCCCTGGGTTATTGTAGAAACATCCCTCTGTCTTCAACCCTCGCAGTCTGGCTTTCTCACAGCTGTGAGTGTGTACTCTCTAAGGCACAGGTGTGGATCACCAACGGGGTACAAACACCAGTGCATCCCTAAGGCCCCCCCACAAGAGGCCCTTCCTACTGTTCCTGCCCTCATTCCACTTCCCCACAGAGGCTGTGGTTTCTCTGAAGACCCAGAGGTCCCCAGGTGGGTCAGCCTTTCCCATTTGTTCTCACATTTGCACAAGACAGCCCCTTGCCTAGATTCCCTTCCCCCACTTTGTCTTGGGTGCATGCCTTCCCCTCATCAAACATCACCTCTTCTGGAAAGCCTTCCTTGATATCACCAAGAAGCACTAGGATCCCCTAAGCAGAGTTGCCAATGCATCTGCATTATAGTACTGTCCATGTTGATTTGTCCCTGCTCTTTACTTGTGAGTCTATCCCATTAATCAGACTGTGAGCACCCTGAGGACAGAGCTCCTGCCTCATCCATCCGTAGCCTAATGCAGCACCCAGCACAGGGTAAAGACTTATCTGAGAGGTCAGCAAAGCACAGCCCACAGGACAAATCCAGCCTGCCTGTCCCACTGCCTGTTTTGTATGGCCCGTGAGCTAAGGATGGATTTTACAGATGAACATTTGCCATCAATCTGATGACAGGGAACACTAATTTTGTACTCCAATTGGACAAAATGTTATCCCTCCCCCCAAAAGAACTCCATTCTTCTCATTCGTAGATTTGTTATCATAAAACATTGTACTCAGTTGTGATGATTATTTTTTAAATTTTATCAATAAAAAAATTTGTGGAAGTGTGTTCTATCTCTTATTATATAAGAACCTGCATTTTATCCTAGACTGTGCCTCTCAGCTCTCAAAGTCTAAAATATTTATTTGCTGCCCCTGTACTGAAAAAAGTTTGCTGACAGTGTTCGTAAGACCTAAATTTTCAAGTGCTTCCTTGACATCTTTGAACCTCACAGAGCCCCAAAGCCCTGCATGTCCCTGCTCTTAACCAGATACACTCCCCACCCAGCCAGCTGGTCCTCAACCTGATGGATTTCACCCCTGATCAACCTGTGAAATGATTCAAACAAGCCATCATATCCTCCTGTGGAAACTATGGATCATATCCTCCTCTTGTCACTAGGAAGCTTGCCACCCGCAGCCCTTGCTGCTTCTGCCCCTGCGTACTGGGTGGCATCCTTCTGCATGAGGCTATGAATATGTGCGAGTCATAAGCTCCTGCCAACCTCCTCTGTCCAGGGTCGGGTGTCGTGTGTTTGGCCACCTCATACCATTTAGGGCCGGGGATCCCTCATCAATGGGGTGCGTAAGAGGTGATTAGCACACCGATCCCTGGTCTGAATGAATGAATCTGCCTGATTCCGGATCCTGTTTCATCTCCTTTGTGCCATCGCGCCTCCCTGAGCCCCACCCCCAGCCGTCAGGCCCCTCCCTCTCCCTTGCTCTGAAACCCAGCCCCAGATTTCACCCCTCCTCCTCCTGGCCCTTTCACACCATCACACTATTTCTCCTGTGTGTCCTTCTGCCTGGAAGAATAAACCACCACATCCTGCCAGCTCGTTCTTAAAATCTTCTTGAAAGCTCGCCTCAGCCCCTCCTTTGCCCAGCTTGATCCAAGAAAAAGAAGTGATTTTTTTTTTTTAACGTTTTGAGTTGGAAGTGTTTGCCGGCTGGTCTGTCTGGACGCTGCATCAATAACCTTCATCCTCTTATGAAAAGCCCTGTATGTGAAGGTGGGTTGGGGGTGCTTTTTTAAGGCAAGGCTGCCAGCTCCCTTCTTATTAGAAGTCTGATAGGTTTACATGACACCTGAGAAAATAAAGCAGGAACTGTGCGTGCGGCATGTTGATAAAGTGATCTGAAGGGGGGAATAACCCCGGAAAGTGCTTCAATCCCGGGGACAGAACTTTGGACCCTTTGTGTTTCTTTACAGCCTGAAGCCAACTCAAAAGCAACAAACTTTGCTTTGCTCAACCCAAGAAAACCCACTCTGCCACTGTGTTTATCCTAGAGCAAATCTGAAGGGACTGCTGTCTGAAAATTTGCAAATGTGGGCATTTATCAAACGTCTTTGCGTCTCCCTGAAAGAGACTGGGCTCCCCTGCTGCCAGGAGAGGAGCAGGGTATGTTGTGCATTTGTGTGGGTAAAGCAATTCGAAAAGAAAACTCCATGAACGTGCCTGCCTGAATCACGGGAACTGGATGTTGGACGCTTTGGACCCTGTGTGGGTGGGTGGGTGTGCAGGAGGAATGGAGAGGGACCCCTCTGCTCTTGTTCTCAGACATGGGGGCTCAGCTCTTGTTCACATACGGCAAGTATCAGTGCGTGTAGTTGACCAGATGGCTCTTTGAGGTTCTGGTGGAGAGAGGCCAGGGCAGATGTTGGCTGAAAGTGGCCGGAGCTTGGGATTCTTGTGCCACGCAGAGAGCATGGGCTGGATCCTGTGTGGAGAGAGACACCACAGACCAGGCAGTAAATTGTTCAATGGCCGCAGATTCTTCACCTCTCAGTGCACGTGCCCCTTTGTGATGTTTGCAATGTCACTTTGTCCCTCCTCCTTCCCAGAGGCAGAGTCTATTTCTCCACCCCCTTGAATCTGAGCTGCACATGGGACGTGCTTTAACCAACAGGATCTGGTGGAAGTGATGCCATATTGGAGCCTAGGCCCTAAGAGTCTTTGCAGCTTCCTGTCTTCTTGGAACGCTACCCTAAGAGCGCCAGGCAAGGGAGCCAGTCTAGCCAATTGGAAGATGGGAGGCCACATGATGGAGACCCAAGGCCAGTGCCAGCTACCTGTGAGACCCATGAGTGAGGCCATCTCGGACCTTCCAGCCCAGCAGATCGTCTAGCTGAATGCACTTGAGTGAACCCAAGTAAAACCAACAGGGAATCTCTGAGCCAACCCCCCAAAGCACAAGAAATTTGTTATTTTAAGCCACTAAGTTGTGGGAATGGCCTATTACACAGGCATAGATAACTGATACAGATGGATGGACAATCAGAGACTGATACACTTCAGACCAGTGCTGTCCAATAGGTATATAGGGCAAGCCACATTTATCATTCTAAATTTTCTAGTCATGTTAAAAAATGGTAAAACGAAACAGGCGTAATTCATTTTAATTATGTATCTTATTTACCCTAATGTATCCAAAATATCATCACTTTCAATATATGATCTATACAGAAAACATTATTGGGTATTTTACAATTTTTTTTCATACTAAGTTTATGAAATGAATGTGTCCCTTACACTTAGAGCACAACTCAAGTTCAACTAGACACATTTCAAGTGCTCAATCGTCACATGTGGCTAGTGGCTGCCATACTGAAACACAGCTTCCAAAATTTGGAAGATGGCTTGGAAGGAAAGAGACTAGAGGCAGGATAAAAAAGTGGGGGCCTTCTGAGAGGCTCAGACAGAGACGATCAGGTCTGAACTGGCGTCCACTGGGGTGGAGAGAAGGTGACAGGTTCCAACGACATTCCTGAGCTGGAAGTTGATGGCTGTACTGGGCTGAATGGTGGCCTCCCCAAAAGATGTGGCTGTGGATGTGACCTTATTTGGAAAAAGGGTCTTTGCAGATGTGATTAAGTGTAGGATCTAGAGATGTGGGGATCCTAATTTATCCAAGTGGGCCCTAAATCCAATGACAAGTGTCCTTATAAGAAGAGGAGAGAAGGGAGACACCAAGGGGGACACAGAGGGGGGCAGGGGAAGGTCCTGTGCAGACGGAGGCAGAGACTGGAGGGATGCAGCCCCAGGCCAAGGAGCACCCAGGTACCCTAGAAGCCTGAAGAGGCAACAGAGGGTCTTCCCCTGGAGCCTTCAGAAGGAGCACCGCCCCGCTGCCTCCGTGATTCTGGACGTCTGGCCTCCAGAACTGTGACAGAAGACATTTCTGCTGTTATAAGCCCTCAAGTCGATGGTGATTTGTTACAGCAGCTCCCGGGAAACTCAGCCACTGGCCTCTTAGATCTGGGCGGTTAGCGGACTCCGGGGCTTCGGGGACAAGCAGGCGGAGGGCGGGCTCCGCGAGGAGCTGCATCGGGAGCCACGGGGGGCAGAGCGAGTCCGAGGGCGGCCGGAGCTGTAGCGCGGCTGCGGAAATACAAACAGCTGGCGTTCAGCAAACACGGGGTGTGCCGGGCACTACTTTAAATGCCTCTTTTTTTTTTTTTTTTTTTTTTTTTTTATAGTTGATTTACAATGTTGTGTTCCTTTTAGGGGTACAAAGTGCCTCTTGAATCTACTCACTCTTCTCATGATCTACCACCATCTCCTCCAACCTGTCCCAGCCAACATCACCATCCAGTGGTCTGCGAACTCATCTCCACCCGCGTCCCCTGCATCGGCAGGCGGACTCCCAACCACTGCGCCACCAGGGAAGCCCCTAAATGCCTCTTTTTATGAGCTCCATTCATCCCCTCAACAGCCAGCCCTATGAGGCAGACGCTACTCTAGTCGCCATTACACAGAGAGGACAAAACTTGAGGCACAGAAGGGGTGCTTCACACAAGGTCACAGTCTGGTAATGGGAAGAGCCTGGATTTGAACCCCAGCTGTGTAACCTCATCTCTGCCGGGGCTGCAGAGAGGGAGGAGGGACCGAGGCAGATGCAGGCAGATCTGCGGTAAAGGACAATTTTATCGATATTCACATCCAGGCCGTTTTAGGTGGATGAACTGTCCATCAGTTTTCCTGTGTCCACCCGCTCAGAGGTCATGGCTGAATGACCGGGAGCCACACAGGACATGGGAAGTCTCCACGGCTGCGGGCAGAAATCAACCCAGTCAGCCCCAAATGGCAAGCAAGGCTGCATTTTCCATTTCCAAAATGCAGCCTGCTCCCCGGCTTGGCTGCCTCCAGGAAATCCTGTTTGTACTATTTCAGGAAAATTGTTGGCTTTTTTTTTCTGGCCCTTCCAGAAGCCCGACAGATGGTCTCAGATTTTCATGCTGTCTCCCGGGTGCCGTCAGAGACACCGCCTTGATGATTTTTTCTACTGTCAGGCATTTTAACAATAGGTGTTGCTTCAGCAGATATTTTTTGAAAGCCCGCTCGTATGTAAAGTACTAGGTCTTGGGAGATGAATCAAAATGTCTTGATTGCACATGGATATGTCCTGGGGCACGTGGGAGTCCGCAAGATTGTAGGGGAGATCCCAAGCCATTCCTGGGGGGGGGCTTGGGGCCCCCAAACAAAGCACATTTATGTGCTCCACTCGTTACCCCAGCATATGTGCACACCCTCAGAACACTTTTATCCAAGCAAGAACAGTTTAAAAGAAATAACCATGGAAGCCTTAAGATGGAGAAAAAGTGACAAAAGAGCAAGTAGAGGGATTGCCTTTGTGAGAGGAAGGTGTGTGTCTTATAAAGATGAGTTTCTCGGGCTTCCCTGGTGGCGCAGTGGTTGAGAGTCCACCTGCCGATGCAGGGGACGCGGGTTCGTGAAAAATAAGGGTATGCCCAAGAGGAAAATGAGACTCCTAAAGTCTGATTGCAAGATAAGGGAAGGAATCTCAATGAACTTGGCAACTGAGTTGTCTGGAATAGAGGCTAACCAAAAAAAAAAAAAAAAAAGAGGAGTTTCTCGAACTTGCTGGAGATTTAATTCCTTTTCCTGTGTCTGGGGGGAAAAGGAGGGGTACCAAATAGGGCAGACAGGAGCCCGAAGGCACAGACTGCTTTGTGGAGAAGATGCTGTTCCAGCTCTCAAGGAAACTGTGTTATAAGAAAGTCCAATGAGAAATGACACAAGTATTCCACGGCAATTAAGCCACAGACACTGTGTGGATTCTGCCATGATGGCCACCATACATTTTTGGCAGTAAGAGGGCTGGTTCTGGATCCCACAGACCAGATCCCACAGGTGAATGCCATCTCCACCTGTCCATGTGACTTCACATAAGTAAATGCTCTCTCGGGGCCTCAGTTTTCCCATCCGTAAAGTGGGGGTTATAATGGCGCCAACCTCATAGGGTTGGGGTGGGGTTGAATGTGATGATGCTTGTCTCCCTGGCCCACAGCAAGTTCGTTGCCAGCATTATGCTTGGACTTGGCCAGGTCAAGACTGATAAAAGGCAGCCTCTTCCCCCAGTGAATTCCATGGGGGATCAGGCTTCCCGGAGAAGATCAAACTTCCAAAGCGGAGTGATATTGTCGTCTAAGGAGAAATGGTTTCTGGACGTATGGAGCAGACTATGGCCCGTGTTGAATTTGAAGGTCAACAAGCATCCTAGCTCGCGCCAACCCAACATCTTGGAGGTGTTTAGGCAAAAGAGATCAGGAAGCAAGGCCGTGCTTGCTGTCCACGCTGGCCCCAGATGCCCAATCTAGTTCCCAAAGCTGATTCCTCTGCTACCTGCCTCAATGCCAGGCTGGCGCCAGGAGATACCAGAAGCTTCTATGATCTTGAGGCTCTACTTTAGAAAACCCCAAAGGATTTTTTTCATGCAAACTGTTAGATTTATTTTTTAAGCCGTTTCCCCCCAAAGCATTAAAACAATTTTTTTTACCGTGAACATTTTCAAGCCCAGAGAAAACCAGAACTGCATCTACTACCCAGAGTCAACGTTGTTAACATTTTGCTTTTCTATATTCTGCGTCTCTCTCCCGCTAAACCGTTTTAAAGTAAATTACAGATAAATTACATGGCACTTCACCTTAATACTGTGGCATGTATCTCTAAGAAGAAAGAGGATTCTCCCACACATCTGCAATTCCTTTATCATATGTAACTAAATTAATAATAATTCCCTGATAGCACCTCATACCCAGTCCACATTCAAATTTCCCCAATCTCTCACAAACGATCTTCCCAAAGGATTCTTAAGTGGGGTCTAGACAAGCAGAGCAAATAAGACTTATCAGCCATTGAGGCGCATTCTGAATCTGACATTAGCCTGAATGGCCAGGAGCTGTCCACCAGGGTCGACTTTGCCAAGGAATGACAGGCCACACCACACCATGGGGCTTGGAGACTCAGGATAGAAAGGGGAGAATCATTCTATGTTTCTTTATGACTTTAGTTTCTGGGAAAGCCGTATCTTGCATAGGCGTTGGCTCAGCCCACTGGCTATGAAACTGGACCCCCTGGTCTCTGTTTTATATTAGGAAGGTAGAGTCCACAGCATGGGGTGCTTTTCTTTCCCTGCCCCGTTAAGAGTCCAGACAAAATTCTTTGGTTATCAACTTTCTTTTCTGTGGCTGAACTCCCTGGGTCCACCACGCTGCTCTCCCATCACTCCACACGGCTGCTCCCCAAGTCGGCTCTACCTCAGGAACACGCCCAACATGCAGACACACACACACACACACATGCATGCATGTATGCACATGCACATACATGCACACACATGAGTGCACACCACACATGCATTCAAGCAGTGCACACACAATCACACACACTGAAGGCACACACACGTGCGTGCACTGCACACCGCTGCACACGAGCATACACACATACCTACACGTACACACACATTGCACACACAGGAGTGCACGTGCTTGCATACACACGTGCTCACGCATACACAGCGCGGACACACTTGCACACACACATACACACAAGCGGTGCACACTGAATACACACGCGTGTGCGCACATGCACACCTACGTACACATGAGCATACACGCTCATACATGTACACGCACATACATACACACACACTGAATGCACAGGTCCTTCCGTCCAAGGACGAATGGAAACTCCAGCTCCCAGAATGAGGCTTCCCCACCTCCTCCCTCCCCCTTCAACTCCACTGCCTCCAAGTCTCCCCCCAGCTTTTGATAAGCGCCCCCCACCGGCTCCCTCCCACCAGAAGGAAGGTTGCAGCCTGCCAACCTCTGCTTGTAAACAAGCTGACCTGGCATCCCCAGCTGGGCTGGCAAAAGAGAAGCCAAGCCTAAGAAACGGGAGGGACTCATTGGTTTCATGGCCCCGGGCGGGTTCCCTCAGCCTCTGCCCCCTTCCGGGCCCCCTCCCCTGGCAGCCCACTGTGAACAGCGAGAATGCAAGCCCTTAGCTGCAAGGAGAAAGTCCCATAAAAGAGGATGTGGACCCAGGCAGGCTGTTGCGGGGGAGGGTTTAACGAGAGGCCTGGGGCCAGGGGCAGGGAGGAACTAAGGGAAAGGAACTGGAGTGCACGCTTTTAACAGGAATTTGATTCAAAACAGTAAGGGTCTGTCTCTAAATTGGCCCGCAGCAAACGCTGGAAAGCGAGTGGCGCCTCAGTTTTATAGGCTTTTAACAGTCCGGCATCAGCCACAGGTATGCTGTGTAATCACTTCCCTCTTAGCGGGAGGGGGGGGGGGGGGGTGTGTGTGACACTGGAGCCCCGAGGGAAGGAGGGCCTCTCGCAGACATGGAATATTCCAGTCCATTCCAGAAACCAAGCCACATGCAGCCTTCAAGTCTCAACTCCGACAGGTTTGCCCGGAGATCGTACTGACTCCACAGTCAGTAACGGGGTTTACTGAGCACTAGACCCTCGAACTTGACCCTGCGCTCGGGCATCCAAAAGCCCAAGAAACTGCGGTTCACCCTCACAGAGAACCTGTAATTCGATTGGGGGCATAAAAGAAATACAGTTGATTCTCATTATTCCTGGAAGTTCTGTTCTATGAAGTCACCGCAAACACTGAATTAACAAGTACCAAACCACTGCTCCTAGGGGAGGATCCGGGGTTGGGTTCCTGTGAGCCTCTGGTCACAACCGTTTCATCAACCAATCGGTGTGTCTCTGTTTAAAGATGATTTAATTACTATATATTATGGATTCATTAACACTGGACTCACAGCCGACAGCACTGTCACTCACGCTTGAATGAAGCTTATGTAACACAGGTATTTTCTGCGTAAGGCACATCACAGCCTTCTTGCACTCACGGACACTAAACAGTGCTTTTGGACTACACGTGGGGCCATTTTAAACAGCAGTCACCAATAGAAAGCAAAAGACGTGACACTACACAGACTGCGAAAAGGATGCTGGTTTACAGCAGGAGGTGAGACAAGAAGACAGAATTGCCCTGTTTGCCCTCAGCTGAAACACGCACACTGGGCAGCTCTCCGTGTGTCTGCAAATGGCCGAAAGAAATGCCACGAGCATCGACTTGGGGGTGACCGATAGATGTTAGCAAGTAGGCGAATTCGCAAATACAGAAACAACGAATGAGGATTGCCTGTACTTTAAAAACCGTGATGGAAGATCTACACATGTGGAATTCCACCCCTGCCTACACATAGCTTTGCAGGACTAACCAGGAAAGAAAAGGAGAGACCGGCCCTGAGCAGAGAGCCAGGGCCTTTTTGCAAAATTCACCTCAGCCCATGGGATTCAGGAGCCTGGAGAAAAATGCTTCCTAAAGGTCAGCTCACGTGGACCACTTTCTCTGCCATCTTGATGAAGTCCAAGCTGTGGCCATGAGAACTGGCTTAAGCCTCAGGCCAACATGAGCCTGCTTTGCATGATTCTTGACCCATGGAGCCTCTCTTTCCTCATCTTGTAAATGGGTATAAATAATACCTCAAAATTCAGTTATGATTGGCACAGTGTTTGCTAAATGACAATTACTTCTATGATTGTTATTATCACTACTACCCAGGCTGCTATTAGTATTGCTGTTGTTGTTGTTATTATTACCATCATCAGTATTTACTACCCAGCCAGGCATCCGGCCTGTAATCCATCACTATCTTCGATGACGGGAACAGATCCAGTTGGGGGGAGTCTGAAGCTTATACAACTTCAGAGGACTTCTTTAAAAGAAAAAAAATAAAATTGCAAATTAAAAACTAAATCCAGGGCCTTGGGGCAGGGAGATGTTTGCATGAGCAGCCAGAAGTTTAAGCTCCATTACCTTCAAAGTAAACCCACCTGTTTGGATCTTGTACTGATACATAAAATAAGTCCTTGGTCATCTATTTCTTTCTTAATCAGTTAAAATAATTAAGCATGTCTTTTTTTTTTTTTTTTTTTTTTTGG